>NC_133205.1:16800437-16897937 GCF_958299795.1 Porites lutea | reverse complement strand
ATGCAGTATAGACATTGTTTGGCATGTAAATAGGTCGAAGAAGTCGCTCAAGCAGACGAGCACCTTTGTAAGCAGTGAGACCGAAAGCGATAGGTAGCTGCTCTTCTTCCTTTGACAAAGGGGGGTGAACAAAACGAGTTTGTAAAACACGCGCGCAATCTTGATCAGGCCTATAGATACCCAAAATTCCTGAATTATTCGGGAAAATCACAGGTTTGGTCAGGTTTTGTTCTCCTGATATAAGCCTCTTGCATCTTTCCCACTTTGTCAATTCCTACAACAAATATTGTGACAAGTTACACATATGACCTTAGTATGAAGCCTTCAAACTGTCTCTGTGTTTCTCAATGATTGGAGTGTCCGGTCGCGTTTTCTCAAAGTTTGCAGAATGACAGAGCCTCACGAGTATTTTGGGCTGTATATGATCGCGATCTGCAATACTGTCTGGGCACTTTAAAAAATGCACTTTGAAGGAGTGTCGATGTATTTAAACGAAAGTACTAATTGGGGACACTATTTTTAGGTCTACTACTCGAAACTGACTCGAGACGGGACACCCATTTTTCGTGGTTATTCGAGCCACACAAAGGTCTAGCCGTTTGCAGGGCAAAGGAAGGGTTCAGCAACGGTGAACTTCTCGTGGCACTCCCGCTTACTTCTCCTCCCTTAATGAACTGGGAGGAAAGGTACTCCGGCACGCGGAAAGTAAGGCATTTAAAGGCTATGGTAGCCTTCCCAAAGCATAACTGATCTGAGTTGCTACTGGTAGCCATTTAAGCTCTTTTAAAACTGGTGTAATGTGATCATATTTGCGAGTACCTGTCGCAATTCGAGCAGCAAAGTTCTGAATACTTTGTAATCTACATATATTACTTTTTGATGTATTCGCCCATGCGTTTGAACAATAAAAAAGTTTACTAAGAATTCAAATTAGTTTGACTGAGACAAGACATACAGGAGGAAACAGTTTTGGTAATGTGTTCGTCATAGGTCAGGTTAGTATCTAAAATCACCCCAAGAACTTTAACGATGTGTTCCGGTTCGAGTTCTCTTCCCCCACAAAAGCCTATTTTTTACCCTGCTTTTTTCGAGTTCTCTTTGCCGTCGCCGGCATCGTTGCTTAAGCACCCTATTGTTGTGATCCAGTAAGTTTGCTACCATGGTAACGTGTCGTCACACTTTCCTCTTTACAGGATCAGCAGCGTCACCTACATTGTGCTTGCTTACTTAAAGTTACTTTCTTACCTATTACTCACTTCCTTTAACCTACCTAAAGGCAGAGAGGGAGATGAGAAACAAAACAAACAAACAAACAAAAAAGACAACAACAACAACAACAACAACTAACGGAGTCTTGGCTGTTTAACGGAGTCTTGGTTGTCTACTCATATCCCAGATTCCTGCGTTGCTATTCCTGGATTCAATCTATTTCGCAAAGACCGTATTTATGCTACAGCGAGGTGGAGTGTGTATTTATCTAGACCAGAAAATACCGTGTAAATTATTACAGTCCTGCGATCAAGAGGAAGTAGAGCCGTTGTGGATTTCAATGAGACCTCATAGTTTGCCAAGGTAATAACATCAATTGTCTTAGGTGTTATCTATCACTCGACCAGCAACCGCGAACCCGAGAATGTTATTCTTCGTGATCATATACAAAAGAACCTTGATGCGCTGCTGTTGAAGCAACCTAACGCACCTGTTGTGTTAACTGGTGATTTTAACCCCACTTCAACTGGGGTTCAAGGACAAGTTGCCTGGGTGAACCCATTGAAACAACTTGTATCCTTTAAAACCCGCGATACTGGCACGCTCGACTGGTTTTTTACTAACAGATCCAAGCTATTTACTCTATCACAGCTTCCGAAGGTCGGATTATCGGATCATTATACTATCTTAGCTAAACCAGTATCAGCTCCTATCACTACCCACACAACAGAGAAATCAGTTGTGCGTGATATGCGAGATACTGCGTGGCGTGCTCTCGGACGATGGATAACTCAAAAGGACTGGACCCCAATTCTCAATGCCTCTTCTTGTGAGCAAAAGTTCCATCTGCTCATGTCAGAGCTTGATGGCGCCATTAGTATTTTTCTTCCGCAGAAGATCTCAAAGAAACACCCTACTGACCGCCCTTGGATAACTAGTAAGATCAAAATGTGGATTGGTAAACGCCAATCTGCATTTTCTAGACACGGAAAGGACTCGGGTGCCTATCGTCATTGGAGAAACAAAGTTCAAGGTACAATAAAAACAGCAAAACACCACTACTATCAGGAAAAGGTTGCTGAGGTCAAACATGTGAATCCCGCGAAATGGTGGAGGGATATAAGAAAGTTAGCTGGCCAGATTGGTAGGCAGGAGTGGTACCATCAGTTCCTTGATAAAGACACAGATATCAAGCGTTTAGCAAATAAGATCAACAGCTATTTTGTTGGGCTGACTGATCATTTCCCACCCCTGTGCCAGGGAGTGCCCCCGCTATCTGTTCCTGATGAATTATTAATTTCAGAGTATAAGGCATACAAGTCCTTGTCCTCACTTCAGACATCGAAAGCAGTCGGCCCTGACAACATACCTAACCGGATTCTGAAAGATTTTGCCTTGGAGATAGCCCCCCTCGTTTGTGACATTTACAACCAGTCTCTAAGGGAGGGGGACGTACCAGTTCTTCTGAAATCGTCTATTGTTACACCTATCCCTAAGGTGTCTCCAACCGCTCTTATTGGACAAGATCTAAGACCTATATCTCTTACCTGTACTTTGGCAAAAGTTATGGAGGGCTTTACCTGTTCCAGACTCCTGCCCCAGTTGGAAGGTAAGATCGACCCTTGTAAGTTCTCCCGCAAGGGGCATTCTACGAAAGATGCCCTTGTATATATGCTTGAAGGGATCTACGAGGCAGTTGATAGTGGTGAGGCGTTGCCTAGGATTTCCTTCGCAGATTTTTCCAAGGGGTTTGATTTAATTGATCATTCAATATTGATACAGGAACTGGCAGATCTTGAAGTTCATCCAGTCCTTTTATCTTGGATCGCGGCATTCTTGACATCCCGGAAGCAAGCAGTTAGAATCGGAAGAACTCTGTCAGATTGGTTAACACTAAAAGGAGGAGTGCCCCAAGGAACTAAACTGGGTCTGATCCTCTTTACGGTGATGACCAACAAACTGCTGTTTGACTGGCGGCTGCGCATCAAATACGTTGATGATACCAGTGCTCTCGAAATAATTCCAAGGAACTCCCCTAGCTTACTTAATGTAGTGGCCTCAGACATTCACAATTTTGCCATTTCTCATAATATGAGACTTAATCCAACCAAGTGTAAAGAAATGCATATTAATTTCCTACGCAACTCTAATTGTCTCATTAACCCGATAATAATTGGCGGCAATGTCATCAAGCGTGTCAATACCTATAGGATCTTAGGAGTTATTATGGACAATGACCTGAAGTGGAATTGTCATGTTGATTACATTATTAAGAAAGCTTGCGAGAAGTTATACTCCCTTAGAGTTCTCCGCATAGCCAGGGTGAGCCAACCCAACATCTTGAGGATATACCTTAGCACAGTCCGGCCAGTTTTAGAGTATGCTGTACCAGTCTGGCAGAACATCCCTGCTTACCTGTCCAAAGCCATAGAGCGAGTGCAAAAAGGGCGCTTAACATAATCTACCCCGAGGCAGAGTCATATGCTTATGCCTTACAGTTAGGTAAACTAGATAGGTTAGATGATAGACGAGTACTCTTGTGCTACAAATATATGGCGAAAATGAAGTCCCCCAGCCACCCTCTGCACCACCTACCTCCCAGCTCACTTCTGGACGCGCCTAACTACACTTTAAGGCAGAAAACACAAAAGTATTATCTTTTCCGGAACATGCAGGTCTGTAGGACAAAGAGAGTGGAGGACTTCTTTGCATTTAAATTTTTTAAGTGATTCAATTGTTATTTTCATTGTTATAACTGTAAATTACTATACTCTAGATGATAGTTGCCTTAAGACTGTAAAATGTACTCGATAATTCAGTTCTTTTTACTGCAAGAGAGTTTTAATAAACTATTCATATAACAACACGGAGAAACATTGTTTTCTGCTTTAATGAGAATCTTTTAACCGTCTACATTTATTTGAGCTTTAATTCCCATGCAAACAGTGCCGGTTACGCCTGGGTCAGCTGTGGCCCAGGTTTGCATAGCTACTGGAAAGGTCAAACATTAGATACACCACGGTAAAAATATCCAACGATAAAAGAAAAAAAAAGCGAACGTGAACATTAAGGTTTTTTTCTCTTTGCTATTTCTAGCCAAAAGTGAATTGGATAAACATTTGTTACACACTAGGTGTCTACAGCTCAAAAACTAATCCTTATGGCACTTTGAGACCGGGGAAAATTTATTCTCTTATCTTTAATTTTTTCTCTAGGTTCTCTGGGTTCCATGCAGTCGTGTTGTACGTTCTTCCTTGTCTTGCCACTAGAATACACTCTACTATGTCATCATTATTGTCAAAAGGAATCTTGTGAACAAATAGTTTTTCCTTCATTGTTTCGCCCAAGGCCCACTGCAAATCCTCAATGGACAACCAGCACAAGGTTCGAACCCATTCGCCTTTGCAATCGGAAAACTCATCATCCCACCAGTGGAGAGCACGTGTTATGTAATTATGCTGTTCACCAAGGAGACCTCCTGGCGTCAACGGATGCTGTTGTAAAGACGAGTAGATTGTTTCATCTGGGACATAGGTGTCCTTCAGGAAATTAACAAAGTCTTTTCCTATCTTACTATGGAGAAGAAACTCGATAAATTCTCTAATTGCAACAATGTGTGTTGAGCCTTTTTGTATTGGAATATTGTGGGGCGGTGGAGACTTTTCAGCCTCTGTGTCGTTAATAGTGTGGTCTTGTAAAATGTGAACTTTTTTAGTTCTATCAGAATTATGCTCAGGCATCGGGAAACTTTCTATGCTGTTCGTATTGTCTAACTTTTGTAAAGCTACCACGATTTGACTGTTTTCATAAAGTGGAAAATCCTGTCCAACCAAGTTAATGTAATATTTCCACTTTATTGTTGATTGCAAAAGCTCCTCCATGCAGTTTAGCTGAGCTTCAACAATAGAAAAATGTCCCCAGACAACATCCGCGCTCTTTTTGGACAAAAACACATTCGCCAGACACCGTATCATCGCAAGTATTGCTTTACGAAAGACGTCTGGAGACTTCTTGTCGATATGAATACAATAAACGTTGTGTGGCATGTAGATAGCTTGCAGAAGTTGTTCGAACAAACGAGCACCTTTGTGGACACTGAAGCCAAAGGCGATTGGTAGTTGCTGTTCCGCTTTTGTAACCGCACGGTGAGGAAACCGTGTCCTTAAAACGTGGACACAGTCATCATTTGGTTTGTAGCTATCCAGGATCTCCGAGTCAGTCTTCAAGTTGGTTTTACTTCTCATTTTCTCTTTGCCAGATATCAGTATTTCACATCTTTTCCATTTTGACGCCTAAGACACAACAATCGAAAGGACATTACAATTATGATGTTTTAGAAAGCAAAAAGGTCACAAAGTTCTGTTCAGAGCTTTGTTTTGAAACTTGTAGATACTTTGTATTTGTAGTGTACATCCAGGACTTCCCTAGCGCGCGAAGTCTGAAGTCATGTGACTTAACAGCGAGAGTGTTTAGAGAGTGTAGCGGTGAGCTGAGTAGTGCTCGAGTTTATGGCCTCAGTGGCACATTAGAAATATTACACTTTTTGATGCATGGGGCAATCAATATTGTTCTTTTCATATTTACAGTAATAGGCCATTTCTTAGTTCCAAAACCTCTGACTTAAAAAACGAGGCTAAGTGTAAAATCTTTCCTTTGAAACTGAGTTTTTTTTGCATGAGAAAAAAAAAACAACTCGGTAATGGCCTATTTAATCTTGAGAGAATCATGTTTTTTTAGTAAACTGTTGTTTATCAGCATCATCATCAAGTTACATTTCTGCAAATCTCTAACCCAATGGGTTGTAACAAGTCAAGAAAAAGAGCTTGTACACGAAATTTCACTGAACTGTATTTTATTCAGGATCGGTAGACTCCACTTCCAAAGGTAACAACTCTCACAGGCTCCACTTTCCCGAACGATTACTTGATAGTCACACTACTCTTAAACATCAAGATGGAGACTCCAAGAAAGAAACACTTTAACAGAACTTTTCCATGGCACTTGTGAACCTTGCAATGACGTCATCGCGAACATATGTCCACTGACTAATGAACAATTAAGGTGTTTTCTAAAGAGTTCAAGCAGTTCCGAAACACGTGGAAATTTATGAGTTCGCGACCCTTCCAACTTTTTTTTTCTATGCAGGGCGAAAGTTAGTTCTTTATCCCTTACCCCCCCTCCCCCCTCTACAGCCCCAAACTATTATGAGGGTCTGCATGGGAAAACCTTATTCGGTAAATTGTTACTGTTATGATTTAACTATAATTCAAAGCTTTTTATTACTTATCTTTTTTTCGAATTTTACTTACACATTTTTCAAAGCTTTGCTTATATTTTGTCATTGTAGAGCTCTATTCAGCTCAGTGTTATTTCTCTAGATTGTTGTAAAAGATGTGTTATATTGCTTAAGTACTGTAAATTTGAGCCGTCGCAATTACTTTTTGGCGAATAAAAATCTATTATTTTATCGATGTCTTTTTGTGTATATAATAAAAAGAACATTACACGGCGGCTTGAAGATATGAATTTTATTTTCTCTTAGCAAAAACAATATTTTACTCACTCGCTGCGCTCGTTCGTAAAATATTGTTTTGCCACGCGAAAATAAAATTCATATCTTCGCGCCACCGTGTAAAATCCTCTACATATATGTTTGAGAAATACTCCTTAATATCCCCTTTTAGTATTTACCAAATCAATGAATAGCAATTTCCGCGCCTTTTGATTGGCTAACGTAACTCGGAATATCCTTGGCTATTCACCCCTGGCTATTCTCTGTTTTGCGACCGAAGCTAAGATGGCGTCTCGTTTCGAGACATTTTTGGAAGACGAAATTTGAGCGATAAATGAACAAGTCGTACAAACAAATACTAAGAGAGCGACGAACTTTGGCTTGTCGGTGTTTTATTACAGTTAGGTACAAAATTATTTTCATGCTGAAGTCGCAAACAAAATCGTAAATATGCACTTGACAAAATTCCCGAAATGTTTGTAAATTGTAAACAAACTTCGTAGTAAGTGACGATTTAATTTAAAAAAGTTACTTTTTTTTCATTTTTATCCAACCGATTTGGTAAATACTAAAACGACTATCCCCCTCAGGTTCGGTTCATAGCGCTAGATGTATACCTCCACGCTCCGCGTCTCGGTATACAGCTATTTCGAGAAAGGTTGTCGGAAAAAGTGCACGCGACAATCCCGAAAGGTATTGTGGGTGGCTTTGAGGGCACTGTTCTTCAAAGAAATTTAAAAGAATGGTACGGGAGGCCACGGACATATGTTTGCGAGTACGAAAGAAAAGCAACAAAAGTAGGTTCGACAGCTTCAGTCGTTACGAACAGTGTATTGATCATATCCTATATTACCGGGATTGTCACGTGCACATTTCTCCCGTCAACCTTTCTCGAAATAGCTGTATACACCACTATTCACCTCTCCTTCCAGGGATAGTTGTATACTATGCTTAGTCATGCTATAGATGCCGAGGTTACTAAGTATTTAACGTAAATCCTCCATTAAGTCCCCTCTCTCAAATAAGCTCCCTCTCTATAAGCCCCTCTCCCCTCCCCCTTATTATTCTTCACTAATAAATGATAGACTGTATTAATCAACCACGACTGTAAAACCGTCGGATTTGTTTTTGATCCTCGGCTGGACGACTTCCTAGTTCTTGTACTTGAGCTTTTCCACTTTGCTTCCTAGCTCTTTATGGAGAGCTGATACCATCGTCGTTATAAATTAAATAAGCCCCCTCTCAAATATCCCCCCCCCCCCCCACCCCCTGCTTAAACGTGTTTAAAATAAATAAGCCCGAGGGGTGTTTAATAGAGGGTTTACGGTAGTTGTTCATTACCTTTTCCTCGGGTAATAGAAGCCAATGAGCCATCTAAGAATAAGAAAAAGAAAGATACACGACTAAGAAAAGGGAAACAAACAATTGTTGGTTTTCACATGACGTCACTAAAATTCAAACTAATACACTATCGATCCTACCGTGATTTTACTTTCACGATGCATTAGAGCAGCTGAAAACTAATTTTCATACAAATTTTTGCTTCAAAAGGGTTCTTGGTTTTATGATAGAGTTCGCTTGAATTTCTAAGCTTTTCAGCGTGACTCGGCATTTACATGACGGCCAAGACAACTATCATGTAGGTTAAAAAATGACTTATTTCAGGAAATTTTGCTATCTAAACAGTTCGTGTATAAGAAAAAGTATTACTTTAATGTTTATAAGTTTCTCGAAGAATAAATTCACGCTTTTGTAGCAAAACTCGGGGTAACAGATGTTTGTGTTGGTTTCCGTCCGCCATGTTGGAGCTCATCCAGGTGAGCACCAACATGGCGTATCCATACAAATCTCTATAAGTTTGGGTTAAACATTTCTTCGGATATCTCGTATACCAAATATTCCTCTGACCTGAATCTTGGCGAGGGTCTCTGTTTCTGTACCTCCTTTCATTTCCCAGATTCTGGAATTTATCTATTGAACGGTTTGGATTTTTATTTTGATCTATTTTGAATGGCGTGACATTGAAAACCAGCAATTGGATCACTGAAATATTCACTTTGTAAAGTGCCTGAAGAGTGACGCTAGTGGTTGTGATCTAAGCGATCGAGGGTTTAGTAGTCTTTCCATTTGATCCAAATGTTAACCGAAATGTCATCAGAAATATCCCTGAAAATTTGTTAACCTGACAATTCCAAAAGCGAACCGTTCCGAGGAACATTTGGGTAATTCTAGCTCGCAACTCGAAGGAAAGGGAAATTTCCAGGAAGAAATCTAAGAACAGTTTCGGTAAACCGAGAGAAACGCCCATTCGCTAAATAGAAATTTTGGTATACTGAACCAGGAAAATGTAATAATGTCCATCTGCTATCTCGTCCGATCGTTGGTTGTATGTAGTAAGTCTCTTTTCTTGTATTTTGACGTTCTTAACATTTGTCACTCTTTTATTCTACCCGGGCCGGCTGTAATTGGCCTCGGCTATTCCGTTGTCCCTGCCGACCCCCTTCTTAAGTTTAATTACGTTTTATGTTTTTTTATTATTATTATTTCTCCGGCGAAGCCAATAAAATAAATAAAATTTTGCTGAATTGCAATCAACCCTCAGTGCTTGGAATGCTTACCTTTGCATTCATTTTTAAGACACCTGACTGCTGAACAATGAAAATCACTATCACGCCCAAAGCGACTATAAGTCGCAGTTTTGGTCGTCGATAAAGCCATCGAAGTTTAACCCTGTGAGCAAAAAAAGTAACCTTTGTTACAAAAAAAAAAGAAACCTTTATTTACTCGTGAGTGAATTTAACTCACACAAAGGACAACGAACGTAGACGTACATGTAATTCCGGTCGTCGCTTCTGATCTTAATCTGCACCCAGCCCTAACGTCTGCGACCGAGCCACAGCGACTTTTGACGGGCAATAATAATAAATTATTATCGTAAGTAAGTGGAATGAGATCGTCCGGGTGGAGGCCAGTGCTGAGAAATTCATATTCCACCTACAGCTTGTCTGTGACATTACTCCCGGGTTCAACCCTTTTTTAGGCCTACTCTGGTACCTTTTTAGCGGAGCTCTGGCGCGCGAAGCGCGCCTGCGGAGCACCATGGTTCAGTAAATCTACCCATCCCAGAAAATTTGGTAATCACGTAACCGTACACCGCCCGCCCGCCCGCCCGTCCGTCCGCACCCAGGGAAACCAATGTTCAATCCCTCACTTTCTAGCTAGTTTGGGAGCACAGGAAGACTGATATTGCACACGTATTGCACGTCAATGTTGTGATCAATTGACAGGTGTCAAAACAGGGTCCCGCTGACCAGTATCACTTGACCGTATCGCGGGCTCAGGTGTCGACCCATTGAGGTCGACTATTTTTTTGAAGTTATCCGCTGACTAGTTTTCAAATGATTGCAGGCTCAAGTTTAATTTTTTCAATTCATATGAAATATGTTGTGTTTTATATGTGCCGCACAATTAAAATTTTGATTTTAAACTGCCTCGGAAGCTAAGATTCAGCCAATTTTTACAGACAGGGAAGACAAGCCAGTTGCTTTTGGTCACGCTCTTCGTCCAAATTTTATGCTCTGATTGGTCAAAATTTGACAGGTGAGTTCATGCGGAAAATTTATGCAGCATCTTGAAACTTGTTTACTTTGACACCTGAAGCTGACAGAGTTTTGTGTCAACTTGTGATGTTTTTAACTGTCTTTTTCCACTGAACATTGTAAAAAATGAAATTCAGCTGCTTTTAAGAATCTTCTGTTATTCATGGCTAGTTTGTTTATCGGTTTTTTGGTTGAGAAATGCGTCGCTTGTCAAAGTCGGAAATCCGATTTCGGATGGCATCGTTTTCGTTTTTCACCTTGCTTGATGCGTAAGAGGGTGATAGTTTTCAGTACATCTCGAATGGTAAGCCTGAGTAATTATTTTATTTGATGTTTGTTTTTTATATCTAATTCAATGAAGTCGAGTGTAGTTTATGGGGCTATTTAGTTAATGCACGTTTGTAAGATTTGAGACAATGATCTGACCGAGTATCAGGTTTGATTATAAGCTTATAGAACTTTAAAAAGCCTTCAGCCATTTTCTCACCGCAAATAGAAAGAAAACCTTCCAAAGAATATCTAGTTATAATTCTGGCCTGGAGTTCATCTTTGAAAAACGCAAACACCGGGAAGCCGGCTTAAAACATAAACAAAGATTTTCATAGACACTTTTAAAATACTTGTCTTCGTGAATGAAAATTGTTGTCTCTGTATATGTTTCACCGAATTATTTTCCTTTTATTGATGTTAGTAGTCTCTTTTGCAATTTTCATCGCTGTTGTGCCGTTTGTTTTCAGTCGCTCATGAACATAGCTTGCAGGAGTAGTCAAAATGCCGTTCGTATCAAGCGCTTTGAAAGATTGCACATCATTATAAAGCCATTATGTTGAAGCGTATAACTGTGTTAATCGTAATTTAAAGGGGCTATGTCACCCCACACGCATGCGCGAGCCAATGAAAACAAACTTGAAAAAGACGGCCCAACTTTTTCAAGTTCTGTCGAAGATTTTGGAAGGCTGTTTTTATCTTCTAAATCTCAGCCATCGTTCGATAGATAGCGAAGTTTTGTATTAAGAATCGTTCTATGGTGATTACAGAATAATTTTTTGGCGTTATTTTGAAATTGTTTGCCTGTGGAATGTTTTTACGTGGATTTACTGTGACCTCTTATCAGCGGCCGTTGTAATGGCAGAGTTAATGACGGCTACTCCACAATGAGCGATGGAATCTTTGATGGAATCTTCCCTATAGTTCACAGAACCTTTCTATTGAGTTATTTTAGAGGCTGCTGGCTCTTGGACTTTTCTTGTGCTCAAAGTATGTGGACATATAATGAAGCGGCTATCGAGTTGGCGGCGGCCGTTTTTTGTAAACGATTACAAGAGCATCAGGCCATGAGTTTCGTGACGAAACTAAACTCCTGTCGAAGGAAACATTATAAAATTCGGCTAGATTCCTTCTTGTATTTATCTGGATTCACAGCAAAGATAAACACGACCGTTTGCTCGTCCAGATTGTTCTCAACGGGCTTAGAGAGGCATGTTAGTACGAGTTAGATCCTGTAAATGTCATGTTTTTGAACTGTTTGTGTTCGAGCATATTTTTGGAAAATAACAGAGTTTACTTTCCCTTTTTATCAACGGACTGCTTATAGTGGAGCAGTATACCAATGATGCTTGGTTCTGTTTTTCTCGACGTCGCAGTGACTCGGCACGATCGAACAATTTTGCGCGATAATGTATGTTTCCCTAAGATCAAAACAAAGACTTGATGTCTCTTGTTCTATCAGCATCTAAATTATAAAATCACTAGCGACAGACAAGTCTAATTGTTAATGATTTGAAACAGTCTTGGTCTTTATCTTCGGTCTAGCGTCTTTTGTAGTTCGTTTGTAAAATACAACTTCGATCAGCCTGTTCGATTTATTTTGTTGAATAAGACAATATGTTGTTGTTGAATTTTTGTTTGCGCTCTATTTTATAAATGGCATGCGTTTTTACTTCAAAACTACAAGTAAAATTGTCGTCACAATTTTATTCTTGATCTAGCATAACCAGAGAAAAAACGTTCCGTGAATTCTATCGAAATATCCCTTATCTAAACCCATTTCGCTTGTTAACCTCTCTAAATTCGGAGCCTTGGACGTGACAGAGAAGATGGAGAAAGTCACGCGTTAAAAACAATAGAATTTTGACAGTTGAAAGTAATTTGCATAACCTCAGAGCGCACATGGAGAAAGTCACGCGTTAAAAACAATAGAATTTTGACAGTTGAAAGTAATTTGCATAATCTCAGAGCGCATGCTCTCCAGCTGACATAGCCCCTTTAAACAGTCGACTTTGGCGCTTGTCAAAAGTGAGAACCGGCTCGCCGTATAGGTGATTTTGGAAATTTTTTTTAACGGTTTCGCTAACGCGAGCTTACGTCGATGTAAGATTAATTACACTCTTAGCTTGGACTGTTTGCAAATTATTTTTCTCTAAAATTACTTAACCTTTCCGTCATAAATCACATGAATGTGCTCTAAAGTTAACTGATTTGTGGAATACAAGTTTACAATTGTTTGATTTAAATTATAAATTCGAGTTAGTAGGAGGTCGCCTTTAGCCCTGGCTAAATCTATATATTATAAGTCGCCTAAAGTCGCCCATAGTCGCCTTAAGTCGCCTAAAATCGCCTTAAGTCGTCTTAGGTCGCCTTTAGTCGCCTTAAGTCACTTTAAATCATTAAAATCTTAAAGAGGTTCAAATTGTCTCGTAGTTATTACTTTTTTAGTTTTCTATTTCCAGAATGCACGATTTCTCATAAAGTGTGTAATAACCCATGTTCAATAATATTAGCCACAAGGCCGCCCCATCCCCACACCCCCCACAAAAAAACTCCCACGGTGACTTAAAGGGACTGGTTCACGATAATGCGCATGTGTGAGTTCTGACAGTAGCTGACTGTTTTTAAACCGAGTTAGATTTACAAAATTCAAATTCCTTGTTCGCGACGTGAGAGTATTTCCGGGCATTTGGTTTGATTTTACATATCCCCATAATTCAAGTCTATTCTTTGCTAATCCTCAGATATATGTTGCAGCCGATAAGAATAAGATTTACAGCCCTGTCCTGCTTTGAAACAAACATTTACCAACGTGTATTTTTACGAGGTCGTACCCACGCTAACAAAGCCGTCACCGATCAGCAAACAACATTTGTAAACAAACATTTTATTACTGTTCTGTCAGTTCGCCTTATATAAACCCCCCAGAAATACCTACAAATAGCGTCTGACCGGTGACAAAAACACACAACGTATGAGTATAAAGATTTTCCTTAATTGAGTATAAATTTCAATTGCTTATCGGCAAATGAACAAATTCATTCGCGTTGCATCGGGTCAGTGTTCCACAAAACAAATGTTATCGAGTAAAACACATAAAGAAACTAGATTATAAACAGAATATTCAGGCAATAATTTATTTTAAAAACATCAATTGTTAAACATATACGATCGTAAAGCAAAGATACAAGTAACATTTACAGGTCGGCGTCAAAAATCAAATCAAAGTTGAACGAACTCATGCCTTTAACCACTTTCCAAGTGTCGTGTATTCTTTTCGTAAGCCACACACCACTCCTAGAACCATACCAGATCGATCGGCTAAGCTTCTCTATCTCCAAAGACTCTTGAGAACGTCCTGTTGCCGGACGGCCACGATGCTCTTCTGAACCTCCATGATAAAAACATTATTTTTTGCGTCTTCTTAAAACGTAACCAGTCAAACAACACAACCACACGTTAATTACCACTACCGAAGTATAACTAGGCCAGCCAAAGCGACGGATGCCGGAATAAAACGAAGGATTTTCAGTGATTGTACCAGTAATGGAGATTTCGAATTTAGTGTTGACCCAACAAATATATTCTGAAGAGACAAACGGCGCGCATGCTCATAACCGTGATCGCGTCCCTTTAAGACCCATTAAATTCTTCTCCAGCCCTCTAATTTATACATTTAATTACTTTAGGCAATTTAATACACGTAATAATTAGTTGTAAGCAATACAAGAATAATCATTCCTGTATTGTTTATGCAAAAATGACAACATATAGTACACAACTTTATTCAGTCACTTGTACAGGTATTTTATTACTTTCATCCGGGAGGTTTGTCTCGAATTTCCGAGTACAGTGGAACCCCGGCATACGACCACCCCGTTAATACGACCACCCCGTTATTACGACCACTTTTTTGTGGCCCGAACAAAAGCCCACTCATTTTCTTATCTGAAAACCCCGTTAATCCGACCACCCCGTTATTACGACCAACGACCACCTTTGGGAGTCCTGAATCGTTATTTTCTTTACAAAATTACCCCGTTAATACGACCAGTCAAAATGCTTGGTGGGGCTGCTGAATGAAAACAGACACAATCTGACAAACAATAACGCATTACTAATATTTCATTGAATGTTTTTAGGCAAAGGTGTTAGCATGACATCCGGTAAATTGCAGTGTTCAGTAAAAAGGATGCATGAATAAATAATACAAAAGATCTGAAAGACTTCACTTTGCAGCATTTCGAGGCTCTCAAAGTTATATTGCCTTCCTGTTTCTGCTGCCTTCCACTGTGGCTTTTCTCTTCAAGTCCATTTCCTGTTCTTTTCTCGCATTTCGGTTATTTGGAATGTCTAATAATTTGTTAAGCATATCAACGTTTCTTGGCTGTCCATCAGTAAACTTGTAAACTCATGGGATTTCCATCCGGTATCCTCCCCCACGTTTCACAAGCCCCTTCCTTTCATAACAAGGAACTGAAAGAAGTCAGTGTTTTTTCTCATTACTCGGTTTCGTTTACTGTTATATTGTTCAGTTGCATTGAATTGCGGTTGTAAGGTTGTTAATTAACTGCAAAAAGGTTTATTTATAGCGGATTAAAGGTATATATGTAGTAGAATGTAGTTTAAAAGCATTTTGCACCATAATTTGACCCTACCCCGTTAATACGACCACCCCGCTAATACGACCAAATTTCCATGGCCCGAAGGTGGTCGTGTTAACGGGGTTCCACTGTAAAAGTGTTGTTTAAAAGGCATTCAAAGGTTCAAGTTCTGGCTAAATCATATTAAACAGCGTGCAAAGAGGGTAGACAGAGTAGTGTCCAGGAAATAGCCCTGGGGTACTGGATTTTATGATGGGGCTGGTGAACGGCGTTTTTAACTTGCCTGGCTGGCAAGTAAAGTTTTTTTGGGGATTCAGATTACAGAAGAACTGTAATCAATCCCATTCATTAAAAAAAAAATTGGGGCTAATCAAAATGGCGTTAGGCGAGTGCATGCTAGGAAAGCTGTAAAGCTGACTTTCTTTAAACCATGAACAAACTATAATTAAAAAAGTCAGTCTCTTTTCTACTGCTTTGTGCGAGTCCAACATTGAAAGACATTTCAAGTAACTAAGATCAATACAGGTAGGTTGAAGGAGAAAAAAAATTATTGTAGCCACAACATTAATCTAAATTTTCCGGTAAGTAGGGCAAACAAGTTAATACAAGCCTAAAGGTCTATCAAAAAAAATGTCCATGTAAATTACACCTGAAATTATCGACCCAGACTATAAGAGCAACCAATGGTAAGTTATTTCTCCAGCACACAACCTCTTATCTGTATTTACTGTCGAATTATATCCATCTCAGTATCATTGACAGAAACACAATCACTCTTATAAACTTGAACACTTAGCTTAGCTTGTACAGTCGTCTCTTTGGGTCTTCACTTCCAGATGGATATAAATTCGAGCTTTGCGATAATTGGACATCGAAGGTGCGTAAAACTGCGCTTTATTTATGTTGTCGTGATTGCTCCCTGCCAAACGATTTACTGTTTGTTTTGGCTAGCTACGAAATGGTTTTGGGACGGAAACTCGGCTAAAATTTATCTTTGAACAGACAGCTTTAGTTGATCGAACGGTCGACAAATTCTTTTTCGAACGGATAGCAATTTTTTCAAAGGGATATCCCCAGCTGTTCGATCGGATGACAATTTTTTTTGAACGGATACCAAATCCGTTCGAAAAGGGCAAACCGTAAGGAACGTTCACGCCAAGGGACTGACAAAATATGTTCGCTATGTCCATTAATCCACAGGTTTAGTAGCTCTTTAACTTTCTTCGTGTTTTATATCTTCGCAAATAAATTGTCATGGTAAATTTTTGTGTTTTTTCCTTGTTACTCTCTTACGCGTCACGAGAACTCTCTGGAAATACTTCCCTTGCTGACCCCCCCTCTCCCCTCTGGAAAATTAGGCAAATTAACCCCCTCCCCCCGGGAAAATCCGATCCCTTCCGTGGGGGGGGGGGGGGTATGGATACTTTCTGGAATCACACATTGTAAAATAATGCATTTAAAGGCCAAGAGAAAATTTACCCTCGGTTGCTTCTAACTCAGATTTTGTCTCTGCTTATGTAATACTAAATCAACACCCTTGATATTAGCCTGTGCCACAGATGGAACTACAGTCTGGGTTAAGTCCATCTGCAAAACAGTGGCAAAATCCTAGTTCTGAGCCCCTCGTGTGTGTATCAGGACAGGACTAGACAGTGTTAAAAATGCTATTGTCCATTTGCCAATCATGTTGAAGGGAAAATCAAAATGCCGGTAATTCGTTGAGAACTGGTTTGGGGCCCAGAACAAGGATATTAGTGCTGCTTCACAAACGTTACTAGCCAGGGTTAGAATACACCTGCAACACAAGCTACCTTGATATTTAATGCTCAAAATATTAGGCAGCTGAGATTGTTGAAAACTTGGAAGACTAATGTAGATGTCTTCGAGACTGAATTAACTTATGCTATGACATTGTGTCCCTAGAGTGGTAGTGTTAACAGTAAATTTTGATTTTGTACATGTTGGAGTATGGTTATCTGTGCTAATGAATTTAAAACAAAGGAAAACCAAGAATTAACTCAGTGAATTAAAAAAGTAACTGCAACATATTCACTAACATGTAATTCACCTAAATGTCACCTTTTTCTCCTTGAGTCGCCTAAAGTCGCCTTAAATCGCCTTAAGTCGCACAACATTTTGACCAAATTTTCCTAAAGTCGCCTTAAATCGCCTTAAGTCGCCTAAAATTATGGCGACTTAAGGTCCCAGAGTAGGCCTCTTTGTTCTTTTGCGGATTTTCTTTGTTAGCAAACGTTTCTTAGTTACACAATAGACTAGCAAATACTGAACAAAGTTTGCAGTGAAGGTCACTTGGATTGTGGAACAGCTGCGGTAGAGCTAACAAGCCTTTAGAAGCCTTGTACAAGGCACTTGTTACGGGATGCAGAGATACTAGGGTCCTACTTCTTAGCTTCTGCTATGGCACAGAGGTACTTCCAGATCGACAAACGACTGTATTATAGGAGCACCTCGTCATAGTCAGGGGCGTGGTTGATCGATATGGCCCAGTTTTCATTTTCTGCTCGTATATAGTTTAGGCAATATTACTGTATGGTACTTTTGCGAATAAAAATGTTTTAACGCTTTACGAGTTTCTAGAGAGACAGCAAATATTCCCAATAATACGGCTACATTTCCTATTGGTGGAATCTAGTTTAATGTTTAGAATTAATTTAGTTTTGACCTTGATGAGTCGAGACAAACTGATTCTTTTGAAATGTAAACTTTGTAGGCTCAGTCAGTGTTCTATTCGAGGGCAATCTTCATTATAATAAGAGTTACTTAGTTTACTTATCCTGTGCCGGTTTGTTTTGATAGATCTGCCATTGTATATATAAAAAGAAAAAGAACTTATTTTGCCATGTTACTGTGTTTATTTAAAAGCTTACCATTTCTTTGCTAGACTCTTGTCTAGTTAGCTGAGATCGTACCATTTTAGCCTCTGTTCGAAACACTATTAATAACCTTAGTCAGGTCATGCATTTTACGAGTCAACTTGTGAAACTTGCCTAAATTGATAAAATTACAACGGTACACGTTGTTAAGGTAAAAGTTTTATTGATATGCAAAAAGACAATCACGTGATGAAACGTTGTTTTTAAACCCCACTAAATCAGAGAGAATTTCTTTGAGCAAAGCTCTTTTTAAGGGCGACCTTGTAGCTACCCATTTATAGTGTCAATTATAGTGACATTATAGTTACCGTATAGTGTCAATTATAGTGTAAATATAATGACCTTGCAGCTACCCATTTATAGTGGTCCAGTTAAATTTGATAGAGGTTCTGAAGAGCTACAAGGCTATCGCTTTTACTTTTATAAGATTCCGTCAAGATTTCCCTGTTTCACAGCGGATACCTGTAATCAAGTAAGGGAGGCTTTCTTTATCTTGACAATATTTAACAATTATTCGCCGAAGGCGAAGTTAATATTGTTGAATAATCCCCGAGACGAAGTCGAGGGGATTATTCAACAATATTAACTTCGCCTGAGGTGAATAATTGTTTTAGTATATTCACACGAAGTGATCTCAACAGAATCGGAAAGGAAACCATTAAAAAACGATTAGTTTGATTGACGGGTGAAAATTCATGCGTGAACACGAAGCCGTAAACAGTGGATGCGCAAAAGTTAGATCTTTACAGTATCTTCAAACATGGCAAATGATAGTTTTAATCCTTTTGTATCGAGTTTTGTAAGCTTCAACGGTTTAAAAGAAAACGCCGAAAATTTAAATTACTACCCAATTCTGAGAAGAAAAGTATCTACAGCTTTATTTGTTTCTGTCAACTCACCGTGAATGAGAAAGTTTTCTTCGTCGCTTCTTGCAAATGCTGTCAACAGCGGCTGCGATCAAGGTGAGCGTTGTTTATGTTCAAAGTTCTTTGCCTTGTTAACTTGCTGGCACGTACAATTTTCGAAAATATTTGCCTTCCTCTCTTCTCCATAAATTAACTTCTATTTATAGGCAAAATTGGTCTTGCGAGAAAATCCCGAAATCACAAAACAGTGACAAAGCGACCTCGTTTTCCTCTGAAGTGGTAAACATAGCTTCGAACGTACAAAAAGTCAGCTAAAGTAAACCACTTCACAATAAATCACGCTGTTTAAACACCATGAAGTCTTTTGTTGCCTTCAAAGTCATCAGCACTTGGATATTCGTGTATTTTCAAAAAGGTTTTACTTTGAAACTTTGGCAAAACACCCAGTTCACGACAGCGATTTTGTTCGGCTTTATATTCACCGCCTAGCGCGGTGAATATAACGTTATAGTCCGAGATAGCTAACCAATCAGATTGCTTGAATTGCCAAGATCACTGAGTGTGTATATACTAATCAGAAATATTTTACTGTGATTTTGACCTAGACACCAGCCTAAAGATTATTCAACAGAACAGAATTCGAATCATTTGAAATTTTTCCTTTTGCGTCCTACTCACCGCATTGGCAAGGGTTATACAAGTTAATCAGAACTGACCGGCGGGTTGCATGGTCAGTCGAAATTAATTAGCTTTATGTAATCAGACTATAAGATGTAATTTAAGAATATTAGCATGTTGGTTATACTTAAAACCATAGTTGATAGAGGGGAGTCTTGTTATAACTATGTCAGTTGAAACCAAGCGTTGTAAAACTAACTTGATAGTTACATGTCAGTAAAGTCGCTTGTCAGGTTGTCAGATGGGCTGTTAAGTCTTTTAGAGTGTTCATTTCTCGGCGTCCGTTTCGGGCGAATGGATTATTCGCACCCCACCCACACCCCTAGATATTTCACTTTTGTGACACATTTTCCTGGGTATGTTGACACTTTCAATAAATGTCAAATGCCCCACTGGCTACCACCTGTTACTATTCACAAATTTTGCGAGCGAAGCGAGTTTATAATTTTGTCGCGCGCGCGCAGCGCGCGTATCACGCGAGGATCGCAAGCGAACTGCGATTTTGCTTTGGTCATAAATCTTTCTATCTGTTTGGTATCCCCAGTTGCCTAGCAACAAGCCATAAACAAATGCTAAAGACGCCATTCAACATGACGTCATCGTGCATTGTGGGTTTCCAGGCAACAAGTGCAGCGACTTGGGCTCATTTTATTCATCCTCTGTTTATTGTACCTTGGGAAATCGCTAAATAGTTCTGAGGCAAATAACCGCGGGCTGCAAACACAACAGTGCCCGATTGGACAAGTGGCTGGAAATGGTTTAACACTGAAAGAACGGTGACCTGGGGCCCGTTTCTCGAAAGTCTCGATAATTAACGGGCCCGGTAAGCTGTCTCCGTTTACATTAAAGATCGAGGTTTCAATAGTTTTGCATCTAACACGATAAAACTGCCAGTTAATAAAACAAAATGGAGTAGTTTGCTAGCCAGGACCCGCGCTCTTATTCTTTATATTTCGATTTGAATATTTGATTTCGGGCCCGTAAAGTTACCGGGACTTTCGAGAAACGGGCCCCTGAACTTCAGCGAAAGCAGCGAAGAAGAAGACCAGTCCGTTAATCGATCGGCCTATATAAAGCCCGAATAAACACGGAGATAATGCGAATGGCGTCTTTAGAATTTGTTTATGGCTTGTTGCTAGGCAACTGCGGATACCAAACCGATAGAAAGATTTATGATCAAAGCGAAATCGCAGTTCGCTTGCGATCCTCGCGTGATACGCGCGCTGCGCGCGCGACAAAATTATAAACACACTCCGCGAGAAGAATAAAAAAATATTTTATAGCAGTCGAGAATAAACTTAGTCTGCTACACAGCCGTTCTTTTTAATTGTCGTCTAAGGACGGTCGTGTTGCAGACTAGGGTAAACGGAGTTATAACGTACCTGGCCTCCAACTGAGAAATACCACAAGATGACGCTGCTATCCTAGGACTAAAAAACAAGCATATTTAAACTGGGAACTGATTCAACTCTTCCTGAGTACAAAGTGTCTCGACTGAAAATAGTGACAGGATATTTCTTTCGCCGACAGAAGCTCCAGCAAGGGATCTTTATAAGAAGGTTCAGATACATGTATCAGAAACAATCGGTTATACTTCAGGTAAAATCATCGCTTCAGATGACCGGTGGGTTGCATGGTCAGTCGAAATTAGCTTTATGTAATCAGACTATAAGATGTAATTTAAGAATATTAGCATGTTGGTTATACTTAAAACCATAGTTGATAGAGGGGAGTCTTGTTATAACTATGTCAATTGAAACCAAGCGTTGTAAAACTAACTTGATAGTTACATGTCAGTAAAATCGCTTGTCAGGCTGTCCGGGCTGTTAAGTCTTTTAGAGTGTTCAGTACTCGGCGTCCGTTTCGGGCGAATGGATTATTAATGAAATGAGGTGCCTTGCCCATGGAGGTTAGTAGTGTGTTTCCGTTACTGAGCCGCGATTGAAAAAGTTAACAAGTAGGTGGTTTCATAGTCGGCCTTAGATTTAGTTTCATCGCAAATCGATACTCTGCAAGAATTCTTTCTTTTATTCACCTTAAAGAGACGTATATACATATAGAGCTATATGCCACAAACGAATCCTTCCAAAGCTTGGGGATATAAAAATATAATTGTGGGAAGGAAACTGAACTTTTTACTTAAAGTTGTCATCGATCACATTCATTTACATACAGTTGAATTTTTTTTTCATACCTGCAAATCATTTCCCTATGGTAGCAATGTGAGTCGGTTACGTTGGCTTTCAAAGTTCAAATAGCATGAGAACTTAACTTAAAATCCGCCGGTGAGAGTGTCAGGATAACTGAAATTTTATTTGTAAAAGAGTATATCCCCCATTCAATAGAATTTTTTAACTTGAAGCTGTCAAATGTACCCGCAACCAGATTGGATAACATTGAACTCGTTTAGATTTCTCCATTTTCCCTTCAGTTTGCTTATATCAGATAATTTCGATTTCATTGAGGAAACGTATTTTACTCTTGGCATCTAAATACTTGATTACTCTTTAAAAGAGTTTTTAGCGGTTCTAAAGCACTAGTAAGAACTTTAAAATAATATTTTAATAATACTTTTAATATTTTATGGCAGTCGAGAATAAACTTAGTCTGCTACACAGCCGTTCTTTCAAATTGTCGCCCAAGGACGGCCGTGTTGCAGACTAGGATAAACGGAGTTATAACGTACGCTCCAACTGAGAAATACCACAAGATGACGCTTGTATCCTAGGACGAAAAAACAAGCATCATGTTAAACTGGAAACTGATTCAACTCTTCCTGAGTACAAAGTGTTTCGACTGAAAATAATGACAGGATATCTCTTTCGCCGACAGAAGCTCCAGCAAGTGATCTTTATAGGAAGGTTCAGACACATGTATCAGAAAGGATCGGTTATACTTCAGGTAAAATCATCGCTTCAGATGAATTTATGCAGGTAGATGTTTAGAACTGAGTTTATCCTCTTTTGATTTAGCCATAAAATCTTTCATGGTGGTTGGAAAATAAGTCGGGATCAAGTTGAAAAACAAACTTCTCTGACAACGAAGAACGTTATTTGATATGTGATGTTATAGTAGTAAAAAAAAAGGACCTTCAAGAGCAGGCTCCTGGATCTTGTGCTCTCTTTGTATTGACTTAGAAGTCATGTGAAACAGCATCTGCCTCCTCCTGCACTGCAGGGGAGCACAGAACAAGCGAGAAGCGCGAGTGAGGTATGACGGGAACGAGGGCAGAGCAGGATCAAGCTAAAAGGGATTCCTTTTACCCCTGCTTTCCTTAATAAGTAACTCATGACAAATATCCCCCAAAAGGTGATCGCGAGCAACTTGGGACAAGGCAACCAGCTAATACCAGATTTTATCATTTGTTTTCAACTTATTGGCTAAAGACCAGCAGCAAAATCAACTGAGAAAAAAATAACTGAGAAATCCGTAAGTTGCACCAGCGATATTTGATTCACGCGAAATTTCTATTCGTTAAGTTCTTTACAAATGGCCCATTAGTAAAGAATAAAATTACACTTGGAAATCATATATCGCAGGAGCAACCAGTGGATGTGCAATATCAAAACCGAGTTTTAAAAAGGTGCTCTGCAATCTAAACTACTAGAAAAACGCCGTTTAATTTTTAGGATAATCAATAGAAATGAGAATCCCGATTACCAAAAGTTGAAACGGAGATAAAGAATCAATCTTTCTTATGACAAATTTCGAGATAAGATTCAGTTATTACCGGTACAACGTTATCCCGATACAAATTTTAAACTGGAATTAAAGAGCCTACCTATTTCATTTTCGTTTTTCTTTTTCTTCTTCTTTTTTTTTTCGATTTCTTTTTGTTTTTCAGAAGCCCACCAACTTTATGGCGTTTAGAACGGCCAAGGTTTTGGTGTTGTTATGCTTAGTCTTAACTGTAGTAGTGACTTTGGTTGTTATGCGGTCAGGCATCCTAAATGTGAAGGTAACGATGCAAAGATTCCTCCATGCACCAAAGGAGAAGCTGACTGCTACAACTACGGTGAAAGTGAACAGTGTTCTCAATGCTTCTCAGGTAAAACTGAATGCTCAGCTTAATGGATCAATTTAGGTTCCTGGGAAACTACCCACCTACCCCTCCCCTAAGTCAACATTTTGCCCTAAGTGAGAAGCAATGTTAATGTTAGCTTAGGGAAGGGGTAGATGGGTAGTTTCTCTGAAACTTTATTTTATAATCATATGTATGCATTATTTTTAGCTCTGAATTAAGTCCAAGCTTAGCATTAACATCCTAATGCACGAGTTTTAAGGCCTAATATCACTTCAAATGCAGTGAGGGATCTGATTTAAGTACCGTAACCATAGAAACGGTTAAAAAAAACTTGTTATCCTCTGTCCCTCTTACTTCAATTCTGAGGGCTTGTCACTACAAAACAATAGAGCGAGGCTTCGATCAAAATAAAATCAAAAAGTGAGAGAAATCTTTCGAAGATTTTTAGAATTAACAGCAGCGTGAATGTTGTCAGAATTTCGCTAAATTTTGTCAGCACACCTTATCCAAATGAGGTTCACATAACTTTTCACGGTCGAAAACGCTCTCGGAAAGAAAAAAGGGGAACACATCTTCGTGTGTCCTAATTTTTCCTATAAGAAGGACACAAGGGATATTATTTCTGTGCTTGACAGTGTTAAGAAAAGGCGTTCATTCTATAAATATCACTTAAACTTAGCTGACCATAGATAATTAAGGGTGAGACTATCAATTCTCTCCTTACTATCTTGTGAAGGTAATTATCTAGTCTCCCAAATTATCCACATCTATTCACGTATGAACAGAGCCGAAGAGCATATTCTTTAACTTCCACAGCTTACTCTAGGTTTGTCACAAAACTATGTGTCGCAACATGCGAGAGGTAAACCTGTGAGCAAGTTCTCTAATGATGAATAGGGCGCTGAAATGTGAAGGAAGCAGAGACCGAAAGGGAGACAAGATTCTCTTAGTCGCTTTATAACATAAAAGCAATAAGTCCACTGACCAATTGCACCCCAGACGCACTTGGACGTAAAAAGCGCTTTGAAGCGAATGGTGGAAAGTCACTAATATATTCAGTATATTACTATACTTATTTGCAGAAGTTAAAGTGGGAAAGATGCAAAAAACTTATATCTGGAGAAGAAAAACTGAAAAAGCGTCCAATCGTGTGGAATGACGCATATATTCGTGACAAGTATCACCCTGATGAAGATTGCGCGCATGTCTTAGAGACGCGCTTTGTTCATCCTCCAGTTTCAAAAGAGGAAAAGCAGTTACCCATCGCTTTTGGACTCACTATTCACAGAAGTGCACGTCTGTTTGAACGTATTCTACGCGCTATTTACATGCCAAACAATGTCTACTGCATTCATGTCGACAAAAAGTCCTCATCGGTTTTCCGTGAAGCAATACAGGCCATTATCCGGTGTCTTTCAAACGTTTTTATCGCAGCAAACAGTGTTGACGTCACCTGGGGACATATCACTGTAGTTCAAGCTCAATTCAGTTGCATGGAAGAGCTTTTGAAATCGACCGTTAAATGGAAGTATTACATCAGTTTAGTTGGGCAAGATTTCCCACTTTATGATAACAAGCAAATTGTACGAGCATTACATGGTCTTAATAACACCAACAACATAGAAAGTTTTCCTGTGTCTAACGAATTTTTGGGTCGCACTAAATTTGTTCACCTATTAAAAGCCCGCCAGATTTACAGAACGGAAACACCAAAAGGGCCGCCACCACACAACATTTCAGTCTATAAAGGATCTACTTTTATCATTGCTATACGAGAGTTTGTCGAGTTTGTTCTTTGCAACCAAATAGGAAAAGACTTCTATGAATTCTTAAGGAATGCTGAAGTTCCAGATGAAGCGATATACTCATCTTTACAAAGGCATCCACAAGCTCCAGGCGGAATCAACGGAAACCAACCAAAGTGGATAGCTCGTGTTTTACTCTGGGCTACCGAAGATACTCTTGACGTTTGCCATGGAATTTGGATACGGCACGTGTGTTGGATTTCCTTAGAAGATTTGAGATGGGTGCTCGGGGGAAGAGAGAAAAAACAACTATTTGTTAATAAAATTCCATTTGACTTCAGTGAGGAATTAATAGAGTGTATTCTTCTGGCAAGACAAGGAAGGGAATACGCCACTACTGTGTGGAAATAGGGCATAGGAGCTCATCCGTGACATTAAGGTGGCTTTCTTGTGCTAGTTTTCACCCTTTATGGTGGTTTTAACTCGGAAAGGACAGATCAAATATCAAGCAAAAGTTATAGCAGCCCTTTCTTACGGTTTGACTATACAATGAGCGTTTGACTTGAAATAACTGTCATTTCGTCATTAATGGTTACCAGGCGACATAGCCTAAGAATTGTTGTGACCTACATTTCAAGGATTTTTTAGTGTAAATTTAGTCTGATAAAAGCGAATTTTATTTAAAACAGGCCAAAAGCAACCTTGCTCAAAAGTATACTTGCGAAAACATATTCTCACGCCGCCATATTTACTTTGTTTATTTCGAGCGTATTGTAAAGAGTGGGATGGCCAAGCGCAATGGACTCCCCAAGCAAGAAACTAGTACGAGCCACCTTAAAGTGTGATTCTTGTATATTATTTGCAGAAAAACACAGTCGGACGACATTGCGCATGAGCAGACCATTATTTGCAGGCAGTAATTTGAATGTCACGTGGTGGCCTATCGACCAATGAAAACACCATTTTCGGGAACAGTTTCATGAAAGCATATAGTGTAGACTGGAAAATCGTTTGTCTCCTTAAAATAACTCACTGGAGATCTGGAGATCCAAAGATTTCCTTATCCCCGATCTAAGTTAGACTTCGCTTAAATAGCCGACCCTTACTGTCCATAAATTTTTTTTTTTTTTGCTACTTTTACTGATAAAGTTGTTCTATCGACGATGTCATAAAATAAAGACGTTACTTTCGACCCTCCTTGTATGAAAGATACACCTTGTTGCCGGATTAAATTTTATTCTTGCTTGTTTTATCTTTATCGAGTAAAAATAAAGTCTCTATTTTGGCGGTGAAAAAGAATTCAAACCCTAAGGGAGACCACCTAATATAGGTGTGGTTCAGGCTTCTGAGCACACCTATTCACCCAAATTCGTCCTCGGGCTTTTTCTCAGTAAGGAAAAGTTGCGATGCTCTTCACGCAACATCCTCCTTCCCAAAATGGGGAAGTGGTTGCGTTAGACACTTATTTGCAGCTGACCACTTCAAATCATCATCATCATCATCATTATTATTATTATTATTATTATTATTATTATTATTATTATTGTCACAATATATAGTAGTAATAATAATAACTCGTGTCACGCTTTCTGGGTCTTCTCCGCCATGTCTCACAAGCTTCCACAGCTTAGAGACACGATGCTTTATCATCATATTCATCATCATCATCATTATTATCATTATTATTGCGCTATGCCCCAAACGTTATATATCGCCTGAGTGGAATATAAGCTGTCCTTGCTTGAGAAAAGGAAGCTTGTTTAAAGAATGATTAGAAGTTTTTTTTATCGGGATCGAAGAGATTTTTTACGTCGGTCCTCATCTTGAGCATGATGAGGACTCACCGCCATTTGTCAAACATTATCTTGCAAAGTATCGACTTAAACAGCTCGGGACAAAAACATGACACATGACACAGTTAACATTTCTTTTAACTTTTGTTGAAATATTCACGATGAAGTCTGTGTTTAAGAGCAAATTGTAGCCGCTGTACTGTTCCTCTGTATGATGAAGAATAGATGCTCAGATTTCAATAAACAATGACTTGCCATACCAACAGAGGGTGGTCTGCCTGTGCTACGTCTGCGTCTGTGCTACGTCTGTTGGTGCGTTACATTAACCACAGATACTTGTCGATATGATGTAGGCTATACAAGAGCAGCAATTATTGTATTTATCCTTGACTTTTCTCGGGAATGTTCCATTCACAGCTCTTTTGCTCATTAAATTGATCGCCGGAAGCTCTTTTCTTCCGATTGCTTTGAAGGATTCTGGACTAAGGTAGGTAATTGTCACAATCAGTTTTCTATCATTGTTCATGAAAGGGAAAACAGATATAAGCAAACATTAACTTTCGAGAAGGAAGCAACCAGCAGAATCGGTCTTGATCGCCTCATATCTCTTAGTGAACGGAATCAAAGCCAGATTTGATCAACCAGGGTTAATCTATACGAATCTTGAAAACTTGAAAGTTTAAAAACAAGTGAACTATGATCAATCAGCAACAGTTACGCTTTAGACTGAAAATAGAAGGGAACTTCTTGAAACGCAGCTTACTATTTTTAAAACATATGCACAAGAAAGTTCCACTCTAGACTCTCTAAATGCAAATAGACCTGTATTTTTCAGTGAGTTTGCAACAGTTTTAAAAAACCTGATATTAGTTATAACTACCACAAATGCTTTGATTAAGGTTCCTTAAGAGGAATCGGAACTACAATGACGTAAACAAAGAACAACCCAATGCTGATGTTAGTATACAAGGAAGACGCGGATATTGCAAACGATTTTGTGAGCGTAAACTATAGCAGGTTATCCTAAAATTTGGACCTTTTTTCGACCTACATTGAAAATTTAGCTAGTAAATGAGTACTGATGTAAACCTCCATGTGCGACCACCAATCGTAAGCGACCACCTATCCAAACACCAATATTTTCCTACTCAAAGCCCTATCGTAAGAAGCTCTCGTAAGCAACCACCTCCCATAAGCGACCACCTATCCAAAACACCGAAATTTTCCCGCACAAAGACCTATGATAAGAACTTCTCGTAAACGACCACCTATCCATTAGTATATAGTATTTAAATACTAATAGATGCATTTTCTCGCTAAACAGTCATTTCATTTTTTGCCCATTACTCCATTTATTAGTATATATTATTTAAGTAATGGTCCGTGTAAGAGGTAGGCAGGCGAACTGCAAAAGTGATTAAAAGGTGCTAACTTTTAATCATTAATTTCAATTAAATCAAGCGTTCTGATTGGCCGAAATCCAAAAATCGCCAAAAAAACACTCAGAAACGTGACAAAAACACCTTTTTTTTGCTTTATTCTCCCCATTTCCCTGTCTTATACCTCACGGCCAAGTTTCGGCATTGTTCTATGCGCCAATCAAAAGTTAGAGCGGAAAACGTGCAACACACGCGCGACCTTGTTGTGACCCCATCTTAGTGTGACACTTGAGATATTAGGAAATTTGTCTTTTACCCGAAGAAATCTCGTCAATTTCTTCGTGAAAAATCTGCATTTTTTCTTTATTGAATATTTATCTCAAATTTACTGTATTTTATCATCGGAGTGATCGTCAAAATGCTCTTAAACATAGTTTGCTGCCGTCCTCGACATGCCGAGTCGCCATGTGGAAATTTGGGCCCGGCGTAGTTGTTTTCGTTGTCAGGCCGGATCAGGAGGAGATCGGAATAATTGTGGCACTAGAAATTGGAGTACAGCTGGGCATAAAGGGAGAAGCGAAAGATTTGTTGTTTTTACAAGGATGAATTTATTTCTCGAAGAGATGTAGAACACTTGAGCTTGAGGTAAGCTGAATTCAATAGATTTTCGCACCTCCGCGCGCATTATGTGTTATTCATGTGTTTGCCCTTTTCGAAACTTCCATATTCCGTGTATCTTTACCCATCTCTCATTCGATTTTTTTTCTCTCTGGACTGCTTCATTCATCAAGCGAAATGGAAGTTCGCCGTGGACCTTAAGTTAAAATGAGCGAATTGAAATTTGTGACACGTTTGCATTTTGTACCTTTGAGTTCTGAGACGGTGGATACCGAGACGGAAGCCGCTTAGGTATCATAAATAGCTGTCACTGGTGTTTGAGTTTCTCTTGGTACGGAAGATCTAGCGAGCATGACTGTAGCTTGCCTTTATTTTTTCCAAGGACGAGAGAGATTGTAAGAAGGATTTTTACAGAGTAATAGCAAAACCTTGAAAACAGATAAACTGTAGGAGAGCTTTTTCTGAAACCCAATTATCCGAACATGCAGGAATTTTTTCTTTCTGGGCAACATCATCTTTTTTTCCAAAAGCAGAACATTTAGATAACATTTAGATTTGATTTTGTGTACTTGTTGTTGTTCTGTATGGTGGCCGAATATGAACGCGTGACATTGGCGCGTTCGCGAGATTCGCCACGTGAGAGTGAATTGCTGCTGTTTACGATCATGGTTTTGACATTTCTTTTGTGAGAGCCGACGTAAATGTTGTTCCCAACGTCGCTGATTGATGTAACACTGTGCTCATCTTCGTGTAATTTCATATCAGTTTAACTTCCTCGAGTTTGGCGCATAGAAATCTTTTAAATTTTAGATATGTTATATTTTTCAACATAACAAAGCAATAGACGAAATAAAAAGTTGTTCGAAAGAGTCTTAAGCTATCTTAATTCAACTTTAAAATTCAAATTTCGCGCTTTTCGCTGTATTGACCAATCAGAGCAGTCAGATTTAATTTGATTAGAGAAATTAGCGCCTGAAAAATAACTGACGCTATTGCCGCGGGCTATTGTTTTTCTGCCTGCTTCTTAGCTGGACCATTACTTAAATACTGATAAATGCATTTTCTCGCTAAAAAGTCATTTCTTTTTTGCCCATTTCTCCATTTATTAGTATACATTATGTAATTTAATAAATTTGTTTCTTTAACTTTCACTGTTAAAGTTTTTTGCTAAAAATATTTTTGCTAGTACTAGTAAAGTTCTTTGAATACTTTGCAAACATCTGATGACCCAAAATTTTCCTACCAAAAGCCCTATGGTAAGAACCTCTCGTAGGCGGCCACCTCCCATAAGCGATCCGCGACCACCTATCCAAACACCAAAATTTTCCCGCCCAAAGCCCTATGATAAGAACCTCTCGTAAACGACCACCTCTCAAAAAAGAACGCGACTATGTTTTGACCTGACAGTTTCTTGTTCATTGTTCTTACACTTTGGTAAGCGAACACTTGACCCGTGGTGTGTTCTCTTTATTCGTGGTTTGTTCTACACCACTCAGAGTATAAAAACTTTCAGTGGAACACAGAACAATACGTATCCGTAACTTACAAATTGCATGCAATAAATTCTTTGTCAAAGCATGTAGAAATGTCAGGAACTATTAACTAAGGTTGAGATAATACAACAAAACGCTGCAACAACCAACCAAACAGACAAACAAACAAAACTGGAAAGACATTTTATCAGTTAAGATCGACCCACAAATATACCTCGATGACGGCAAGTGGATTTTGATGTTTGGGCGACGACACTGCTGTGTTTAAAAACACAGCAGCCGAATATGGTGCTTGAACGTTAGACCACAATCTTTAGAAATCCAGTGGCAGGGTAGTCTCTTTCGCAGCCGTTATTGGGGTCGTCACTCGTCACGCAACGCTCCTCCCAGGGCGACTTTCAAGATAGCCTGAGGTCACCTGCATAGGCAAACGTTTGGGACGAAAGCAAATAAAAGGAATGAAGGTCAATAAGGCCAAAATTTTAAATCGAAGCGGCCAAACTCATAGTTCCAAGTCTACCTCACAAAGCAAAAACTCGATATCCAAGTGAAACCATGCGAATCAGAACTAGAAATCACGTGATTTTGCTTCAGTACTTTTGTGCTGGTTTCCACACTTGGCTAATCTGTAACGCATACGTTTTTTTCGTGACCTACATAAGTAACTTTTAACAATTTTTGTCTCCGGGCTACAGTGGGATCTCGGGGATTCTCGATTCAAGGAACCTCTATAACGAAGTCCTCGGTCAGCAACTAACGACATCTATGAATATATCATCAATATATGAAAATTTAAAAAGAACCTCGATATTACGAAACCTCTTTATAGCGAACATATTTTGCCTTCGTTCTATCAAGGCTTCACTGTGCTATATGATCAACTTGCTGTACCTTGATCAACCCCTCTTCAAACCCATTCTTTCAAAATTAGAGATGGCTACCGTGACACGCAAGACACGACCGACATGTTGAGCGAACGCCGATAAACACGAGTACACTTCAAGTTAAACACATGTCAAAAGATGATTATATGATGCCATATTTTTCCTATTCTCTCTCTCCTTTCTGATCCATAATGAAGAATTTCGAGAAAATAGAGACTTTCAATACCTTCTCAATGGATCAAGATATATTCACACAAACCAAAAAAGCAAAGAGAAAATAAAAAAAAATAAAAAGCAAAGAGAAAATAAAAAAAAATTGCGGGTAGGTACTTATCTACCAAACGAGTATGATAAATAGCTGGTATTCCAACCATTATTTCATATTGCGAGGACATTTGTGACAAGGTTTTAAACGCTGCCCTCATAAAGCTCAATATTCACTAAGAAATCACCGACACTTTGTACTTCCAAAGTGGAAGACGGACCGTTTTAAGAACACTTTTATTCAGTTGCCATCGTGCCTAAATTACAATTAAATGATTCGGTTTTAATGCTTTCATATATTATATGGACGAATTTTTGATATTGATATATTGTAAATTATTCTATTTTTAACTTAGTTTTTATTTGTAAATACGCAATTCAGCCCATGTACTTATTTTTAATAAACTATGTATCTATCTATCTATCTATCTATCTATCTATCTATCTATCTATCTATCTATCTATCTATCTATCTATCTATCTATCTATCTATCTATCTATCTATCTATCTATCTATCTATCTATCTATCTATCTATCTATCTATCTATCTATCTATCTATCTATCTATCTATCTATCTATCTATCTATCTATCTATCTATCTATCTATCTATCTATCTATCTATCTATCTATCTATCTATCTATCTATCTATCTATCTATCTATCTATCTATCTATCTATCTATCTATCTATCTATCTATCTATCTATCTATCTATCTATCTATCTAATAGGTTCTTCATTTTTGTGCTCGATTTGAGTGGAATAGTGGGATTTTAATTTGCCTAAGTCCAAAATCACATATTGGATATTGGACGTTAACTATTTTGTCAGACGCCCAGGGGAGGAGGGGAGGGGGAGGGGGCAAAGTGTATACCAGTTTTAAGACCAAAACGGCACAGAAACCCTACCCGATGGGGCGGCACAAGCCTATATAGCTTATATAAGGGAATAACATCCCCCCCCCTTCCCGGAGGGGGGCTGAGACGATATTGCGACTTCTTTTTCAAGGCTCCATGCCCATTTATTATCGTAGGTTTTAGAAAAACAATTGAGAATAAAAATTAGCGATAGCAATGAATGCCTTTTCGATGACTCCATGTCATCACCGTGTTCAAATTCTTGTCGTTCCTAATTCCGTGAGTTCAATATATAGGGAGTTGCGTGCGAAAGTTTAGTTGCATGTATAAAAAAGAGAAAAATACAAAGCGTAAAAGGTGCTAATTATCATGTAAATAGTGTTGCTTTGATATAATCAGATTGGGTGTTCAGTTTAGTATTTTTTCTTTGATAAAGAGTATTTCGTAAATTAAGCAATCCAGCTTTCCACGGCATTTCGAATTCTTCAGGATGGTATTGGTCACGTAGATCTTTATCCAATGGATTGTGTACGTCGCCTAGGTGTTTGCCAATCGCCGAATGTTTATGTTCGTCCATGCGTTAAAAAAGGTGTAGGCGGGTAAAACCTACGTAATCTGCATCACACAGATCACATTTGTTGCTGATTGACCAGATGTGGTTTAGCTTAATTCTCAGTGTAATTTTGATCTCATCGGCAGTTTTTTCCTCGTAAACACTGGTCACAGATCACTGTTTATTTTCTTTCCAAGATTCGTACAACGTCAGCTGATCTTTGATCCTTGAACGGCAGAATAAACCGAACGGGTGGGTACCGGTTTTTATTTTTGATGAACAAGAACGTGCTCTTGATCTTGTGACTTAATGAATGACTCTTTTCTGTGAAGTATCTGCATGTTCGGAGAAGCTAGACTGTTCACAGTCCCTTATTTTTTCGTGAGATCGTTTAGATATACCGCGTCTTACCGTCACGGGTATCTTGATTTTCAGATGTACCGAGGGGGCGGGCGTCGGGGATTATAAGTAGTTTTGACACTCATGCAAGATAGCAGCCCGTACTTACGGTCCTTACGGAAAAATAGAGGACTGTGAACAGTCTACGGAGAAGCAAATATTGCCTAGAATTTTCTATTGCTTGAATAGGCTAAAATTTCTAGATAAGCGTTCCACTCAGGTACAATTTTCGAAGCTTATCTAAAAAATTCCCTACGATTCTCTGAAGTTTAATTAATTTTTCATATTTTACTTTTTATGTTAGCAAGAAAGCTAAAAAGGTTCGGATTCCAAAATGTGATGGAGAGAGGAATAAGAAAAATTCTCACTTTTACGTAAAAAGTTCAAGAACTACATCTAAAATGTTTGGGAAAATAACACTAACTGTAGCCCTTTGTAATTTCGAAAAGCCTCAAGTTCCCCTAGGATGACCGAACAGATACAAATTTTATAGCGCCGCTTAGAGTGCATTTCTAGAAATCTAAACTGAGTACTCTGAATAGTAGGCTCGATTTCCGCCGTCTCCCGGGTCCGGTCTTTGATCCTCCCCGAGGAGAGAGAGCTCTTTCGGGGGATGAGTGAGAGCTCATTTTCTCGAACAGCGGCTGGTAATCTAGCCTAGGTTATCGCATTCCGCCGCATGGTCATGAGAAGGGATCGTTTGAATCGGGTGTCTGCATGGCTTTCATAATGGAGGAGGAGATCCTTGTTCGTTACTTTCTTGTATACACATGTTTTCAGTTAACTACCCATCAGTTTAGTTATATATGAGTTCCATTCCGATGAAAAGTAGTTTATTGCGAATTAGTTACTTCCATCGTGAAACTGATTGACGGGTGAACGTCACCGGTTCACTTAGCTTTGCTAGGAAAGCTGTAGCTGTTGGAATGTCCTTTACCGCAGTTAACATGTCGTCCATGTTTTCTCTCTTGTGGTAACTCGTTCTCACTTTCTAGCTTCTCCTCAATAAAGCACATAAACATGTTAGCCATGAGTGGCCCTAGCCGCATCATCGCTTCACCATAGATTTGTTCATACAGACTACAATTGAACTGGAAAAGTTGATGTTTCGGTAGCCACTCTTAGAAGCTCAACAGGGTGATCCTGACTGATTTTGAGGTTATGTGTTTCATTGAACCAATTCTGATAAAAGGCTTTGTTGGCAAGAATATGTATTGTTTCATCTAGGGGCACGTTCGTAAACTGAGCGCCGATACATCGTAGGAAACCAAAATATCGTTGTCGTTGAATTGCAGCTCCTGGATCTCTTCAGCAAATTGGAACACATCAGAAATTGTGTATATGTTGACTGACAGCTATTTCGATCAGCTTCTCGTCAAGACATTTGCAACTAAAGGCCGTAGTTGTATGTCCTCGTAGCTGATAGAATTGGTCGCATCGCTAGACGTTCCTTATGTGTCTTGGGTGGGCAGGCCACAAGGGTGTGCTAATCTAGACCCTTTCTGGTATACGGAATAAGCAACGTGTTAAGGAAGAATTTTCCTGACCACTGAATCAAGATGCTTTTCTTTCTCCAATAATGGGTGATAACGCTTTGGTGGTCTACCTCTCGTACTGAGTCTCTCTAAGGAAACTGGCTTGAATTTGGTTTCATCGGTGACAGAAGCTTCACTTAGTAAGCTTTGACCGGCGTAGTCAACTTTGCCATGACCACAACCCCTGACCCTTTGGCCGGTTTTGTAATGACTATATCATCTCGTTTCTTCAGTTAGTTGTATACCTGCCAACTCTCACGTATTATGCGTAAGTCTCACGCCTGACGGACTAACGCATCACGTACAATTTCTCTGCCTGATTCACGAATCTGGAAGAACTGTTCTTTCACACATAATTAATAACGAAAATTCAATTCCGTTTCAACGAAAATATTCCAAAAAGGCGCGTAAAGATGACTTTGTGTCCTAGTGAAATGAAAACATGCTAAAATTGTCGTCTTTTGTATAGCTTCGGAAGTGTTCAAAAATCGTCGGAAAATCTTTGGACATTTTCCGCTATGTTCGGAAGTCTTCGGAAAAGACTAGCTACGCCGGGGTCTGGGTCACCCTGCGAGCAAAAACACTTGTGAAGGCAAAACCATAACGACAAACCAGTGAGGGTCCGCCGGATCTTTAGTAGATCTGGATCAGTAAAATCTTGAGTACCAAATTTTAACCTGAAAACAGTAAACTGATCCTTACGGCAGGAAGAGTGATGGAAAAAATAAAGAAAGAAAACAAAAATAAAGTGGTGAATTATATTTGCCCAATATTTCGGGCCAACACAAACTTTCGGACAAACGTTCAACGGGGGCTTTAAAAGACAAATAAAACGAGAACGGCGCGCGTCCTCGAGATTTCTCCCTTCACCCTATAGGCTACACAGAGTCTCGAGTACGGCAAAATCAAGCAAGCTAAAGGAATTCTAGACTTTGCGTGAAACGGAATACAGCTCAAGGAATCCGGAATCCTCCGTCGGAGTTGGCATCCGGAATTCACGTTCCACTCATAACACAAAGAATCCGGAGTTCAGTACTTAAAATCGATCCGGTATCCATGATGTAGAATCCAGAATCCAAGATACGCGTGTGGGTTGAGATCTTGCGTGTTGAACTTTGGCCACTTCGATCATGTATTATATTGAACCCATATTGACTTTGCTTGAATTGAAAGGGAGGTGCTCAGGTTGTAGTTCGGACGCCTAACTTTGATCACATTGGCTTCCATAAGGAGAGGAGGCTGCCAGATAGCACCTGCAAGAAGGAGGTACCAACACTAAATCATATTGACAAGAAGAGGGGACGCATAACTAGAAACGTTCCCGGTCTTTTATTGTCAGATTGATTGTCATAATTTATTATATAGGGTACTCGAGCCAGAGTCGCCAGAAAATTGATATAAGTGTTCAAACTATGTTTATAAGGATTAAGAATGAGCAAGGATAATAAGAGAGAGGATAATATAGAGAGGATAAGGACTGCTTAAAATCAGTTTAAAAGTTAACGGAATTGTAAATCAGGACCTACAGCGGGAAAGGGTGCTTCCATACTTGAGCTATATAAGCTCGATTAGGGTCTTGTTATGCATGCATATTTTTTGTGCTGTGAAATAGGGTTCCTTGCACCTTGGGTACATGCCTCAGGGTCACCCAACGACAGTTTCCTCCTAAATGCATTGAAAACACTTATTAGGCTATCTAGTGTATCTCTAGAAAGGCATTCTAAGCGGCACTATGAAATTTGTATCTGTTCGATCATCCTAAGGCAACTTGAGTCTTTTCGAAATTACAAGGGCTTCAGTATTATTTTCCCGAAAGTTCCAACTGAAATTTAAGGCTTTACGAAACTGAGAATTCTTCTGATTCCTCTTTCCATCGCATTTTCGAATGCAGAGGTTTAGGTTTCCTTTTTCTACGAAACATAGATTAACCTGGGGAGTGAAACGCGAAAAATTGAACTTCAGAAAATCGCAGGGAATTAACCTGATTAACTTAGATAAGCTTCTAAAATTGTACATGAATGCAGCGGTCGTCCAGAAATTTTTAGCCTTCCTCAAGCTTTAGAAAATTCTGGGCAATTTCTCCTTCTCCGAACCGATAGTTTACACAGGGCTGGTTTACAGAATACATCGAATCCTACATATTCTTCATAGAATTCTAAGGCTGACTTTTTTTAATATGCCCAGTGGACGCTCAACAGGGAAAAAAATAAAAACAACCCGCTCATACAATGATAGCCTCGATTACCAGTTCCCTGTAATTCCTCTTTTTTTGCGAGTAGCTGTTTTAGGCACCTCTCCCCCTTCTCCATTCCTCACCTCCCCCTTCCCAAAGAAACTGACCACGCGTCTTCCTATCATTTACTCCTGAAACCTGAAACCTGAAATTTTCAATAACAAGGTCAAGGGATTTTACTTCAGTGCAACAAGTCTTAGTTTTCCAATTCGGCAGCATCTTCTACAAAGGTGACGACTTGAGCTGCCTTACGACACCACAAAAGGTAGGTTTTTGTACAGATCATAGTACACTGGGGTAGAGTTTACTGCCAGTGAGCTCATAATCACCAATTCGGTGTGAAATGAGCCTTGTAAAGGAAATGGTAGTGTTTCGACCGGCAAACCGGTCAAATACGATTTTGCACCAATACAGTTGACTAATATCAATTAAACTGTAATGTTTATATTTTATATATTCAACCTCTTGAACTCTTAGAACGTCGTAGTTAGTGTAAGCTGCATCTCGATATATGGATGTCGAAGTACAGCGCGCGCCATGTCTTCGGGCCCCACGTCTTGCATTGGGCGAATTGATTTGTTTGATTTTATTTATAGTCAAAAGGCAATTTAGGAATTCATTTCCCGGTGCATCCTCCACTACACTATCCAACAACAAAAATGAAGAATTGTGGATACTGGATTAACAACGTTTGGTACGGAATTTGGCTTTTGAACTGTCACTGAAGGGAATGCAAATGAATGTTGTTGTGGTTGTTGTTGTTGACACGTACCGGAACAAATTAATCCCCCTGTTTAGTGACTAAGGCCGGGGCTGGATCCGGTCTAATCCGTGTATATTATTATTAGTATATTTATTACTATTTTTCCTCCAGCTTTTTAAATTTAATTTAATTTTATATTTTAATCCTAGCCTGCGAGAGCATCCGGTTTTTACGGCTTTAGTTTCTAGTTTCACCGGCCGAGAAAAAACCTTATTTTTCGGAGGGAGAGAAGCGACGACCGGAAATACGTCTGCGGTTCGCAGCCTCTTTTAATTCTTGATCATTCATCATTCACAAGGATGAGTTTCACGCAAAGACGGATCGACGGCAATTATGAAAATGACATAAAATACCTCCTACAAACATTTAAATGTTTTTGACTAGGGTTGATAAGCCGAATAAGGTCTATGTTTTAGTCGCTCGACCATACGACTGTCTCAGACTCAGTGAGAATACCAGGATATAATTGACCAAAGGTCAGTCATTAATGAAATATTTATCATGTCTATCATCTACACACTCCACTGAAACACAAGAATTAACCCTCAGGCGTACAAGGGGGCGGCCCTCTGAGGTTTTTCTCGAGTTTTTTCTTCGACGAACAAACATCAGCCCCTGCCTTTTTTCAGTAGCTGTTCGTTTATCCCTAACGCGCATTTTGAGACAAGTTTAGTGATATCAGTTACTATGGTTACAAGATATGACGTCATAAGTAGCAGGCGGTATGACGTCAAGTCATTTTTAAGTGAAAATGTCTGTTTTCTCAACTTCTTTCAACAATAAAAGTAAAGCTAGTGGATAAAATGATGCAAAGTACTTATTGCTGCGGAGCGACCGTAGGGAGCGAGCAGCAACATAATCAGGATTTAAGGGAAATCTATAAGGGGCGACGAATTCTCGAATTCATCACTTTTTACCACAATGCATTGCATTTAACCAGAGTGCATTACGCCACGAACAAGTCAAATAAAAACACGGGGAAGTTCGCATCGTTCGCTGCCCAGACTAAGAGTTTTCTTTGTAGCAAATTTTCTACAGCACGGTTAGAGGTTTTACCAAATTTAAGACACGCAGGAGTCTTTCAGATGAGTACGATGGTTAACTTGGGGATTGGATTTCAATTCAAGAGCCTTTGACTAGAAAAAACCGGCACGAAACTCTGACATCTTTCATCATCGTTGGCAGCTTGTTTACAACCTACAGCGGCAGATTTTGTACCATATCTTGATCAGAGATCTCTTTTTGGAACAATTTCTTTCATTAAGGCATTTAATTTTGACATAAAATAAATCAAGAATGCTAAAACTATCCGTTTTGTTGCTGGTTGGCACATGGGTAAGTTTTCCTAGAGACTTTCTACACCAGAAATTCACACAGTTATTGTCTTTCTCTGCGATTGGCATCGTCGTGAAATGTAGACTGTTTTCCAGCTTTGTACTTTATAACTTCTAAAGCTATGGCAGTAGCGAATTGTGAGGCTCAGTAATAAAATGTGGAAACCAACGTTTTTAATATTAAGAAGGGCTGGGTAAGTAACTTGTTCTGTTTTTTAGCCTTTCTAAAATCGTTGTTTGCAGATCAATAGCGGGTTTTGTTTATGGCTCGTGGTCCGGATGCCTTTTTCTACGGGTTTACCGGTATAATAAACCATAGGTTTTTGACCAATCAGATCACGCGTACTATCTCAGTTATTTTATAATTAAGCAATAGACCACACTTTCTATGGGTTTACCGGCGTGATAACCCACGCGGGATGTTGGGAGAACACGAGAAAAGCTTGTAAATCACGAGCCGAAGGCGAGTGATTTACAAGCTTTTCGAGTGTTCTCCCATCATCCCAAGTGGGTTATCACGCCGGTAAACCCATAGAAAGTGTGGTCTATTGCTTTTATAAAATAACTTTTAGTAGAATGGAGTATTTTAGGTAAAAAATATGGTTCTAGTACCGTGATCAAGTCACGTCTTCTCTCTAAAGTCATCATAAGCCAATCATGACTCACGATTTAATAGCGTTGAACTTTCTCAAAACTCAGTTCAGTCAAACAACAAACAGCAGCACTTCAAAACACGAGTTTTTGCACTCATTACATGATAACTTATGAAAGCTGTTTTACAGGAAAAGTCAACACATATTCATGCGAACGTACAATGAAAGAATACGTTCATGGTTTGTTTACTACAGAAGTAGGAATTAATTGAACATCAGACTGTACGCAGCTGTATTTTGTTGAGTCGATCCGTAAGAATTTCGTTGTTACAGACGGAACTTGCAGTTATTGTAATAGAGGACTTCATTCACTTTTAACAAGCCGCAGTGGTTTAAGATCTGTTTTCTGGACTTTATTATGATCAAGAAATGCTGCGGTAACGACGTGGCTGCATTTGCGAAGTTGTCGCATGTAACTTTATATGCACGTACAGCGACCGATGGAAATATGTCAGTGGTGGAGAAAGGTTTCTTTGCCGTAGCCACATATTGGCGTTAATATTTGTCGATTCGTGAAGTGAGGTGATTTGAGGTAGGTTATGGCATCGATATCACCGAATAATTTGTGCAAATGTTGGAAAAAACCAGCCCGAAATTCTGACATCTTTCATCATCGTTGCTGCACCGTTGGCAGCTTGTTTACAACCTACAGCGGCCGATTTTGTACCATATCTTGATCAGAGATCTCTTTTTTTGGAACAATTTCTTTCATTAAGGAATTTAATTTTGACATAAAATAAATCAAGAATGCTAAAACTATCCCGTTTTGTTGCTGGTTGGCACATGGTTAAGTTTTCCTAGAGACTTTCTACACCAGAAATTCACACAGTTGTTGTCTTCCTCTGCGATTTGGCATCGTCGTGAAATGTAAACTGCTTTCCAGCTTTGTACTTTATAACTTCCAAAGCTATGGCAGTCGCGAATTGTGACCCTCAGTAATAAAATGTGGAAACCAACGCTTTTAATATTAAGAAGGGCTACGGTAAGTAACTTGTTCTGTTTTTTAGCCTTTCTAAAATCGTTGTTTGCAGATCAATAGCCGGTTTTGTTTAGGGCTCGTGGTCCGGATGCCTTTTTCTATGGGTTTACCGGTATAATAAACCATAGGTTTTTGACCAATCAGATCACGCGTACTATCTCAGTTATTTTATAAAGCTAAATAACTGTTACTTAATAAAGTGCAATAAACAGCAAGAAAAGTATCATGTTTCCAGAGAAAAGATAGTACACCCTATATTAAATATATGGATAAACAATCTGAATTTCTATCATTTCCTACAATTTACTGTGGGAAAACCAGAGTTGATAACCACTTGATCATTTTTTAAACAACGTTCCCACGAGTTCTTTATATAGACTCATTGTAATTATTCTAGTACTTTCCAACATGTAAATAGGACATTCAATGTCATTTTCGATTCTTTTAAGTCCCACTGCCTAACTAATGCCAGTATCAACAGAATGTGCCGCAGCATTTCTATCTTTTAGATACCCTAGTTTATGTGTTATTGTACATGTCAAGCACAAAATCCAAGATGGTGACTAAGATGGCGACAATGTTGGGGGACGTCACAGGCCTCCAGCAGCGCCACCACCCATAAAATGTATCTCTTCTTGTCTAGAAGATCAAAGGCTTTCCACTGAAAGTAAAATCATTTCGAAATACTGCAACATACCAAAAACGTAAGGGAGAGGTTCTATCAAACCCCTGGGGCTATGCGGACTTTCCTTTTCTACTTAATTCTTCCTCTTGAAGCGAGGGTTATAATTTTGTCGCAATTCGCATCGCGCGTTGATCAGCTGAAATGCGTCTAAGTTCGGCTTTTTACCGTCGAAACGTTGCTCATATATCTTTAATTAATGACGGTTCATCTTCCTGCTAACTCGCTTCTTGTTTGTTTGTTTTTCCTTTCTTTCTTTATTTCTTTCTTTCTTTCTTTTTGTTAGTGTCGTTATATGAAGATTTTGTAAAGCCTTTTGCTCTTAGGTCATCCTAGCTTAATCGAAAATAAAACACATACAGCGGTGATAAGCATAGATACTCGACGTTTTGTATGCTAGTCACTTTTGAAAATATATGTTGACTAGCTAATAATATCTACATGGTCAGACTGTTCCTCTTAACAGCTTACTCGGCTTTAGCCTGCTAAAACAGCCGTTTCTCCTCGCTCCTCGCCGCTGGGGACTTTTAGCGCGGAGGAACGTGTGCGACTCAGCGACAGACTCATTCCATACTGATGACGTAAAATCTGTCCGGAGTCCGGTCAGAAGCGCTGATTGGTCGACGGAGTAGTTACATTAGGGTCCTTTAGCATCACGTTTTTCATGGGAAACCGCAAACCGCAAAATGTCACGTGACCACGGCCTTGCGGTCACGTTTGCAGTTTGCAGTTCACGTTTGAACCGCAGGAAGGGCTTCCAGCGGTAAGTGATTTACGGCAAGGTTTTTTGCCACAAAAAGTGGTACAGCCTCGCATTTAAAGGTATGAACTAGCCTTTTATATCCGTTTGCGATGTGTTTGTTGGATTTTTTATCTCCAATCAATGAATTATTGCTGATTATTGAGCAATTAAAGTGACGCACTTCGACTTGATGAAAACAACATGGTGGTCCTAAACAATGAACACGTAGTTCAAATCAATTTTATGTTCCTTTCTGCCGTACTAACAAAGGAAAGTATTCTGTTCCAACCCAGAGTTAATTTTTTTTTTGTATCTTGTTACTGAATTCATACTTAACTCAGTCTCTGTTTAGTTCCTATTTTTAACGTATCACTTCGCGAATTTCATTTTATTTTGTTTATTTCTTTGAGACTGGGGAGCCCAGGCTTCATAAAGCCTTCTGGTTTCTTCTGGGCTCCCTTGCAACCTTACAATTCCTACATGTATTCTTGTATTGTATTATATTTTGACTAAATAAAAATGAACTGAACTGAACTGAACTGAACGCCTTGCTAAAGTTTGAAATCTCGGCAACGCAAAACTGCAAACGCGTAACTGCGGTTTGCCTGATGCTAAAGGTCTCTATTATTGTTTTAGCTATTGTTTACGAATGACAGACAAAAGACCACAAAGATGAAGTATAAAGGCGATGAATCTCTAATAAAGGAGTCAATATTTGAGGAATATAGTCTTCTCTAGAAGGAGAATTTGAGTTTTGCTGGAGCTCGTTCGCAGATGGACACAACACTTTACCAAAATCGACCAGGAGAAAAGTAAAATTGAACAAATTTGCATTTGGAACCCCATGACTACCGGATTTATTATTCTGTAAACATTTTTTTACGTCATCAATATGGAATTTCTGTCACTGAAAAAAAGTCGACCAGGAGAACCGTAAAATTGAACAAATTAGCGTTTGAAACCCCATGACTACCGGATTTTTTATGTAAACATCGATTTACGTCATCATTATGGAATTTTGTCCAGGAGACGCAGACGTCTCCGGCGGCTAAGAGCAAGGAGAAACGGCTGTTTTCGCAGCTTTCGGCTTATTTTAAAGAAGGCGGAGATGGAGAAGGCGTAAATGCTAAGGTTTCTATGAAAGGCGGAAAGAACTTGGATTTTATCCTTTTACTTACACTCACTTACTAGTTAGCCTATGTACAGATCAGACGTCCCTCCCCTCGATTTTCCTGAGAGAAGGGAGACATCTGTACACAGGCTATTACTAGTGAAACAAAAAATATACGGCAAGGCTGATCGAGTCGGGTGGGAGCAAACTACTAGATCAAAACAGAATCTAAAACAGTTTCTTTGCCTGGCGTTGTTTAGGGCAGGACAATAAAACGACCGTTCATATTTTATGGGGGAGGCCAGGGCTGGTATATATGATGACCCCGCCCCCTCTACATAAGAATTTTTTGTGTGGCGCGGCCATGTACCCCGTCACTGCAAAACTTGAAGAAGTTTTGTTGGTGATCCCCATACACCCAATAGGGAGTTTAATTAGCGACGTTTCGGAACGACGCACGCCAGCCGGAAATGGGCTTTTTGCATTCTTGAGCCGTGATTTTAAACAAATCTTTGGGCAAATCATCTCTTTAAGAGAAAAGAATTTGGTTGCGTCAAGGCATATTAAAAGTTTCAAAGGCTCACTTACGTTTGACGCGCGTTGCTTAAAAACGGCCATCATATGAAGGGATCATATATCCTGACGAAGCTCTTACTTGAACAAGGAATTTGGTCTCTCTTTTTCACGATGTATTCACTTTTGAAAGCCTTATAAGGTGGCTCTATCACTGCTATTAACGTTTGGCTAAAAGCAGGTTTCATTTCTTTTTTTTTTGTAGGGCCAGGTTACTGGTATGGCATTGTCAAGGGCCAAAATAGTCTTCCTTCTGTGCTTCATATTGGCAGCAGTTACCTTAATAATTTTCAATCAGTCAGACGTTGTCCACGTTAAGCCGAAAATGAAAAGTGCTTGCTGTACACCGAAGACAGAGTTGGATGAACAGGCGACACCATTCCAAACTAAAGTTAAAGGATTTGTTATGGTACCAGTTGGTCTTCATAAAACACGGAAACCAAATGGGGCGCTCGCATCGAATTCACCGAAGCCAAGGATAATGCAGGATGTGAACAAAAATGAGTCAAGATCTATAAAAAGGAACAACAGTAACAGTGCTTCAGAGCCAAGGAATAAAACAAGCGCTCCGTACACGGCAAAGCCAAAGGTATTCATTATCGGTTAATATTGTTAAAACCATGCCTCGCTTTCGTGCGTTTTAAAAGTACAGCTGACTATTACAATCTAGCGCAACTATGTGCTCAACGCGATTCGCTTTTTGATCTACTTGCTTTATTTGTCGAGTATTTGGATGGACTTAAATGTTTTCTTTTCTTATTTAGAATCCACACTAAGTAGCTAACAGTAAAAGCTGGGCTTTTTTTAAAGCATCGGGGCATGTACAAATTCCTTTGACTAGAAAAACTATTAGTAAGGAGTGAGAAATGGCGACATATGTGAGACGATGCTCTTGTAAACATGATCTGACATCGGAACATAATAATCCAGTACAGATTTTAATCGAACCAAACTGAGCAGATACAAGAATTTTTGAAAAAGAAAGGCTTTATAGGTGACTAAGGTATTCTCTACTATCGGTTTCACACTGATATAAACCAAGAGAGGATAAAGGGTACAGAGAAGGCATCCTCCCTACACACCCTACTCCATAGGTAATTCGTCTCGAGTTATTTTTAAGACCATAGATCCCAAGGGGGATAGGACAACGGCCAATCACATAGCGCGAATGTGTTCCGCGTGGATGACCCACGCTTAGAGCCACGCGTCCTTCACGAATTGACGCAGAAAAAAATGGCAGAAGACGCGGAGAGCGATATTGCTATTTGTTTTGTCGACGAAAACGACTAAAGAGAGATTTCTGCTCAAGCTGTGTCAGCGAAACGGAAATTAAAAAAGAATCACCCTTCCTCTCTTGTATAGAGCTAACAGTACAGCAGGGAAATCCTTAACACACTGAATGTTCTCTCGGGATCATTTATAATTTACAGTTTGAAGAGAGCAATTTCTGGTTTGATATTTATTCTTTTATTAGTCTTTTATTATTCAACAAAAATAACACTTGGTATCCTACTTGCTTTATTATATAAACGACCGCTTTCAATAGACCGGCGAAATTTCTCATTTTATTAAATCACTGAGGTTACGACAACTTCGAGTTAAACTGATTTCACGGGTTGTCAAAGAGTCTAGCGATTCCATTTTCCCAGGTGAGCGCCGACTCATTTCGCTTCAATATTCCGAAATGCTCTCGATCTCTTTACGCTTTCATTGCCTTTCGCCAGACATGTTTTGCACGGCGTTTAGTCATGCGGAACCTCCACGAAACATCCTCGCAGCGCGCGAGGTAACTTTATCCCGATTCCAAAAATAACTCGAGACGAATTACCTATGGAACAGGGTGTGTATGGGGGATGCCTTCTCTGTCCCCTTTATCCTCTCTTGTATAAACTTAATAATGATGTTTACTGCGGCGCTTTTCGACACTTTCTCCTAGACCGATTGGATTATATATTCGTGATGTAGGAGTAGGAGATATCAGTAAAACAAAAAGCAGCCCGCGTAGCAGGCGCTAGGAATAAATGGGCGCAAGAAAGAACGGCGCGCGCGAGGGAGACACACGAGGGGAGAGCTCGCGTGTTTCCCTCGCGCGCGCCTGTTCTTTCTTGCGCCGATATATTCCTAGCGCCTGCTGCGCAGGATAAACAAAAAGATGAGACTAACTCTTTTTGTCACATAAGCGATCCGACTTGCCTTCACGTCAGCGATATGATCGTCGTGTTTAAAATGCTATTTCTTTTAATCGTTTGATTTCATTTGTTGATTTATTGGTTTATTTCTTTACGTATATATTTTTTTCTCCTTAACAGATTTCTAAATGGTATTATTCTCCTCAGGAAAAGGTAAACAGTGAAAATTATTCAATTTAATACTTTTTAAGCTTAATCTCCACCTGCCTTTATGTGAGTCTCTTAGCCCCACCCAGAATGGCCTAAGTGTCAGCTGTTTATGATATTTTAGAATAAAATAAAAGTTAATGTTGACAAGCATTAACCTTTGAGCCTGCAGATTACTGCAGTTTACCCCACGTGGTATTTCCTTATTTAGCACTGTGCCTTATATATTATGCTAAATGCCCCCTCAGTCAGCACTTTCTTCGATCTCTGCAAGTTCAAACAGCAAGTTAAACTTAACTGGGGAAAGAGGGAAGAGAGATATCTCTTTCTCCCTTAGGCCTAATACTCAGGTTACACCACCCAGAAAGGCATTGCAGATTGCAATCAAACTCCAAAATACTCATGATGCTCTATTTAAAGGACTGTAGCTAGAGAATTGTTTTTGAAGACATCTTTTCAATAGCGACAGCATCGGAGTGGGAGTCGTAATCAGAAGCACGGAGGGCTGCTCAACTAGAGAGTTCTGATTCCGCTTACTCTGAAGTCGCGTACGATCTAGTTAAAACTAGGGATTTTCTGGCAAGGCACAGCCAAGTTCATATGAGTACTTTGAGGCAATACTCAAAGTGGGAATCGAAGTGGAAACGAACCTTGTCGAATGAGTGTCGGGAAAAAAAATGTTTATGGATTCCCCGATTTGGAACCTGCTCAAACGTGTGCTGGAAGGGGGTCATATTCTAGGTTCATTATATGTGTAACTTGTGGCAATACTCATTGCAGGAGTTCAAGTGGGAAAGGTGCAAGAGGCTTATATCTGGAGAAGAAATGCTGAAAAAGACTGGAACCTTGTCGAATGACACAGATATTCTTGACAAGTATCATCCTGATGAAGATTGCACGCATGTTTTAAGGACTCGCTTTCTTCATCCTCCAGTTTCTAGAGAGGAAAAGCAGTTACCAATCGCATTTGGATTCACTATTCACAGAGGTGCACGTCTGTTTGATCGTATTCTACGAGCTATTTACATGCCAAACAATGTCTACTGCATTCATGTCGACAAAAAATCTTCAGCAGTTTTTCGTAAAGCAATAGAGGCCATTATACGCTGCCTTCCAAACGTTTTTATCGCAGCAAACAGTGTTGACGTCACCTGGGGACATATTTCTGTAGTTCAAGCTCAATTCAGTTGCATGGAAGAGCTGCTAAAATCACCATCAGTTAAATGGAAATATTACATAAGTTTAGTGGGACAGGATTTTCCTCTTTATGATAACAAGCAGATTGTTCAAGCATTACAAGGCCTTAACAACACCAACAGCATACAAAGTTCTCCCGTCCCTAAAAATAATTTGGATCGAACAACATTTGTTCACATACTGAAAGACCGTGAGGTTTATAAAACAAAAATGCCAAAAGTGCTGCCCCCACATAACATTTTAATCTACAAAGGATCCACTCATATCATTGCTATAAGAGAATTCGTCGAGTTTGTTCTTCATAGCCAAATAGGAAAAGTCTTCTATGAATTCTTAAAAGATACTAAAGTCCCGGATGAAACGATATATTCATCTTTACAAAGACATCCGGAAGTTCCAGGTGGAATCAACGGAAATCAACCAACATGGATACCACGGGCCTTGCATTGGATTAGTAAGGAAACCAGTGGCATTTGTCGTGGGAAATGGGTGCGACAGCTATGTTGGATTTCCCTCCAAGATTTACGCTGGGCTCTTGGAGAAGATAAGAAAGACAAACTCTTTGTTCATAAGATTCCATTTAACTTCGGCGAGGAATTAATAGAATGCATTCTTGTGGCAAGGCAAGGAAGGAAATACGCTACTTCAGCGTGGAAAGAAGATAAGGGAATATCTAAAACGACTAGCATTTTGACTACTGTTGCACCAACGGTAAAGGAAAATGGTCGTCCGCATACTGCGAAGGAAAAGGAGATAGGCCTTCCGACTAAACAAAAATCGAAAGTGTCGAGTAATCGGACTGATACTTCAAAGGATAAGGTCGAAAATGTCCACGGTACACCAAGGCTTAAAGTTATAGGAACTGCAGAGGCATCTAACGCTTCAAAACGGCAGGAAACAAATAAAAAGGATATCCCTAAGACACCTACGCCAAAGGAAATGCAAGAACGCAACAAACAAAAAACAAGTAACAATGAAAGGATGAAAAGCAACAAAAAACCAAAATTTAATGAAGCAAGGCCTAGTGGTCCATTCACGGAAAAACCAAAGGTAACTCCGATTAGATTTCTCCTTGAACTTTACTGCACGCATTGTTTTTAAGTGCCCATAACCTATTAAGTACACATTACTACGAAAATTTCTGCGAAAAAATTTTGCGATTTGAACAAAACGTGATTTTTTTGAAACGTTCATACCATTTGGGCACTCCATCAAAACCTCTCGGGAAACAAAGGAGCTGTGACGTAGTTTAAGGAACTATGACGTAAATCAAGGAACACGTAACTTGATATACAGGTACACGAGAGTGGAGTTTTTGTAATATTTATGCTACTTAACAAACTGAAACAGCTGTTAAAAGTATACATGGCAATAAGATGCGTTGCAGTTAGATGCAACAAACAATGGCGGCCCTAACAAAAGGGTAAACACGCATAAAATTTCGATTTTCATTTCCCGAATTGGCTAATGACGTCACATATGAGCCTGTCATATGTTTAGCGGGACGAATGTTCCAAAGAAATTTAGACTTGAAAATTTTCTATAAATATCTGGACTCAAAAGAAAAATAAGAGAGTGTTGGCAGTCCATAAAAATATATCACGATCAAAACGCAACATTTTTTAGTAGAAGTTTTTGTATCGCGCGCAGTGATGTGTTCTTTCAGTTAACAAATTAAAACGTTTTGCGTTTTGTCAGTTAATTTCTTAGCTGAGATCTCTATTTTTCTCTCCACGAACTTTACTAACAATGGTTACAAACTGTCGACGCAATACGTTAATTATCAGCGGTTGATGGTACACAAAGGCAACTGGTTAACCAATTATTTTTGATACTGCCAATCTCGAGTTTACGCCTTTTACCTATTTCTCCGCAGTTTAGAAAGAAGCGAAGCCTAAAATTGTCCTCTTCTCTATCTCAGATCATAATCCCGTAACTATTCTGTATCTTAACCATGGTATTCTTCGAGAACTAGGGATTTGAGAAACTATTCTATTTTATAACAATCCGTTAAGCTTTATCGTACTTTAGTTAGCGAATAACGGCACACTATGCCAGACCAAACTGCGAAACCTTCACAATTTTTGCAAGCATATTTTATAGAGTGTTTCCATTCACGTGGCCAGCATCTATGCAAATTTATTGGAACAAGAGAAAGGGTTTGCATAAGAAAAGAGTTCAACTCCCAAAGGATTAGTTTGGGATACCAACATGGCCGCCGTTTCATTGTTTTGGGACTTCAATGTGGCCGCCGTGACGTCATGTGAAAACACTCTATATGAAAGCGAGAATCGACGATAGGGTCACTCAACAGCACGCACCGCTCTACCCGACATTTAGGGTGGGTACCTTTACTACAATCCAAGGCCAGATAAAAGTCTGGATTATCATGGGCTATTTCGTTTGGAAAAAAAACAAACAAACCCAGAAAAAAGATCATTTTCCATCCATTCGCATAGAAACGGTTCGCACTTGTTAATGTTGTGAGTGAACTGATCATTTATTGTGGGTATAACCCATGCGAGAAAATTTGCTTATGGCGTCAGCAGACGCCCGTACGTCCGTCCGTACAGTTTGTCAGGGTAGGGGAAGGGGCACCGAAGGGAAGGTAAGGGAATCCCACACATACCTAGAGTTTGTCTTAGTGAAAGGCAAACCACCTTACAGTCATGAGCAATAGAGTTGCTCCAGTAAAAATCTTAAAGTTTCTTGTGTTTGAATTACCCCAAAAACAATAACTTTCAAAAAATAGTTATTTTAAGAAAAATCCGGGCTTGGAAAATAGTGAGGAAAGGCAAAAGGAGTGCGATGTGCGATTAAATCGCCGAGAGAGACCAACACAGTTCTATTATTTATATATTATGTATATGAAATATAATATTATGCTTTTTCTTCTTTTTTTTATCAGATTCTTCATTGGTATTATTCTCCGAAGGAAAAGGTAAAGAGTGAAAATGATAGTATTCATCGTCTTAAGGGTTTGTCGCTAATGCCTATCTGATTTGCTTAGCCTTAAACTATGGTAAAACGGGCAACAAAAACGTGCAGCTTGTTTTGCAACCTTGCCTCAAAACCAGTTAAATAGCCATGTTGCGCGTTTTACCAACCACAAATCAAACTGTCTTGAACCAAATCAGGTTGATGCAGTTTGCGAAAAGTTGGTGCGGAAAGGAGAGAGTTCTTACTACTTTTTGCAACAAAATGTTACGCGTTTTACTGGCCCAAGACAAACTTGCTTTGCTGCAAGTGACTTATCACGTGTATTATGTGACTCCCGTATTCACAAAACTTGTAACAAGAGAAGTTTGAACGTGGCTTTTCAACTCGTTAGGTAGAATGCTGCTATATACAAGTTAAAGGATTTTGTTTCCCCTTTCAACGCTGCTTAAGATTTCAATACACAAGTAAGTCTATATATTCCAGTATAGTTTTCCCTGGGATTCTGTGAGGCATTTTACAGGGCCGGGGCTTCTTAAGACACGTGATTAGACCGGCATAGCGCAGTTACAGGTTCATTTTTTCCGTATTCTGTGTGGCAAGCGTTTCCTTGCAGTTTCGGAGCAAAGAACGAGAAACGGTCGAGAGTCAAAGACCACGCGAAAAATGGGGCGAGTATAGAGCGGGGAGGATGTCTCTCGCTCCAATTTTCCTGCGGCCAAAACCGATCGTAACATCCGTATTTCTTGATTCTAAGCCTTTTCAAAAAGAAAAACAGAGCGGTTAAAAAGAGCCTAAAGCGTTTATACTATTGTATTGGTAAGATTATGTAAGATGACTAAGATGCCACGGGTTAACATTTTAATCCAGTAACCTTAGCGGCGACCATTTTTCTTTTAGGAATCCAAGTGGAAAAGATGCAAGAGGCTTATATCTGGAGAGCAAAAAATCAAAAAGACTCAAATCTCATCGAATGACTCAGACATTCTGAGTATCTACAGGCCTGATCAAGATTGCGCGAGTGTTTTACAAACTCGTTTTGTTCATCCCCCTGTGTCAAAAGAAGAAAAGCAGCTTCCGATCGCTTTTAGTCTCACTGTTTATAAAGGTTCGCGTCTGCTCGACCGAATTCTACGAGCTATTTACATGCCAAACAATGTCTACTGCATCCACATCGACAAGAAATCCCCAGAGGTCTTCCGTAAAGCGATACAGGCCATTATACGCTGCCTTCCAAACGTTTTTATCGCAGCAAACAGTGTTGACGTCCTCTGGGGACATATTACTGTAGTTCAAGCTCAATTCAGTTGCATGGAAGAGCTTTTGAAATCACAAGTTAAGTGGAAATATTACATTAGTTTAGTTGGACAGGATTTTCCACTTTATGATAACAAGCAGGTTGTAAAAGCATTACAAGCTCTTAACAATACTAACAACATAGAAAGTTTTCCAATGCCCAAAAGTCAATTATACCGAAATAAATTTGTTTTCATATTAAAGAAACGCCGGATGTACAATACAAAAAAACAAAAAGGGCCGCCACCACACAATATTTCAATCTATAAAGGATCAACACATATTATTGCTATAAGAGAATTCGTCGAGTTTGTTCTTTATAGTCAAATAGGAAAAGACTTCTATGAATTCTTAAAAGATTCTCAAATACCAGATGAAACGATATATTCATCTTTACAAAGACATCCAGGAGTTCCAGGCGGAATCAACGGAAATCAACCAACTTGGATACCACGGGCCTTGTATTGGATTGGTAAGGAAACCCGTGGCATCTGTCGTGGGAAATGGGTGCGACAGCTATGTTGGATTACCTTCCAAGATTTACGCTGGGCACTGGGAGAAAAAAAGAAAGACAAACTTTTTGTTCATAAGGTTCCGTTTAAGTTTAACGATGAATTAATAGAATGCATTCTCGTGGCAAGGCAAGGAAGGAAGTACGACACTTCAATGTGGAAAGAAGAGAAGAGAATATACAATACAACTAGTGTTTACCATTCGACTAAAGTCGCACCAACGGTAATGGCGAATGGTAATTTAAATATTGCGAAGGAAAAGAGGACAGAACTTTTGAATAAACAGAAATCGAAGAATGGCAGGTAACTGGACTAATACTTGCTGTTAATTCAGAGGATTAAGTGAAACGCCTTGTTCACAGTATACTAGAACTGAAGGTTAAAGGTGTTATAAATGCAGCTGGTTTTCATTGACACGAAACACAAAAATACCTGTATTAAAGCTAAAGGTAGCGCAATAACTCGACCAGAACGTATGAAGGAACATTATAAAGAACAATGGCAATGTAGCAAAGCTTAGATATCCAGACAAAAGGAATCATATATTACACCACTTTCACATTGCCCATGATACACCTTGTTTAAGTACCGATGCCGATCACTTAGAAATGATATTAGGGAGGGGTGGGGGAGGGTGGGGTTTGGGTATCGGCCATCTTCTCCTAATGGCTTTCTCCTTTCGCATTACGCCTTTGATACAGGAAATATTTTATAACAGATGTACATATGTATCCTTAAAGACTGAATTAATAGTCTCTATTTATCATTATCACCATCAATGATCATCATTATAATTGTGAATACACTCCTTTTATAAATTAAAACGTCTCACGTTTGTGGCCAATTTTAAACCGACACTGATTCTACTTTCATGCTTTGAGCCTAAAATGTTCCCAACTTGACTTTTTGTTAACGTAAAATGCGTGTGGAATTTCAGGAAAGCAATACAAACTTGAGCAGGACACCAGAAGGAAAGATCCTTGTAATTTGCACCTTATGTATCAATTTTCTTTTACATATGGCCCAGCTATGCTTTACTTAAATTATGCCGCACCAGCCCTCTTTTGGCTACGAGAGAATTGATGAAAAAAAGAGGATCGATTGTTTTGCCTTTTTTTGTCGGTGCATCAGTACAAAATAGAAGGTTTACTTCGATCTGAGTCCTGCCAGTTGAGTTGGCTAGGTGGATGTTTCGATTGCTTCACTGCTGGATTCCATTAGGCGATAAAGCCAATTTTCTACGCTGACTGCGGGTCACAGAAAATGTATAGGAATGAACGCACTGGTTGCATAGACTGAGAAAATGTTCTCTCTTTTATGGAAACATGAACCTGCCATGGAATCGAATAGCACAACCAAATGCGGACAAGACCCCCACCCCCTACCCATACGGAAGTTTGCTTTTCAATCTTTCTGGACTTGGTCCTGGATTTCTTCCTCTTTTGCAACGCTACTTGTGCTCATTCCTGTTTAAAATCTCCTTATTTTCTTCCATTCCTAAATCCACGCAACAACAGGCGCACGTGGCAGAAGCAGAAGTCTGCAAAACAGTCCTTTTTTCCTCTCGGGGAAGACTGACTTCCGCGCGACGACTGTATAAAACCGCATATTTTTCGCGTCTCTCCATTGTCAAACTCTTCGTTTTTCGACCTCACTCCAGACTTTTCCTTTGAAGGTTCGCGCGCGCCTTCTTTCCCGAAAAAACGAACAATACGAAAAAACGCAAAGGTGATAATGGAAAAATTTGATGGGCTTCATTTACTTGGCTACCACAAAATCGGTCTACACAAAAGATTCATTTTTTCAGTCAGCGTTGGTTAATTTTAAATAAAACATTCCCGTTTCCCGCTACTTTTCCCTTACGATTCCCGCATCCCAACCCAATAAAAATAGCAAAATCCCGGTCCCGCACGTTATTAAAATATCCGCTTCCCAGGCATCTTTCAGGCCCGGGTACCCGGCGGGATCTTTTTTAGCGGGGCTCCCGCGCGCGAAGCGCGCCTGGGAGAGAGCCCTATACTCATGGAACACGGTCAACCTCTTTTCGTTTGGTTGTCACGTGATTGACCGAGCGTACGCGTCTACAGATTGTACGGGTGGGGTAGGGGAGGCTATCAAAAGGAAGGGAGGGGTGTCTCAGGCGTGTCTTGGCAGGTCCACATCTTTTATAAGGAAATTCACAATATGGTCAATTGACAGCTGTCAAAACAGGAGCTGTCCGCTGACCAGTTAGTTGTTTTACTAGTACAATGTCCATTTCATACTTTCTAGCTAGTTTGGGAGCATAGGAAAACTGATAATGCACACACATTGGACATCAATATTTTGATCAATTGACAGCTGTCAAAACAGGGTACCCGCTGACTAATATCACTTGACCGTATCACGGGTTTAGGTGTCGACCCATGGAAGTCAAGTATTTTTTGAAGTGATCGCAGGCTCAAGTTTTTTTTTTTTAAATTCATATGAAATATGTTGTGTTTATGTACCGTACAATTAAAATTTTGATTACAAACTGACCTCGAACGCGAAAATTCAGCCAGCTGTTACCGGCAGGGAAGACAGTTGCTTTTGACTTTTCTCACCCTAGTCAAGCGTTGGTCACGTTCTACGTTCAATTTTTATGCTCTAATTGGTCAAAATTTGACAGGTGAGTTCATGCGGAAAATTTATGCAGCATCTTGAATCTTGTTTACTTTGACAGCTGAGGCTGACAGAGTTTTTTGTTAACTTGTGATGTTTTTAACTGTCTTTTTCCACTGGATGTACAAAATGAAATTCAGCTGCTATCAGGAGTCTTCTGTTATTCATGGCTAGTTTGTTTATTGGGTTTTTGGTTGGGAAATACGTCGCTTGTCAAGGTCGGAAATCCGATTTCGGATGGCATTATTTTCGTTTACACCTTGCTTGATGCGTAAGAGGGTTTCAAAGTCTGAAACGATACTGGCCTTACTTGACACCTTTCAGGAGCTGCATCTCGAATGGTAAGCCAGAGTAATTATTGTATTAGATGTTTGTTTTTTGTATCTAATTTAATGAAGTTGAACGTAGTTTATGCGTTTATTTAGTTTATGCACGTTTCTAAGATTTGAGACAATGATCTGACCGAGTACCAGGTTTGATATAAGCTTACAGAACTTTAGCCTTTAGACAATTTCTCATCGCAGATAGAAAGAAAACGTTCCAAAGAATATTTAGTTATAATTCTGGCTGAAAAAGAAAGCTTTGAGCGATTTTCTTATCTCGAGTTCGTCTTTGCAAAAAGCAAACACCGGGAAGCGGTTTAAACTGGTTTCAAAACATGAACTTAAGCTTTAAGCTTGGAAGACTCAGGATTTTTAGAGACAATTTAATACTTGTCTTCCTGAATGAAAATAGACCATTTTTCAGTTGTGGACTAAGCACCCTAGCCTTCGAGTGAATGTGAGGCTCACGGTGACCTTGTTTTGATACAAACCTCCTTTGCTTTGTTATGGAAATTGTAAGTGAAAAATACTGGTTAGCATAAGAATAACTTGATTTACATGATAAAGCAGGAAGGTTTGTCTCAAAACAAGGTCAAGTCCAGCCTCGGTTCCATACATAACTGTAAAATGGCCTCTTGTTGTCTCTGTATATTTTTCACCGAATTATATTTCTTTTATTGCTTGTTAGTAGTCTCTCTTGTGCCGATTGTTTTCAGTGGTTCAGTGAACATCGCTTGCAGTAGTACTCAAAATGCCGCGCGTTAAACCATTTTAAAATAAAAAATAAACATATTAAATTCTTTATTATGTTGGACCGTAACTCTGTTAATGTTCATTCAAACTCTCGCCACAGCTTGCACTACAAAAGTCACAACCGGATGGCCGTTTAGGTGATTTTGGAAATTTTCTCAACGGTTTAGCTAAAAGCCCACGCGTACTTCCATCGTCCTTTATATTGAATGAGTGCAATTTGTATTGCAAAATTGTGAAATACTGCTGTCTGTCCAAGGTCTGTATGATAAAAACAGTGCCTCATAGTACTGTTTCACCTCAGATGTGATGAATAAATGGCATAAAAGGTTGGGTTACACGCACCCAGATTTGTTGCCAAATTTTTTAAAGTAAACTTGTCGAACGCAAGAAATTCGGCCTGATTTTTTTTTTTAGGCCTAACTAATCTACGGTGATCAAGAGCTATTATGGCTCTTAAATATGATCGAAGATGATTACCAGTTTTGGGGTGTACATATGAGGCTATCAACTCGACAAGATTTGGTTCACTCTTGGGCTGTTTGCAAATTATTTTTCTCTAAAATTACTTAGCCTTCCCATCAAAAGTCACATAAATGTGCTCTAAAGTTAACTGAATTGTGGAATACAAGTTTATTGTTTGATTTAAATTATAAATTTATTAATGGGAGCCTCGCTTTTAGCCCTAGCTAAATCTATATATTATTCAGGAATACGGTATTTTATTGCTGCAATATGGATATTTAGTATCTTGTTTTTCTAACTTTTTGGTATTTGGTATTTAGACCACCTCTCGTAAGCGACCACCTTCCATAAGAGACCACCAATCCAAAATTTTCCTAGTCAAAGCCTTACAGTTAGAGCCTCTAGTAAACAACCACCTCCTGTCAGCGACTGCGACCATGTTTTGGACCTGACGGTTAATGATTTTCCATAGTTTTTAACCTCTTGTAAGCGACCACTTGGGGCATTCTCTGATCTCTATTTTCGCTAGGTATGCACTATGTTACTTAGAATATACGAAGAACTTTAGTGACAGCACATATCGTAGCTAAGACATTGCATGCAATAAATTATCTTCCACAAAGTAGATGTGGCTGGCGTTGACCTCTTCTCAGAAGAGACCCCCTGTGGTTCGATTCTTGTAAACGACCACCTCCTAAAATTAAGCGACCACACAATCTTTGCATTCTGGGTGGTCACTTACGGGAGGTTCGACTGTCCTGCCAATATTCACGGTCCCTTTCTGGAAAAATCCACCAGTTGTGTATGGTGTAGGTCTTTGTTCTTCCAGAAGTTGTAGTAACCCTTTCGCAAAAATCCCTCCTTTTAGGTCTGAAAGTACATCAGGCAACTCAAATGTGTAATGTTATTGAGAGGCGAAACAGGCTATAACACAACAGCTTTAATCGAGCTAGTACAAGTACAAGGAGCACATGGTAAAACAGCCCGCCCGCTAAGACTAATGGGACATCTAAAGCGATTACATCACATCTCCCCTCTAAGTCGGAAACAAACTTTTCTTATAATCAAACAAAGTAAAGTTCAGAGTCTCTAATCTTTAAAACGTTCTGGAGGTCTTATCTGGCGACCACTTCGCGTGGTCCTCCTAGGAGTAGTAGATGTCGAGGTCTGGATAGGACTGTTGATCTTAACACTGGGCAAGGCTTGATCAGGAACTGCACTGTCTCTCTGGTTTCCTGCTTCAGGTGGGTCTGGTAGGAGGTTCAGGTGGCGTCTATTTCTCCTCAGCTCTCCATTTGGGGTCTCTACTGCGTAAGACCGTGGGGTGCCAACTTTGTCCAAAACTGTCCCTTCGACCCTCCGGTCCGGTAACCAAACACGTTCTCCAGGGGAGAGGTCTGAGAGGTTCTTTGCAACGTGGCGCTTGTCAAAATTCTTCTTTTGTCTAGCTTTGAGGGAAGCATCTTTTTCTCGGAACTGCTCCAAGTAATGCCAACTGGGGATTAGCTGCGCTGGAACAGTAGGGACTTGAGTACGGATTTTTCTTTCCATTAACAATTCTGCTGGGCAGAGTCCACTCTCAAGGGGTGTGCCGCGGTATGCCAAGAGAGCACTGTAAGGATCTTGAGCTTTCTTAAGCAGGTGTTTCACTGTTTGAACTGCGCGTTCCACTTCGCCATTCGCTTGTGGATACCTTGGGCTGGTCGTAATGTGGGTAAATGCATACTCTTCTGCGAACTGGGCGAATGCGTTTGACGAAAACTGCGGGCCGTTATCTGACACAAGTTGGTCCGGTATACCATGTCTTGCGAACATAGATTTCAGATGTACCACCATATCCGGTGAAGTTGTACGGGTTAGCTTAGCAACTTCAACATAACGCGAGAAGTAATCAACAACAAGCAGAAAGGTCTGACCTTTCAGTTCAAATAAGTCTGCGGCAAGTTTCTGCCAAGGGCGATCGGGTAGTTCCGATGGGATCACTGGCTCGGGTCTGTTTACACGCTCTTTGATGCACGTGGAACAGTTGTTCACCAGTTCCTCGAGTTGTTTGCTCAGGCCTGGCCACCAAACTGATGTTTTGGCTCTCTCTCTGCATTTAGTAATGCCTTGATGGCCCTCATGTAACTTGTCTAGGACATCAAGTCGCATAGACACAGGAATCACCAGTCGGTTGCCTTTCATTAATAAGCCTTGCTGCACTGTCAGGTCACCTCTCTCTTGCCAGTAGGCTTTAAGTGGAGTAGGAAGATGGGATTTCTCTGGCCAGCCATCAGAACAATAGGTGATGAGTTGCTTAGTAACTTCATCTTGCTGTTGCTGGGACCTCAGCTCCTCAAGTCGATCTTCAGTAGCAGGTAAGTGCTTTATAACTGAGTCAAGATAGGCTTTGACATCATCAGTCAACTTTTCTTCTTCTTGGTTCAATGGTCTAATAATGGGGGCTCGTGACAGAGCGTCTGCAGTGCAGAGGTCTTTACCAGGTACATGGCTGATTGTGTACGTGAAGCGCATCATTCGCATTCTGAATCGCTGTATTCTGGCGGGGAGATCCTCAAGACTCTTGGAACCGAGCAATGACACTAAGGGCTTGTGGTCTGTTTCGATGTGGAATTTGAGTCCAATCAGGTAGTCTGCAAAGCGTTCACTTGCCCAAGTTATGCCCAAAGCTTCTTTTTCTATCTGCGCATAACGCTGTTCTGTGGGGCTCATAGCTCGTGAGGCGTATGCAACAGGGCGCCATTGGTCATTTTCTTGCTTCTGCAATAATACAGCTCCCAGGCCATAGGATGATGCGTCACTTGAAAGTGTTGTTGCCCGATGTGCATCATAGTGAGCTAGGGTGGGTGTAGATGCAAGGCTCTGTTTCAGGGCTGAGAAGGCCTGCTGTTGTGCGTCACCCCAAGACCAGTGGTTTTTCGAACTCAGGAGGTCTCTCAGTGGTTTAGAAAGCTCTGCTATTCGTGGCTGATATTTGCTCAACTGGTTAACCATGCCTAGGAATCTTCTTAGACCTGACTGATCCTTGGGGGTTTCCATCTCCAGTATCGCTTCTACTTTCTTGGGGTTAACACGTACTCCTTCGGAATCAATGATGCTGCCTAAATACTCGACTGAAGGTTTTGAAAACTCGCACTTCTCTTCATTCAGAGTGAGGTTAGCCTCTTGGAGCTTGTGAAGAGTTGCTTCCAGGTGTTTATCATGTTCTTCAGTCGTTCTGCCAAAGACTAGAATATCATCCATCTGACAAAGGGCACCATCAGTTCCTTCCAGAACTTGTGAGATCCGTTTTTGGAAATGTTCAGGGGCTGAACTTATCCCAAAGGGTAGGCGGTTGAAGCAGATTCTCCCAAATGGAGTGATAAAAGTGGTAAGTTTTGCTGACTCAGGTGATAAACCAATTTGCCAGAATCCTGAATTTGCATCCAGCTTGCTAAACACGGTCGCTCCAGATAGTTGGGCTAGGGTGTGGTCTACACTAGGCAGCGGGTGGAACTCCCTCAGGATGCTCTCATTGAGGTTTGTTACATCAACACAGATGCGTACTTTCCCATTAGCTTTTGGTACAACTACCATTCCAGCACACCATTCAGTTGGTTCATCTACCTTGGAAATGATTTGCATTTGTTCCATCCGGGAAAGTTCTTCTTTGACCTTTGTAAGAAGGGGTACGGGAACTCTCCTGGGAGTACTGAGTGCGAATGGTTTGGCCTCGGGTTTCAACTTTATGACGTAGTCAGGACCTCGAAGTTTTCCAAGTCCAGTGAAAAGTCCTGGAAACTTTGCATTGAGGTTTGTGGCTTCCACAGCATCAACCTTTTGTACTATGGCAAGAGTTTCTATAGCTGGACGACCAAGCAGGGCGTTGCGGGCACCGTTCACTACAAATATCTCTTGCTCCGTTGTTTTGTCTCCTTTCTGGATTTTTCCCACAAAACATCCACGCACAGGGAGTGAAGTATGAGCTGGACCAAACAATGTCTTGCTTGATTTTACGAGGGTTGGAGTCGGTCGTAGCGCTTCGTAGATCTTATCAGGGATTACGGTCACGTCAGCTCCAGTGTCAATCTTGAAGCGAACTTCTGCGTTATTAAGCATTAGATCTACTGACCAAAAGGTGTTGTTCGTTTCAGTTCCTATTTCACCAAGAAACAAATTTTCATCTTCTTCCACTTCGCCAACCGTTTTGGACGATTTACAGACAGTTTCCCAGTGGCCTCTCTTTGAGCACTTGAAACAAGTTGCGTCTTTAGCTGGGCAGTTCGCTCGCTTGTGAGGCGGGAGATTTCCGCAGCGTTCGCAGCGTGTCGAAGAAGGCTGAGAAGGCGGTTTCTTTAGCGGTGTTTTCTTAGGTTTCGGCCCATTTTCATCCTTGAGTTTCAGAGGGTTCTTTCGTGTTACCTTGACCGCGTCGACGTTTTTCTTTACATCTTCAGAATCCTTGAAGTCGTTTCTCAAAAGGGCTTGTTGCTTCTTTACAGCTTCGCTTTGTCGAGCATGATTGATCGCTTTAGCCAGAGATAATTCCGGGTCAAGTTGGAGTTTCTCCGATAATTTTGAGTCTTGAAGGCCCACCACAATTCGGTCTCGGATCATCTCGTCCTTTAGGGTTCCGTAATCGCAGTATTCAGCGAGTGCGTGCAGCGCTGTAATAAATGTGTCAACAGTCTCGCCATCTTCTTGGCGGCGCCGATTGAACTTTGCTCGCTCAAAAATAACATTTCGGCGAACCACAAAGTGTTCATCAAACTTCGTTTTAACGGTGTGCTATTGTTTCTGCTGCGACGTGGAAAGTTTGAAGGAGGTCAAAATATCGTCTGCTTGATCTCCCATAGCGTAGATCAGCGTGTTTATTTGGCTCTCTTCTTCTTCTTTCGCCAGGCCAGACGCTTGGCGGAAACGTTCAAATCTTCGGCTCCATTTCGGCCACTCTTCTTGACGACTGAAATCAAACTTTTCCGGTAGCTGGACTCGGAAAGATGTCATGGTTCGTCGATCTTCGTCGATTCTGACACCATGTAATGTTATTGAGAGGCGAAACAGGCTATAACACAACAGCTTTAATCGAGCTAGTACAAGTACAAGGAGCACATGGTAAAACAGCCCGCCCGCTAAGACTAATGGGACATCTAAAGCGATTACATCACAAAATGTTTCTTCTGCTTCCCCAGATGCTTGAGTGGAAGTGATGCTCCCTGCTTTTGATTTGGCTTGAATAACAGGGTCAGCAGTTAAGATTGATGGATTGGTAATTTTTGGTTCTTTTCAAACATAGCGTGAGCTTTCTTGTACTCATCCTGTATTTTGACAGATTTTAAAAAGAATGGTTGACATGACATGCATATGTAGTTTACTTGAGATTTGAATCTCTAGCTTGATACAGGTCATGGTGAAAGTCAGTTTTACTTCCATTTGTCTCATCTAGACAGTTGCATGCCACTGCAAACAAATTGTTAAACACATTAATATTTTGTTTCAGGCAGGAAATGTCACTGGAAAGACAGACATTTTTTTGCACTCTGAACATTGCACAATTCACGGACTGACCTTCAAAATTCCATGATAGACGTCACTTAGGGTTTTGGATTGACTTTTACCCTTTGCAGGCCTGTGCCCTCTGGATGCCAAATTAGAATAGTGTTTGTTACACACTCTTAGACTGTGAACATCATCATGATCAGTAAGTTCTTGGGGGGACAACTTCAATTCATACCTTCCAATTAAGCTGTCGAAATTTCGAATGCCAACATCATTTTCGCACCCCTTAAGGCAAAATTTTGCACCTCCAGTTAAACGCCCATTCATTCTAACAGCCCCTGCTGATATTTCCCGTAAAGGCGCAAAGTCATGTTGTAAAGGTTTGTTATGTCGAATTTTGAATTAATTTGTGATTTCAAGTCAAAGACCATTGCATGTGGAGCACCATACCAAAGCAAAAGCTCAACCAGTTTTATACAAGGATAACCACTTAATAACATGCCAAAGAAAATATACAAAGAAGGGAACAACAGGGAAAGATCTGTGGGATAGACAGAGTTAGCATCAGAGCTCTCGCCAACTGTTGAAACTGCAAGAAATCCACAGGGTAGAGCAGATAGAGTCAGAATGAGGACAGTGGCTGCTAAGTAAAAAGGGAACTGAATGGCCCACTGCCAGAGTTTGAGTTGGAGAAAGGTTCAACAAGATGCTGACCCTGTAATACAGTAAAAGGTATGTAACCATAACCAAAACGAGAAAAATCCTGGATGCTAGACTCCAAAAATAATGCACAAGAGAGAATATGGATCTAGACTTGATCTGCAAGCAACTCTTATAAAGGAGTTCAAGGAAATGTAAAACTAATCTTATAATGACAACGAAAGGGAAAAAAATCATCTTCAACAAATACTTTAATGTGTGGTTGTACTTGACAATTTTCTTTGAACAAGTGTTGTAAATTTTTTCTCATTTCATGAAGATAAGGATTGTAAGCATCCCAAAAACCGACGTGAAGGTTGAATAAAAGAAACTGGATAGAAAAGTGAGATGACATTGCCTTATTTTTAGGTGCTGCAAACACAAGCATAACACCAGTAACAGTGCCCATTGAGGCACACATAAATTGGAATCAATTTGCCTGTTTAACTCTTGCCTTACTCTATAACACTTTTCCATTTTAATTTCAATTTGGAAAGAGTTTGATGGGATATAAAGACAATAAGGCAGCCTTGCAATGTTGGGAAAAGCTTTTGCAATAGCTACCATTATTACATGACTGTATAGAACAGGTGCCACCAGATGCACCAAAAAATAGCATTGCTCAGGGAAAAAACAAGTAGTATAAAACACTAAATCATACAACAAAACAGTTGTTACCAATATTACAATAAATACCTTTCTTTTATTCATGTTAATGTAGGTTTTTCTTTGCTTTCTCCTTAAATAATATAATTATTATTAATACTAAAAGATTGTTAGATAAATATTAAGCCACTTTCCTTTTAATTACTAATATATCTAACTATTTAATTGTAAACACTATAATTGTTTCCCTTTTCCCCAAATTCTTTATGTAATACTTAAATTGTAAATTAATAGTTGTGAATATATATACTTCACCCAGCTCAGTTGTGTTCAATCACTATATAAGCAACATAATGTTCTCATACGCAAAATTTAACAATATTTATCAATAATTACAACACCCAATTTTTTTTGTTTTTGTTTTGGGTTTTTTTTAAGGAACTATCAAACAATATTCAAACAAATGCCTGCAGGAGCAACACCACACGATGACAAGTTCAGCAAAACAACCACAGCAACAATTTACTTTAAAGAGCAAGCAACAATTTAAGCTTTATAAAAAACCAAAACTACCATATACAATCAATTTTCAAAAAGCCAATTTACCAGCGTAAAAGCCCTCAAATATCAAGCCACACGAGAAACCAAAGTTTATCAATTATAATACAAGGACCATCAGACAAAATATTTATAAATAATCGGCAAAGAATGAAAGGCACTGCCTCAGCGACAAAGAAATCGATCACAGCAGTAAAATTTGGTGAAGAATTAGATAGAGGCCCACACTCGAAAGGAATGATATGAAGTTAGGTCGTTTAAACCAGCGAAAGAATAGATGAAATACAAACGTGTATGATCTGTGAATGGAACCTCCTATTTTGGAGACTAGACCTTGCCTATTTTAGAGAAAAAAGGAGTTATGTTTTGATGATCTTGCCGGTCCCGTGAAAAAGAGGGCGATCCCGCAACACGGCCCGCAAAACAAATTAACAAAATTACACAATTACGGACAAAAAATAGCAAAACGGTTTACACAAGCAGATTATAGTAACAACAAAGCTCACACACTTACGATCAAATTAGCAATATATAGCGATATTTTCTAGCTTCTTAGCTTTTCCTTGACCTCGCTCGTCCTCCTAACTGTCGTATCCCTTGCTAATTTGCACAAGCGACCCTAGGCTCTTACCCGTTACTATGTGACGTCATACTGGCAAGCGGAGTGGGTCAAGAAACTTCGGTGGAAAACAATAGAGTTACCTCCCCCACCCCCTGATTGAAAACAGGCATAAAAATGACGATCAATTACCAAATATTTTTGACTGAAATTTTTTGTACAGTAAGGACACTAGAAATGGCGTCATAGAGCTTTTAAATTGTCTGGTGGAGCATGCCCCCATACCCCCCTAGCGGCTCGGGCCTTTGATGCTGGCGTCATTGGTCCAATTTTTCCACCTTAAAGGTTCAATAGTCTGAGCTCTCACTACCCTGACAGACCATTTATAGGTATATATTATTCTATTTCAAGGCAATTTCGGGTATTCGGTATCAAAGATTTTACAATTTTTAGGTATATTGGCATCTTGTGGGGAAAAAATTGGGTATATTGGTATCCCACTACCCCCCTGGCCGGGCCTGATCTTTATGATCCGTATATTCCATCGTACTCGTATGGAAATTACTGGCCCGTGAAAATGAGACACTATTGCCATGGAAAATCAAAATGGATTTATTTGCACAAGGACGATCCCAGCGTAAGATCTTTCCTAGAAAAGAATTAAACGAATGCTCGATAGACCTATAACGAAATCTTTGTAAGTTTTTAAAACTGTATCTTTCTAAACGGTATTGGTTTTATTCGTTACATAAGCATTTATTACTTTACTAAATTGATCATTTCTTAGAACGTAAGCCATCTATTGTTTTATTGAATAGTGGACGTTTAAAGGTTGTCCCATAGGCTTTCTCCACGTGTAGAGTTCATATGCAAATGTAATATTAATAATAATAATAATAATAATAATTAAAAATTTATAACGCGCCTTTTCCATGCAAATATGATCAAAAGCGCGTGACAACACGTAAATGTTAAAAGAAAATAAAAGCTAAAATGAGCAAAATAATTAAGGCTAAGAATAAACAACGCTAAAAATTAAATAAAGATAAAAAAATATATATATATTACATAGTAGGTTAAAAAAATTACTTATCAAAATCTAGTCTAAAAAGATGCGTTTTAAGATGAAAGATAAAGATGGATGTGAAGGGGCAGATTGTTCCATAAATTAGGGGTACTGGGTGAAAAAGCACAATCCTCTAAAGTCTTATTCAGTTTTAAACTAGGATACTTTAAGATAAGACCGCTAGCTGAACGGAGGTTATAGCGCGGCTGTTCTTTAATAGCAATCAAATCGATCAAGTAACCAGGCGCATGACCGTAGATAGCTTTAAAAGTAAAATGAAGTATCTTAAAATCAATACGAAATTTGACATGAAGCCGATGTAACGAACATAGTACTGGTGTTATGTGACTGTAGCGAGGGACATTAGATATAAGCCGAGCAGCTGCATTCTGCAAGCGTTGCAGTTTAAGTAGATGAACAGAGGGTAAATCAAATAGAAGGCTCTTGCAGTAATGATAAAAGCATGGACCAAAGTTCGTGCAGACTCCTGGGACAGATATTTTCCGATACGCCGAATATTGTATAAATGGAAAAACCCAGATTTACAAGTTTTGTGGATCTGTTCCTGGAGATTCAAGTTAGAATGGAACGATTTCCCTAAATTTCTTGCCACAGTGACAGGAGCAACCTCAATGTAGATCAAGATCAGTGGCCATGCAGATATTTGCGCATAAGTTTTTAATGAACTGTAAACCGATCAAGTGGCCAAAGGGTGAGAGGTGAGTTTTTCTGAATTCGAAGCTCTTATTAGGATAGAAGTGCAACTGTGCTTGTTTTGTAAGGAATGCGACTGAAAATTGTGGCCGAAAATGATCACTAAGGCTATCATTTTGGATATTTTGTTGCTGAGGTTTGTTGTAATTGCTTTTAGATAAATGGATAACTTAAGGACTGTGACTTATAAAGCAATCTACCTTTTCTACACGTTTTTATCGCCTTTCGGTTAAAAAATTCGAGTGCACTTGACAAAACAATTATCAGAAAGTTAAAATTTTGAGAAAATTCCGCTCAGCAGAAAAAAGGTCATAATTAATTTCTTTCAGCTTAGAAATTATTGATCCGTGTACTGGATAGTACTAGGAAAAAGACAAACACACACTGACTGAAAATGTCCTCGCCATCATACGATAGTGATCAAGCCCTATTACTTTTAAAGAGTGCTCAGTACCCATTTTTCAGATTACTGATCCATACATAAAATCCTAATTAAAGAAATATGAACAATGACATCAAAAATAAACAATGACATATGTGTCACCTGAAAAATTCTGATATCACTATTCTATTCATAGATTATGATCTCAACATTTTTCATGACGTTAACGGTAGGGTATTGTGACGTCACTTACTCTTCGCCAACTGAAAATAAACTATGACATCATCCTATCTTAATGAGATGTATGACGTCATTTGTATTAATGTATTCCCCTGCAAGTTAATAAAATGCCCCCTATTGGAAACGACCTAGCCGGTGCCTTATCCACTACTCATGAATTTTTTAAAAAAAGAAATTGGCCTATTTATATCATTTAATTAAAAGTTTGGAAACACGTAAGTTAAGAAACAGTAGAGCCGTTTACACGGAGAAAATAAGAGTAAGACGCGTCTTACACTGAAGAGCGCGTATAAAGTAAGACACAACATACAAGCATTTTAGGTAGGTCTTAGCTAAGCCATTTAGCGTGCCTTTTATACGAGACATTCGCGCCTTTTTGCCAGGTATTTCTTCAGCACGTTTTGTTTTGCCCCGGCTAGCTAACGATATTCAGTTTCGTCCGTTGAGTCAAAATTTACCCGCGATTTTTTAATACGCTCTTTTAGTAAAGTATATAAGGATGTTGTTTTTCCTGCCTAGGCTGAATATTCTTATTTTTCTGCCGATTTTAGGCTGAAAATACTCTTGTATTATTCTTCAATTAAACTTAGGACATATACTGTTCATCGAACTGTCTTTAGCATTGGACAATTAGCTCAAGTTAGTGCTGTTTTTTCGTTTTGTTGGCTAGTTTTGCCCTTTAAGGAAAGGAATAACTCAATCAGTTAACTAAGTTAAAAAAACATAATTGCATTTTATTAACAGCTTTTCAACACACAGAATTATATCCTTTATGGAAAAAAGGAGTGTAAGTGTTTAATTCTAACAAAGGTCCTTATTCACAGGGATGAATTTCGATGGCATTATCAACAATCAAGACTGTGGCGATATTGTAGGTCATGTTGGCCTTCATCGTGTTTGTCGATATTGTTCGCCAGTCGAGTATGCTAAACACAAATAGCAAGGTAAGCCTTTAAAGCACCAAGGATGCCGACTTTCCATTTATATTTATCAAAACAACCCTTTTTTTAAATTCTGATGAAAGCAAAACAAAAGAGCACAAACACAGAGAGATATACTCAAAGTTCGAAAACGTCTCCCAGGAAATTTCCCTTCCATTAATTTGTATTGCAGAATTTTTGCTTAGTAGCTCGCTTTCAGAAATTTTCCAGTTTACGGATTTTCCATGGAAATTTCCGTTCCTTTGCTCTCGTTTTAGCTTAAGGCAGCGGGAGACACCTTTCTATGAATAGATTCATAAGGCAATTGTAACGTGACAGGACTTAACGAGCTGCTCTCCTCTGAACCATTTCAACCACAGGCGTCCCAAGCTCACTTTACGAGTACGTTATGGAACTTAACTTTCTCAATAGAGAGTCGGTGTCGCGTTATAAGCAACCGTTGAGACCTTGTTTGAGCCCTGTTTCAGTAATAAAATACTGAGGTCTGCAAACAATAAATATCGTTATTTTTACTTTTTTTCTATAAAATAAATAAAGGAGACTTACCTTTGATGTATTCCTATGTTTTTTGGTGTGAATTCATCGATTTAGTCGATTTTTTGGCAATTATTGTTTGACGCTTGTCACTTTCTTTATGATACGAAGTAAAGGCGGCACAGAAAAACAGCCGTCGGTCCGGAACCTTGTCTACTCGAAGACGGTTTGCGGCCTGAAAACCCATCGAATCGCAGATTTTGTTCGACCAGAGGAAAACTTCTATCATCGCTGCACCGCAGTAAACGTTTGAAAGCGAAATATCCCTACGCATGTTGCTGGAAATGAGCATTTCCTAGCGCCGTATCCAAAATACCTTCTTTCTCCAGACGCTCTGATATCGCAACTGGAAACGGCGTTGGTCCAAGGTCAAATTTCCCACGTAGCCAGCACAAAAAAGAGTTCAACTCCCAAAGGATTGGTTTGGGACACCAACATGGCCGCCGTTTCATTGCTTTGGGGGACAAATATGGTCGCAGTGACGCCATGTGAAAACGTTCTATATGAAAGCGAGAATCGACGATAGGGTCACTCAACAGCACGCTTCCCCTCTACCCGACATTTAGGGTGGGCACCTTTACTACAATCCAAGGACACATAAAATTCTGGATCATCATGGGCTATTTCGTTTGGAAAAGAAATCACAAACCCAGAAAAAGATCATTTTCCATCCATTCCCATAGAAACGGTTTGCATTGTCGCTGTTGATGTTGTGAGTGAACTGATCATTTATTGTAGGAGGGTGTGAATGGGGTTGACTGACTAGCGACAAAGGGCGAAAAATATTACTGACTACCGACAAAATGAGTAAAAAGTTACCGACTACCGACAGCAAAAATATTAACCGACTACCGACATGGGCTGATATTATCAATATTTGTTTCAGAAAAAAAAGCATTTTGTATTTAATCTAACCGTTAGCTCGAGGAAGTAAGTAACCTCTTTAAATGTATGACTCATCAGATGGCCTAACGGAAAGAATTTCCTTTTTTTGTTGTTGATACAGGTATATTGCTACAGTCAACATCAAAATCATAAAGTCACACCTTAAAGATGCTACCGACTTTATAAATTTTATTAAAAAGTCAAAGGTGAAAAAACCGAAAGTTTTTTGCTTAGATTAATCCTCAAAGAAAATTCTCTCCCGTTTAATGTAAAGAACTATAATCAGTACAAACCCACGTTACCGCGATGAGCACAAAGAAAGCAGTTTCCTTTCCAACATTTTCATGGCACATTTTGAAACACAAAGTTTAAGCAAAACCGTCTTTAAACCAACTGTTTGAAAACGCTACATAAATGACATTTTTTCCTTATGGGACATAAGTAAACCAGACATCGTAGCTTTCTTCGCGGAACAAGTAAACTTACATGCCCTCCTATGAAATTCACCGCCGAAAGATCTGAAAATGAGACATTCTTTTTAGAAACGGTTGTATACCAAGGTACAACATTCACATTCAACATTCAACATTCAACATAGAAAGTTTTCCAATGCCCAGATTTGAATTAGGTCGAACTAAATTTGTTTTCATATTAAAAAACGGCCGGACAAACAAAACACAAAAGCCAAAAGGGCCGCCATCACACAATATTTCAGTCTATAAAGGATCAACACATATTGTTGCTATAAGACAATTTGTCGAATTTGTTCTTCATGGTCATATAGGAAAAGACTTCTATGAATTCTTAAAAGATAGTCGAACACCGTATGAAACGATATATTCATCTTTACAAAGACATCCAGGAGTTCCAGGCGAAATCAACGGAAATCAACCAACATGGATACCACGGGCCTTACATTGGATTAAGGAAAACAGTGGCATTTGTCGTGGGAAATGGGTGCGAATGCTATGTTGGATTACCTTCCAAGATTTACGCTGGGTGCTTGGAGAAGAAAAGAAAGACAAACTTTTTGTTCATAAGGTTCCGTTTGCGAAGGAAAAGAAGATAGGACTTCTGAATAAACAGAAATCGAAAAATGGCAGGTAATTGGACTAATACCAGAGGCGGATCCAGGAATTTTTTTAAGGAGGGGGTGCACTCGTCTCTTGCTCTACTTAAACACCAATAAACCACATAGTTTTTTTTTTTTTTGCAGAACACCAGTTGTATCAGAAAACCGCAGGTCATCTGTGGGGGGAGGGGGTGCGCACCCCCTGCACCCTCCCCCTAGATCCGCCCGTGAATACTTACTGTTAATTCAAAGGATAGAGTTGAACGCGTTGTTCACAGTATACTAGAACTAAAGGTTAAAGGTGTGGTAAATACAGCTGGTTTTCATTGACACGAAACACAAAAACACCGGTGTCTTAAAGGTATCAAAGCTAAAGGTATTGCAATAACTCGACCAGAACCTACGAAGGAACATTATAAAGAACAATGGCAATGTAGCAAAGATTAGATATCCAGACAAAAGGAATCATATATTACACCACTTTCACATTGCCCATAATACACCTTGTTTAGGTGCTGATCAATGGAAATGTCATTGAGCATCTTCTCCTAATGGCTTTCTCCTTTCGCATTACGCCTTTGATACAGGAAATATTTTATAACAGATGTACATATGTATCCTTAAAGACTGGAACAATAGTCTCTACTTAATATATAGATTTAGCAAGGGCTAAAAGCGAACTGCCATTAATAAATTTGTAATTCAAATCAAACAATAAACTTGTGTTCCACAAATCAGTTAACTTTAGAGCACATTCATGTGACTTTTGAGGATACGTGATTTTAGAGAAAAATAATTTGCAAACAGTCCAACAGTGAACCAAATCTTACATCGAGTTGATAGCCTTATATGTACACCCAAAAAATAGCAATCATCTTCGATCACATTTAAGAGCCATAATGGCTCTTGATCACTGTAGATTAGGTTTTGGAAAACAAATCAGGCCGAATTTTTTGCGTTCGACAAGTTCGCTTTACAAAATCTTGCTAACAATGCAAATCTGAGGGCGTGTAACCCAACCTTTCTGCTTTTTATACATCACATCTGAGATAAAACTACTATGAGGCGCTGTTTTTATCATACAGACCTCGGATGGAATGCAGAGTTTCACAATTTTTGCAATACAAATTGCACTCATTCAATATTCAGGACGATCGAGGCACGCGTAAGCTTTTAGCGAAACCACTAAATAAAAAGAATTCTAAAATCACCACCTATACGGCCAGCCGGTTATGAGCTGTGGAGTGTTTTAATGAACATTAATAGAGTTACGCTTCAACATAATAAAGAATTTATCATCTTTCTTTTTCATTTAGTGGTTTTTTTTTTTAACGATGTGTAATCTTCAAAAGCGATTGATACGCGCCGCATTTTGAGTTAACTCCTGCACGCGATGTTCATGAACGACTGAAAACAAACGGCAAAGCGATGAAACTTGCAGGAGAGATTACTGACAATCAATAAAAGAACTATAATTATATTCGGTGAAACATATACAGAGACAACAATTTTTACTGGGAAAGAGAGCAGATTGGCTCATCTGTTAAGGACAGGAAAAAATTGAAGAGGGTTGTAAAGCCATGTTCTTGATTTTATGCATGCATTTCTTCATTGCTTATGGAGCCAGAATTACATAGCGAAATCGGGAGCTATCGACGTGAATCAACGTTTTTTGGTCATTGAATCAAATTTCTGTTGATATTTTTTGAAAAGCTTCATATCATATTTATAAAACTATTCATAACATATAACTTTAGAGCGCTCTATTAATTTTAATGTCAATAATTTTACATCTGAACTAAAATTATTTACTGGTGCGTGTCGTCGCGGGGTGAAGTCTTCATGAGAATCCTAGCGCTATTACAAAGGAAGACGTTAATTGAAACAAAAAATCGCTCATTAAAATGCTTAAAACACTATTCGACTGTGCGATCAATGAAAAAATTTGCAGTGTTGACGGAGGACGGGGCATTTGCCCTCCTCTTTCGTCCCCACCCCGGGGAATTTGACAGCTCAAGAGTCCCCACCCTCGGGAGTTTGCCATCCAAGGCAAAAAAAAGGGCTAATGCCCGGGGGTCAGCCCGGGGGGGTGGGGGTGGGGGGGGGGGGGGTTAGGCGCAGCTGGAATTGACTGATGCATAAAGCTTAAGGTGACTCGACCGAGTTTTTTTTGGGGGGGGGAGGGGGGGGGTACCATCCTACTTTGAAGCTCTCTGGTATCCCCACCTTTACTTTTATCGTACGTCTAACAAATAGAATGGTCAACATATAGATCAATCTACAATGTAACATAAAATTTTTTGCGATCGGAGTAAATGTCACGTGGTTATAATGTCACCCCCCTTGAGGTCTAAGTCGAAAATCTGCTGTTGCCGGCATTTTTTCGTGAAAATCTCTCGGCTACACATAGTGCGCTTTAGTACCTTACGCTGAAAAGTTTTTCACCAAAATCGCAAAGACCTAATTCGAGAAATTCAGCGGTTTCCAAATTTAGGTCATAATTTATGCGAAAACGATAAGCAAACTTTACACCATTATATCTAATAAACTACAGTAAAACCCCACGTATAAGCACCTGGATTTTTTAATTTAGCCTTAACAGGTTCTTATATAAGTGGTACTTAAAGCAAATTTAGACAACAAAGGTTCTTAAAATCGGTTCTTATATTTTCGTTTTGGCTGAGTTTGTGCTTTGGGAGTTGTCTAGTTTCTAGTCTGTCATGATACAGCATTCTTGTACAGCACGCGTGCAATGACCGCACTTGGCTGACTTTCGAATGCTGACCGAGATATGATAATTTTGGTACAGTTAGACAGGCCATCGCGTGATACATAGAGGTTTAACTCACAATTTTTAATCAATTCTCGTGCTTCTTGTGCCTTTGCAAAACAATCAAGAAGTGCTACACACTAAATCTACTTCCTATTAAAAAAATATCATTTTTTCATAGGTTTAATGCAAGCCAATATTTAAACCAATTCGTGACGGGAATCCCTTCTATTTTCTTATACTAAATTATCATATCTCGGTGAGCATTCGGAAGTCAGCCAGGCGTGGTCATTGCACGCGTGCTGAACAAGAATGCTGTATAATAACAGACTAGAAACAGTAGACAACTCCCAAAGCACAAACTCAGCCAAAACGCTAAAAATCTTCAATGTTTCCTCAAGTTTGGGCACAGGGTCCAGAGGAGATGTGTTTTGATCGCGTAACAGTTTCGTTGCACATTCTATAGACCGCAAACCAAGAGACTAAGGGCTCGCAAGATCGGCTTACGGTATAAAATACGGACTTAAACTTACTCGGCACTTCGAGCCTCGGTCGCCCTTCGGGCGACGTGCCGTGCGCCGGCGAGGACATGGCTTGCGGTCATCGATTTTCAAAAGTCGATCATCGTTTACAGTAGATTTATAAAGATGCCATTGGGCTAATTAATCGTGCTAAGCGACACTGGTATAGACATTTTTCAAGGTGAGACTTCAAACAGGTGATTCATATATTCACACGAAACTCCTCTGGACCCTGTGGTTAGGGCTTATAGAAGATAATGTCACAGTTTTTCAATGACCATGAAATTCAGAGTCCGGGTAGTTAGTTAATCAATTGTGGCCCTGAAAAAATTTGAAGGAAAAAAAACTACGATTTTTTAAGAAAATGCTTTTTTCGTGAGAAGGACTCTTAAACGCTGACAAACGTCAACAAATAGCTAAAACTATAATTTCTTTATGTTTGCTTTGCTCGAAATCGCGCGCATTTACAAGGCCCTAAAGCGTTTTGCTGACTTGCAAGGACCCATCTGTTATAACGATGGCTAAAATAAAGGGATGAATCTCATAGTTTATTAGATATAATCCGTGTAAAGTTTGCTTATCATTTTCGCATAAATTATGACCTAAATTTGGAAACGGCTGAATTTCTCGAATTGGGTCTTTGCGATTTTGGTGAAACTCTGTTCAGCGCAGGGCACTAATGCGCACTATGTGTAGCCGAGAGATTTTCACGAAAAAATGCCGGCAACAGCAGATTTTCGACTTAGACCTCAAAATGGCGGGGCATTATAACCATGTGACATTTACTCCGATCGCCAAAAATTTTATGTTCTATTGTAGATTGATCTATATGTTATCCATTTTATGTGTTAGACGTACGATAAAAGTAAAGGTGGGGATACCAGAGAGCTTCAAAGTAGGGTTGTACTTCCCCGCCCCCCCCCCCCCCCCCCCCCCCAAAAAAAAAAAACTGGGTCGAGTCACCTTAAAGGTTTATGTTTAACCTGGCTTCCCGGTGTTTGATTTTTTCAAAGACGAACTTGAGGCAAGAAAATCGCTCAAAGCTTTCTTTAACCGAGCCAGAATTATAACAAAATATTCTTTGGAACGTTTTCTTTCTATTTGTGGTGAGAAAATGTCTAATAAAGTTCTGTAAACTTATATCAAACCTGAGACTCGGTCAGATCATTGTCTCAAATGTTACAAACGTGCATAAACTAAATAGCCGCATAAACTACGCTCGACTTCGTTAAATTAGACATAAAAAACCGTCACGTCAAATACAATAATTGCTTAGGCTTACCATTGAAGATGCAGCTTCTGGAAGCTATCAAGTAAGGCTAGAATCGCTTCAGACTTTTCAACCTTCTTACGCATCAAGCAAGGTGAAAAACGAAAACGATGCCGTCTGAAATCGGATTTCCGACTTTGACAAGCGAAGTATTTCTAAACCAAAAACCCAATAAACAAACTAGCCATGAATAACAGAAGACTCTTGATGGCAGCTGAATTTCATTTTGTCCATTTTGTCCATCCCGTAGAGAAAGACAGTTAAGAGCATCACAAGTTGACACAAAACTTTTTCAGCTTCAGCTGTCAAAGTAAACAGGTTTCATTTGACCAATCAGAGCATAAAAATTGGACGTAGAACGCTGCGGGGCTAAAGTGCAGGTAACTGATCACAGGTCAGGTCACAGGTTACAGGCCACAGGTCACAGGTCACAGGCCACAGGTCAAACACAAAAACAATAGGACACTGGACAAAACTTTTCTGGACTGACGTTTTACTATACAAAAATAAAAAGAGCCAAGAGACCTTGATGATATTTTTGTCCTTTAAACAATATTAAATTCCACACATGGAATAATATTTTCATGCTGATCATACGACATATCGTAACGAAATCACAAAGGTGTGCAAAATCATGTGATTTCTACGAAAAACAAATTACTCGTTTTTCACTGAAAACGAAGGGTTGTCGTGTTATTAGAATGTCATCTCCAAATAAGCCGTGCAGCCAAGATAACTTGGAACGAGTCATTGACATGCAGCACTGTAATTCTTTGATACATTAGCAGTTTACAGAGTGAAAGATTCAAGTTGTAATGGCGGAATGCTCCTACCTAAGGGCCACGAGGCCAATTTAACTTAATTTCAAGCTGTTGTGCAACAGAAGGTGAGAAAATGGCAAGCTCTTGGGAGAAGAGCCGAGAAATATGGTCCAGCAAGTATTCGAGAGGCCCAAATAGCAGTGTCTGAAGTTCTTGGCCGACTGCACTTTAACACAGAGGCATTTTGTGGCTGGTACGAAGCGCGAGCAACAGGCCGCCATCTTCAAAAGAGATGGAAGACCGATCTAGTGGCAAGAAGAGTTTAGGACGAGAAAAGTCTGAAGAACGTTGCCGTATTTCAGTGGTCAAATAAGTTTTAGACTGTCCTTAAGTTTTTCTTCCGTTTTCCCGTGTAATGCCTTTCAAAACATCCGCAAACACGTCCTGACATTCTTAACACAACAACCCTTCGTTTTGAGATTCGTTTTTTCCTACAAATCACGTGATTTTGCGTACCTTTGTGATTTCATTACCAACTTTGGTTACGCTGTAATGCAAGTCCTCCTTGCGTGATCAACATGAATATATTTTCTCATGTGTGGAATGTGGTAAAGTTCAGAATAGAAAAAATATAATTGAGGTTCCTTGGCTTGTTTTATTTTTGTACAATAAAATGTCAATCAAGAACAGTTTTGTCCAGTGTCCTGTTGTTTTTGTGTGTGACCTGTGATCTGACTAGTGACCTGACCTATGGCCTGTGATCTGACCCGTGACCTGTAACCTGACCTGTGACCTGCACTTAAGCCCGCGGCATAGAGCGTGATCAACGCGTGACCATGGTGAGGAAAGTCAAAAGCAACTGTCTTCCCTGCCTGTAATAGCTGGCTGAATTTTCGCGTCCGAGGTCAGTTTGAAATAAAAATTTTAATTGTGTGGCACACAAACACAATATATTTCATGAATTTAAAAGAATTAAACTTGAGCCCGCGATCATTTGAAAACGAGTAACTTGTCAGCGGATAACTTCAAAAAATACTCGAACTCGATGGGAGGACACCTGCGCCGGCGATACGGTTAGGTGATACTGGTCAGCGGATATCCTGTTTGACAGCGGTCAATTGATCACAACATTGATATGCAATATGTGTGCAACATCAGTTTTCCTGTGCTCCCAAACTAGCTAGAAAGTGTTGAGATTGAACATTGGTTAACCTGTGGTGCGGACGGACGGTCAGTAGGGCGTACGATCACGTGATTACCCAAATTTCGCGAAAACTTGATATCTTCACATGTGAAAATAACATGTTATCTTCACATGTGAAAATATCACCATTGCCATGGCTTCATAATAAACCGCACCTTTCAGACCTAGAAAATTTTAAGTAAAATGGTTTGGCATTTCATTGGTGTTTATATAATAAATAGAATATTACACGGTCGCTTGGAGATACGAAATTTTCTTCTCGTGTTGAAAAAAATATTTCACTCGTTTGCTGCACTCAAGCGTGAAATATTTTTCAACACTCGAAGAGAAATTTTTTATCCCGCGCGGCCATGTAATACCCTCTATGTACAAGTTTCCATTTCCGTAGCACGTTTCATTTCGAAAGAACAGCAATTTGAACCTCCGAGTTTTCACAGTTCGTGACACCAAAATAGAAATGCTGTCTCATTGAATTCATTTTATAGCAGCATAATAACCTTATCTTTTACGCCACGAAACGATGTCTTTTGGCCGTAGAAATTACATGTATAAGCGTTGCAAGCTCAAAGTTTTTAGCCTTGAATTCACTGATTCCATATTTGGGCAAAATAATTTTCCGTGCTAAAAAACCCGAGAATGGTTCTTAACACATAAGGGGTTAGACGCTTCGGGGAGTATATGCTTCTGTTTAAAAACATGGCTAAAACATGGTTATCTCCATCGCTGTTAAGTTCGTCTACGATAGTGCACGTTTAGGGTTGTTCAGCTCAGCAAATATTCTCCAAATAGCAGATGTCGCCCTTTGAGTTGTCTTCTTGCTGTTCTTGCCATGTTTTTAGCTATTATTTCACCTAGTTCCTACGGTTGAAACGAGTCAAATGTTCGCCATTTTTGTTTTCACAACCAAAACAACTCAACCTCGTCTTCAGGTCTTCTCGGTTAACGGTGCATTAACCCGCAAAAACGCTGCTCTTTTGAGGTCATCGGTTCATTAAACACAAAATTTTTCCAAATTTGGTTATCAGTAGCTGGTTATGGTGTATTACGCGCGTGCTTTTAGCCAATCAGAATCGGGGAAATATTTTGCATGAATAAAAATTATACATATACATTTATTATAGAATTTTCTTTTTTCTCTTGTGCCCGCCTCGAATAGCCTTCTTTAATTGCGGGCACAAGCTTTGTAAGGGGCTGTTTACATGGGGGGGAAGATCCTAGAGGGCGGATCATCCTAGCGCCATTTGTTTTCTGTATTCAGTTTACATGCAAAGGGTTGTACTTGTCCCTAGCACTAGGATCTTCCTAGTACTAGGATCTTCGCAGCTGAGCACCATGTAAACTATTTTCGCTAGGAAGATCCTAGTACTAGGGACAAACGCGACAAAAATGGCGGAGGGTCGTTCAGTGGCTAATTACGGCAATAAAGGCCGACCATCTCGTTTGGAGTAATCCACGAGCAGATTATTGTGTTTATTCAGCTGATAGGTAGTGATTTACGCCAGTAAAGAGAGCAGAAGGACCCAAATTGCATTTTTGATTTTGTCGCCCGCCATATTCCGTCTCTAACCTTCTCTACTTGGACAACTCAAATTTCTGCATGTAAACCCAAAGTAAAGTTATTCCACCTTCTAGGATCTTCCTGGTACTAGGATCTTCCTCCCTCCATGTTAACAGCCCCTAGGCTATACTTAAATTGAAATAAGCTTGTTGTTGTTGTTGTTATGCTGAACCGACACTGATTCTACTTTCATGTTTTGAGCCCAAAACGTTCCTAACATGACTTCTTCTTAACGTAAATTATAAAAGTGGAATTTCAGGAAAGCAACACAAACTTGAGCACGACACCTATAAACGATCCTTGTACTTTGCACCTTATGTATCAATTTACTTTTACATATGCCCAGCTAGCCTTTACTTGAGTGGTGCCGCACGAGCCCACTTTTGGCTACGAGAGAACTAAAATCAATACTGATGAAATAGTTTAAGATTGTTTTAACATCAAGGAAAAAATACTCGGCACGACACCCTTTGACAAAAAAAAACAAAAAAAAAAACATGCCACTTAAATGTCAACTAGAAAAAATTTCACATGGCTAGAAAAATGTTCATCCCCATAACTATTCTAAGGGCCTGTTTACCTGGAGGTGGTGGACCCCAAGTAGCTAGGAGGTGATTTAACCCACTTTGGTTGGGTAACCCGACTGTCAATACAATCTCTCATTTTAATTTGATCACGCTTACATGATAGGTGGGGTGACCCGCTGCATATTACCTCACCTATCTTGAGTACCCCACCTCCATGTAAACTGGCTTCTTCCTTGAAAAGCTTAGTCCGCTAAACTCAAGTTTTACCGCAATTACAGTATTATTATCTGGGCTCGCTTAGTTTATAAAATACCTCCGAGTTTTTCTCCCTCATGGTGGGGATTCGCCGTCTGACTTTCCAAATCCTTACCCTAGACTGTATTTCAGACCAATAGCTATAAGAGGGGGGTAAAGGGGTTATTGCGTGATATTCGTGAAAGGTGAAAATACGAAATTATAACCCGTGAACTGTGACTGGTTTGCTTGTCGTGATACGTGAACTTTAAAATCTTTTACCCGATGTTCGTGATTTTTAACTAATTTTTTCGTGAAATAGTCTCTACTGAAGACAAATTCTACAGGGAAGCTAGTGGACCTTCAATTGAATTTTTCTAAAAGGTCTTAAAAAACTCAAGGCCGGTTATTTAAACGAAGTTTAGCCAGTGGTTGACAAAACGGTGTTCTGAGCCATTTTGAATTTTTTCAACGCCTTTATCTTAACACCGGTTATGGTGGACGTTCCATAGCAGCAACAGGGTAGACTAGGGTCGTTTACGTCCCCATATGGTACAATGCATACCATTTTCTGCTGACTGCTGACAGAGTTACACCCACAAAAAAAAGGAAAAAAGGAAAATTTCACTACCAATTTCGCTGTTTACATACTACTCCTTGAACATTAAATTTGTCCCTTTCCTAAAAAGTTAGCCAACCACAATTCCATGCAAAAGAAAGATGATAAAGTGGGCAACAAAACCGCCAATAAAGGAGGTAAAAAAGGGAGTGAGAGAGAAAGATCGAAATAGATTGAGGTGAAAAACAAAAAAGCTGTTTAATTACGTCAGATTAGTTGGAAAATATGTCTTTTTTCTCGAAAAACTAGTTTTTAGCCATAGTTATGCTAATTAGCCGAAAACTAGTTCAAGGAAGAGGAATTGGTGGAAAGTGCTGTTTTTTCGCTACTCGCCGGCGTCACCTAAGGGTTAAAATAACCCACTAAAGTAGAAAGAGATCTGGATGCCCAATGATTTCTTTAACCACGGCCTAAGTTGGGCTTTGTTTTAAATAACCGGCCCTTACAGTCGTTCCTATTATATATGTCGTCCTAAACTATGACCAAGCCTGCGAGAGGAGACAACTTTTTTGGCTCTTGTATCACCCGCCGAGAAAAGCGAAGGGAAACGATTTGGCCATCCCCATAAAATGTTTCGTTTCCCATCGCCCGACCGACCCATTTCTTTGGAAAAGTAAAAAAAAAAAAAAAAAAATTCCAGAATCACTTGTAAAGAAGCAAGTACTTTAATTTACAAGCACACGGTCTTTTCTTATTAACTCCAATTGTCTTCAATTATCATGGATACTTCGTTTTTGTAGCCTTTTTAGACATTTGATAGTCCTGTTCATAGTACATCTTTTACCATCTGATTATATCTTGCAGACTAAACGCGAGATTTAATATGCAATCATGTGTTCATTCTTTTTTTTTTTTTTGCCCGACCGACCGACCCACCTTCACGAGAGGGAGGGCGATGGGAAACGAATCATTTTATGGGGATGGCCTTTCCGTGAGCTGACGAGTCAGTTTTTTTTCCAAGCAATCATAATTCAACTCTTATTTTCGTGGAGCTAACACATGTGGGGTTTGCGTGGGGATCTTGGTTGCATGGCCGGTAGTTTTTAAATTAGAGGGAGAAGTTTTTAACTTGGAAGGAGTAATATATTATGTAGATCCTAAATCTGTGGAATCGATGGGTTTTCTTGGAGGTAAAGAACGAATTTGAATACCCATAAAGAGTAAACATTCATCCCTTGAGCGTCACATCATTGAGTAGACTGGTTTGAAATCTTAGTCCGAAAAGTGTGGTCTAATAAGGTCCTCGATTGAAATAAAACTCTAGATCTGTCGGTTAGAAAAGTCTGCAGAATGAAGCAAAGCTTCTGCGGTAAACAACGACGACAACGAGGATGAAATGGCTTTTCTACGAGCAGTTACTATACTCTTAGCAGAAGAACCGTCAAACTCAACTTTGAGACAAGGGAGAGTCAAATGACGTTCCTTTTGAGTACTATATATCCGTCAGCATTAGTCATCATCAGTTTACCTACAACTACATTTCATTTAGCCTGCGAAAATATCCGTTTCTCCTCGCTCCTCGTCGCTGGGGACGTTTCGCGCGGAGGAAAAACCCGGCTCCCCAGCGGCGAAGAGCGAGGAGAAACGGATGTTTTCGCAGGCTACATTTCATTGTATGTTTACCTGACTTCCGTCACTTCGCTGTATCAGTTGTGCGGAAAGTCCAGCCATGCACTGACCTTCCTTTTACTTGGGAAATTTCCGTGAAAGGTGAACACGGAATTCTAATCCCCGTGATGCGTTATTTCTACTTTTTAATTTTCGTGATTCGTGCGTAGGACCCGCCCTTTACCCCCGTCACATAAGGCAAATGTAGGGAAGTATCCAGCGGGAATTTTGGTTCACAAAATGAACGCTATTAACTATGAACTGAGAAATCCGGGGCGTATTCCTGGTAGACTGCTTGCAGTCCGCCTTTTCTCTTAAAATCCGCCTAGTTCTTATCTCATGCAGCGCGATTGCAAACCACGACGTTACTATTACAGAGACGCCCTCGTTTCCCGCGGCTCCCGACTTCGCCGCTCGCGTGCTTAGGTTTCGCGTGCAGTAACTTTGCAAAGAAAAACAAGAGACTGCACGCAGTCTATATTCCTGGGTATTTGTTGTGGAGTGTGCTTTGGCTTTTCAAATCGGGACTCTAGATCTTATTTCAGGTCAATACCTGAAATGTAGGGGAGTACTTCCCCGGGGATTTTCGTTGTCATGACCATAAATTATGTTATCATATTCTTGCTCCGCATTTAAAAAGTCACTGGTTACAGCAAAGGAACGTGCTTATTGTAGATCACCACGTCTAAAAAATATATATATTCACTTGGACAGCGAGAAAGGCTTTAAACGCAGTATCAGACAAAAACAAAACTTAAATTTATTTGCTTTTGTTAGCTTTAAGAACCAGAATTGAGAAATGTACTGCTTGTTTAAAGTAGAGCGACAATAATTCAGGAATTCCCGGTTACTGAGGTCAAATTAGTTACGTTATACTGTCACACTATATTTTGGGGGGGGGGGGGGGGGGGCAGAGGGATTGGGGGATGGGCGCGTTAAAATAATGCGAATCGTTTCCTGCTTAGAATGGCTAACTTGCCTATTTTTATTCACAATCCGGTTAAATTTAAAACTTACTGTACTTAATAATAGTACTCATTTTTCTTGTTACGAAAGTCTTCCAAAAAGGGTGCAATGTTCTACTCTCACATGAGATTTTACGTCACGCAACGGTCGGTTTTATGGTAGCCTGAGTATGTACAGCCGCCCCTTCCACTTAGAAAAAATCGCTTTTCCGCGATTCTTGTTTAGCATAGTTTCCCTGCATGCTGTTTGCTTGTTTAATCAAAGTTCGACTTTTTCCTTTTTTAAAAGAGCCATTGCGTTTAGGGAAGGGGCAGAGGATTTTGAGGGGGGAACTTACTGACAATATTTTGGAAAAAAAAGGAGCCGTAAAAATCACTGAAGGCAGGATGCAAGTTCTTATTAATTACTCACGTATTTGTAACATTTACAGATAAACTATGATACAAGTGAAGTCCCTTATTTCCACGTTAGAACTGCTAGTTCAATGTACAAAAAGTCCTTTATTTACGTAACGAGTAATCAGCTCAATCTTCATCATCTAGATGGGGGTGATGAACGATAGAGACACCCAGAAAGATGTACATGAAGATGAAGAGCAAAGGAAAAACTAAACGAGTTACGACTGGGCCCAAGATTGAGGCCTTCACCATTGCCCCCCTTGAACAAGCAGGATTTCCTGTTCCCTGCTCCCTTCAAATTGAAATGATGACAATAATATAGCAGTGAAAAACTTTTTCCTGTACTTGTCTAGCTTTACATGAACACGAGGATATTTAGGGAAGAAATTTGATAAGACAAAAGTAAATTCAATATTCAAACCCAAGACGAAGTCGAAGAATTGCTTAAGTATTCCAAGGTTTAGATTTGGGCCAATATTCGGCCATTCCACGCTATAAGATTACGGGTTATTTTTCCCCGTTCCCGCGTTCCGTTAATCCGCTATGCCGCTATTCCGCTATTCCGCTATTCCTCCCCTTACGATCGTCCATTGCTTACGCCAAAGCTGAACAATCTCCGTCGCGATCTACACACCTACAATGCAATTATCAGTCCAAAATCTCCCTCACTTTATACATACCCTGCTAGCAGAGGCCTCTTTTCCCCCAGCGAATGACTGTCAAGGGAAAAGAGCCTCTGCTAGCAGATCTAGCAAATTTGTCTTACGCGTGCCGTTTGGACTGGCATGCTAGAACTTTTGACATTTATTTATACTTGCAGTGACGTTTTACAACGTTTTGGACTTGTACAACAGTCTTGAAATTTGCATTAATTATTTCAGTTGTCACTGGCAACACACTTAATAATTTACGTAAAACAAAGCCTGATACGTCCAAAATGACATCACTGTCCTAGGATATCTACCCTATGATTGGCTACTGATGACATCAGTGATAAATTTAGTTAGGCGATTGCACCACCATGCATTGAAATAGTGCAACAAGCGTCCAATGTTTCATCGTTATTGACAAATTTCCTCGCGAGGTACGTCGGGGAAATCAACAAGACTTCAGCAGGTTGACAGCGCTCGAAATCGACAGCATTGGCGCCGATTTACAGCAAGTCGGTGCTCCACGGAACAACTTCTCAGAAGCTCAAGGTTTAGCCACACGACGGCAGATTTGACGCACAACTTTTACTCATCAAATATTTCGAAATGTATTTTGTCAGAGCAGCCAAAAACCTTTCTTTCTCCGCCACTAAGAACGAACTTTGCCGGCCTTTGCCTCGAAATAGTCGACCGTCGAGTCGACCTAATCGAGGCAAAGCAGGGCCATTCTTTACACGCCGACGAAAACCCATACGAAACGACAACGGATTACAAGGACATGATCGACAGCACTGGAAACCGAACCCCAACAGTGGATACAAGTGGACTGTTTGATGACATTGGTAAGTCTCGTTCTAGAATTATTAGAATCACGATTCGTCTATGCAGCATCACGATAATTCGAACGTAAACTAACTTGTTCCCTTCCTCAGTTAAACTCTTTAATTCTACCCCGATATTTACAACCTCCTGATAATTCGAATCATGCATTTAAATGACCGGTCGTTTCGCCCACGTCCCATTCGCTAACGTGAAAACGACCGTAAACCCGTTTAGCGCATCATTAGGACTTGATTACACCGTACTTGTTCAACTGCGAACACTTTGAAGTATTTAAAAGTCTTCTCTACCGATTTCTTCGCCGTGCACGCATAACAAGAATGCAGATAATATTTACATTTGTATTAATCAGTGCCCCTTTATCAATTTTTTTTCCGTCTCTGTTCTGGTTAATGTTTACTTACTTTTCAAAGACAACAGTTAGAATTGTGGGAACAAAAAAATATACAACATTTTAAATGTATCTCTGCATCACCCTTGTAATTTTTTCACAACAGGAAGCTTGTCTTGCCAAACAGCTTTCTGACAATCTGTTGTTTATTTACAGAATTGCTGAATAACCCATTAGAAGACACCGATATCTTGGACCAGGAAGGTCCTGATAAAACCAAGTTTCCACTTGGCTTTCTTGATGAGCTGAACACCACCTTGCCAGTAACTACAGATCCATTAGAAAGTATTCTGGATTTGGAAAAGTCAACAAGTTCAATGGACAATCCATTCTTTGAAGAATTTATGGATCTTGACCAGCTATTTCCAGAACTCTCATCTGTTGACTTTGGGTTTGAAGTGGAGCAGGCCTCGCCAGTTCTCACTTCAGACATCTGCCAATCAGATGTAGTGACCGTAGATACTGGCGAGTGTCCTGAAGCAGCTTCCCCCTGTAGTGACATCATTGACGTGGTAACATTTGAAAGTAGTGCTGAGGTACCAATATGTCCGCTGGATGAAAGCATCATTGACATTGCCCTCTCCTCTGAGTACACAGTAGATGTAGTGACTGTGGACAAGGGTAGAGTCTCCATGGAGACAGTCACAGATCTTATTGGCTGCCACCAAATTGAGGCATCATCTCAACCTGTGTCTGATAAAGCTGAGATCACAGTAGTTGAAGCATCGGACCCATTGACACTTTTGACACAAGAGCTGACAGAAACATCCTCCTTGAAAGAAATCAGTGAGCTTCCCCCATCAACTCTGACAGTTAACCTTGATCAACTGCTGGCATTTTCTTCTACTGTTGAACTTGCTGATGTTGCATCATCTTGCACAGATAATGGTACTGAAAGCACAACAGGATCGCCAGAGGTTTCTGTTAACCCTGAGACTCGGGCAAACAAAAAGAGAGCATCCTCTGAAGAAAGATCCCATCCTCCACCCAAAAAACCTAAGTGTAATGATGGTGATGGTAGTGAACTTGACAAAAAAACTATCAGGCGACTTAAGAACAATGTTGCTTCTAAATATGCTCGTGCTGCCAGAAAGCAGAAAGAACAGGAATTGTTTAAGCAGGAAGAGGAATTAGAGAAAAGCAATGCTGAACTGCGGAAGCAGTTACAAGAACTTGAGCTTCTCACAACTGCATTAAGGAAAGTTCTTGTTGAAAAATTAAGTGGAGCAACATTTCCTTTGTAAAATAGCAACAATGAGTGAAAGGAAAAAAAGGGAAAAATTTAAAAAGGAATAAGGTTTCCATTAATATTTAACTGTAATGGAAATTACTCAAAAAAAAAAAAAAAACCAAAACAACTTACGACAAAAATAATAAGTAAAAAAAAAAAGAAGCAAAAATTTGTTACTCGCTTTGAACTAATATGACCAGCACTGTCTGTTGCAACTACAGACGTGTGTTATATTACAAGCCATTTGGTCTAGCTGCTGATTATTCATAACATTATAGTGGTATATTTTACTCACATTATTAACCAGTCATTTAAAATACTGTTTGTTGTAATAATATTATTATTAGGGTGTTTGAGTTGAAAATAAACAGGGTTAATCAATGTTATGGTTGTGAATGTTTGTTTTGTTTGCAGGGGATAGATTATTACTTTGTGGCTCAGTCAGATCATGTAGCAGGACAAGTAGGGAGATTTTAATAAGGGCAGGGCCTCCTTGCATTGGCACCATTTGCTTTGCACTACATAGGGTCCAACAAGGGTTAATGAATGTCAACAAATGATCATTGGTAGGTAATCACACAATTTTCCAAAAAGGGATTCATTTTTGAAGAATTTTAGAATAATTAGTTTTTGTTTCTTGGTAGATTGTAATGGTTCTTCAATGACAAGATCCAACGTTCCTACATATTCTCAGGGCTGTAATTATTGTCTCATGTTGCAGGGAATACCGTAAAATGCCAAAAATAAGCCCCAGGGCTTATATTTTTCAAAGGCTCTTTTTGAGGGGCTTATCTACAGAGGGAAATTTGTGGTTTCAAAATCGATTGGGCTAGCCTTATAGTTGGAAGTAAATTTACCGTTTTTGCTTTGTTTTACTTTGTCTTTGAGGGCAATTTTCTAAGTACAAGCCCCCGGGGGGCTTATATTTGGAGGGGAGAGCTAGCGGAGGGTTTTATGCGTTACTGGTTTGGGGGGCTTATACATGGAGGCGCTTATTTTCAGAATTTTTCGGTATGCAATTTGAACCGCTGGGAATTTCCTTTGGTTCTACATTGCATTTTCCTTTAGCTTCCTATGAAAAAGGGTGCCAGGGGTTATGCTCATAGCAGCCTGGGGAAATCCCCCGAATTATTCCACAGGCACTTAAAATGAAATGTGGCTTGATTCTTAACATTGGAGGTTTTAGTTGTTGTTACAACCTTTTTTTTAACCTATAAGAAAAGGAAAGAGGTGAAAAGATGCGTTTAGATTTGGCTTGTCCTTCTTTAGCTTTCTCAACTTCCCAGATTTTTTGTCTTTATTGTGTTCTTCTTAATGGTTTCATGGAGTCAGTTAAACATTAAACGCGCCAAAATTTTGGTGCAGTGTTGGTGGATGATTTAAGTGGTGAAAATCAAAATATGAAATATTTGATCACAACAATATAAAGCATTGCTACTGAGATATATCACCTATGAGACTGTATTTCTTCAATTGACAATGTTATTATTAAATTCCCAACAACAAAATATCAACTTTATAATGTATTATCTTCATTATTATTATTGTTATCTTTTATTCATAATTGTACCAATGCCATCAACATAACGTTCATTTGATTATGAAATTCTTTCTATTCCCGAGAATGATAATGCTAAATCAGAAAACGTTAATAATGACTCCACAAAGCATTTTTATAAGTATAACATTTTAACTGTAAATAACAGTAAATAAAATAAATCTCTTGATTGACTAATGATAAGTTAATAAAATAACTGAACATACTTGGCAGGTTATCAGAGCTACTTTTAACTTGGTAGTGGTAGGGCTATTTCCCAACCATAAACTGTATTACAGACAAACAGTGTGACTGCTAATGGAAGAATGAGTCCTCACACTCATTCTCTGTCATTTCTGGATGGTCATGTTTGCCTATAGTCATCGCGAACTGAACAGTAACAAATGTAAAGTATAAACTTAAGTGACCTTTCTTACACCAAAACGGTGTAAGAAACAATAATATTAATAAGCAACAATTGTCATTCCTCGCAAAAAAAAAAAACAAAAAAAAAACCAGTTTACACCTGCAAGGCTTTCTTTCTTTGTATAAATTTCCCAATGCTCCACTGGGTGTGCGGAACCATATAGTACCCATTGAAGACACACAAAATCGTCATTTTGTCTGTATATGTTAAATCTGGTAACAACTGAAACAAAACACACAAAGATTATGTTTTACAGCTGTAAACTATAATTACATTGTACTGAACAGCTCTGGGGAAAATTAAAATAGTTGGCCTAAAAATGATACATTATTGCTGAATGACAGAAACAGACTCTCAAGAAAAATCCATGAAAGTTGCAAATCGGCAAAGGCTTGACTTTGGCACTGGTACTGATCAGTTGAAAATTTTGTTACTTCAGTCTATTCTTACTTGATCAATTCTCGCAGTTGTTTCTTTAAAAGTTTTTACCAGTTTTGACAGATCACAATCTTTTTAAATCCATTGTTGAGCAAGGTTGATTGTACACAGTTTTTGCAGGGATTTTTACCCAGTAACTTAGTGTAATACTTTATACCTGCCATGCCTAAGTGTCACGCCTGCTGACTAAAGAGATCAATGTCACACATCAAGGACAATATTATTATCTGTCACGCCTTACTCGCAAATCCGGACATAAAATCAACTGTTCTTTAATGGACGTTACCAAATTGTTTGAAATAAGCCATTTTTCATTCAAAATTGTAGAATTTACCAAATTCAGCATGAAACAGGTTTGTAAACTGAAGAAAAAAGCAACTTTCATGTTGATGTTAACACATGATTAATAAAAAAAGTTCAATTCAATTTCCCTGAAAACATTCCAAAAAGGTGCTAAATGCTGACCTTGTGTCCTAACTGTATCAAACCCACGCTAAAATTGTCGCCTTTAAAAAGCTTTGGAAGTGCTCAAAGGTTGTCAGAACACCTTTGGACACTTCCGGCAACGTTCAGAAGTCTTTGAAAATTGTCAAACTCTTTAGAAGTTGCGGGGATGTTTTGTGAAATCCTGGTAATGACAAGAAGGAAGTCTCATGCCTTTGACTCCAAAAAAGAAGGCAGGTAAATTTAGCTACAGGTAGCCCACATCAAGTGCACATGACAGACGGCTGTTGCTGTATGTCTTACCTTTGGTGTTATGAGGAAATATTGTGAGGTATTCTCCTTGCAAGCTGTCTTCACTACAAGTTCAAATACTCTTCTCTCATTGTTGGGGTCCATACCCTGAAAAATGCAACACATTAGAATGGTTCTCAATAATAAATCATTGATTGATGGAAAAAACTCTTGCTGATTGTCTTTGTGCCTTTGGCTTTTAACAAAGCTACATAATGGCATTTCAAATGGTTTCAATATTACCATTATGTAGCTTTCTTAGACATGCAAAAGAGCGTTCTTCTACTAATTTAAAAATAATGTCTCCTACGATTATTAACATTATTTTCTGTACCAGGTGTGTGTTGAGGGGATGCTGTAACCATTTGACAAAGCAAGGTTTCAACAGTCTCTCAAAACCACTCAACAAATGGAGAGAGAAATTGAGTCTGACTGAATTGAGTATGTAGGAGCCGTGTCAGGAAGTCTATCAAAATTCTAACAGTAGGAACTGCCACCAAATTGAGTGAAATATAAAAATAACGGCTCAAAACATTAAATGAAGGAATTATACATAACACAGTAAATACAAAAGGAGGTATGGATGGGCAAACTTGAAGAAGACTGAACTGGATTAAAATTGTTGTTTGTAATACTTAAAATAATACTTGGGGTATTTATTTTTTTAAGAAGCTGTGATTTTGTTGTTTACAAGTAATTTCTCCATTAACATTCAGTTCCATAATCAATAAGGAAGCATAATTGGCAATAATAATTATTAGCAAAATGCAGGGGCACCCAATGACTGTTTTCTGTAAAATATCTGCTCGGAGAAGCAAAAATTGGCTAAAATTTTCTATAGCTTGAGGCAAGGCTACAACTGTCTAGATGACCGTTCCATTCATGTACAATTTTCGAAGCGTATTCAATAAATTCCCTACGATTTTCTGAAGTTTAACCCTTTCAAATTTCACTCCCAACGTTAAGCTATCTAGAAAAAGGACACTAAAATTTTTGGGATTCAAAAATGTCATGGAGAAAGGAACCAGAAAAATAATCTTACTTTCATAAGGCTTTAGATTGCATCTACAATTTTCGGGAAAATAATACTGATGCCCTTGTAATTTTGAAAAGACTCGAGTTGCTGTAAGAGGACCGAACAGATACAAATTTTATAGCGCTGCTTAAAATGCATTTCTAGAGATCTAAGAGTTCTCTGGATAGCCTAAAAAGTGTATTCAATGCATTTAGAACGAAACCCATTATTGGGTGCCCCTGAAAATGAAGGAGACAGCTGTGACACAGCCTCTTAAAGTAAATGTAATGTAAAAGACCCACCTGGTTAATCTCGTCCACTACTCTAAATGGACATTTAGTGAGTTCTTGTAGAGCCATCAAGTACAGCATAGTTGAAACACTTCGTTCTCCACCACTCTGATGGAATGGTGTCAGCACATGGAGGCTGTCTTTAGAACGGAATTTCACTTTAATCTGAATACCATACTTGTCAAAATTGTTTTCTCCCTGCAAAAAAGGCAAATTGGTTTTTGAATTTACCCTGAGGATTTTTTGTTTTGAAGTCTTATCATGAACAAGTAGGTATCTTGAAGGCAACCCAGGCCTTTAAGCTACAGGGCCTCTGGGTTTAACTCCTGATAAGCTGGCCATAAGTTCAAAGTTTTACTCTTCCACTAACATTTGTTCCCAATAGCAAAAATTATTAACTGACATTAAATCAAACCTGTTCAGCAGAAAGAGCCACTTCTCCTGCACAGCCCATCATTCTAAAGAACTCGCCGTACTTAACATTAATTTCTGAAACCAATTTTTGTAGAGGTCCTAACCACCTGAAATTTAGGAGGAAAAATTAATAAGAAATTTAGGAAAAAATTAGGAAGCTGAAGGAAAGAACCTGTTATGTTATTGCATAATTATTACATAATAAACATAGACATTGTAGTTTGTGTTAATACTTGCATTGTCAAATACTAATACTATTTACCTTTCTTTGAGACTTGCTATCTCTGTCTGCTCACTCTCCAAATCCTTCTCCTGGTCACTGACCTAATTAACCAAATAAACAGACCAGTATGTTCACTTACAAACACAAAAATGTAAGAAAATTATATCAGGAATTAAAGATCCTCTGGTCAATGGCATGAATGAAGGATGCAGGAGCAGAAAAAAAAGTTCACATAAAATTATTTTCAAATATATAAAATGACGTTTGTTAAACAATTTTGATTCTCTGCAAGATAACTTTCATAGATAATAAATATGAAGGAGCAAGGGATGGCATAGTGGTGAGAGCGCTCACCTCCCACCAATGTGGCACGGGTTCAAATCCCGGTGTCAAAGCCATATGTGGGTTGAGTTTGTTGTTGGTTTTCTCCTTTGCTCCAAGAGGTTTTTTCCGGGTACTCGCTTTTCCCCTCTCCTCACGAACCAACATTTCCAAATTCCAATACGCTCAGGAATCAGGTAGACGAGAAACCACTTTGTGGATGTGCTTCCCTCAAATCATTATAATATTGTTATTATCATTATTGTTATTATCATTATCATTATCATTATTTTCAATTGCTTCCTATACTCTCCTAGAACCAGGGCCAATCCTTGGTCCTGAGGTACAATGGTAATTTTTTATTTGATGGACAGAAACCTTCTCAGTATGTGCGCCATTCCCAGGATGATTAATTAGAGCTTTTGGATCAATCCATGAGCCTTGATTACAATAACTATTTATTATTCTTGCAGTCAGTCATTCAAGCCCAATCCTCTCCCCTACATCAGAGGCTATTCCAAAGAATGAAAGTAAACAGCAGCTTTATAACATTTCAAGAGTACCATACCTTTGTACTAAGGTCACTGATATCTTTTTTGCGTCTTTCATACTCTTTAATAACCTATCAAAAAACATAGCAATGATAAATGTCTCTTTGGTACCCTTCTAATAAGGTGTGATCCAGGGGGGGGTAAGAGACGAGGTCTGGGACCGAGAAACGATGTTCTCACAACTTGCAAAGCGGTCACCCTGCGTGGTGGTCAGCGGATAATTGCACTTTTTCCCACAGTAAATATTTTTAGACTTTTTAGGAGCAGGAAGTGAACAGGCAGGGGAAATCAGAAATGCTTAAAAAATTGAAAAAAATAATATCATGCATCTTTGTTTTTCTTGCATATCGTATTTGTCTTTCGGTACTGAAATTGCGGGGGAAACTAAAACGCAGCCGTGTTTAATAGATCTTAACCAACAACAACGCGCTTGATCGATTTGTAGGGTACATCGTTTTTGCAGGGCAATGATAACTTGATGCTGATAAAAATTACTGGAGAAAGTGTCAAATTTATCGGAAGCAAGTATATTCAGACAGCTTTATCTCTACATATCATAACTGAATAAACATCCACACTTCATAACATTTCACTTCGTTTATTACGATCAGTCAACACCTTGAATCCAACGTTAAAATTCAAAACGATCCTAATAAACAAATCACAACTACTACAGAAAGCTCTGTACCTTAAAGCGACTTTAACTTCCCTAAGGTTTGCAGCAAAACACTGCTCGATAGCTCAACTCTTCGAGGATTCTTATCAGCTATACGGAGCTATGTTGCATATTCCAAACTCTGCGGAGGGAAATTGTTCAACAGAAAAAGAAAACCACACACTATGTCTGAAAAGCGGCATAAAATCAATAAAATTGCTTATTACCAAAATATAATAGTGAGAAACAGTCCCGCCTTCGACCGCCATGTTTTTGTTTCTTCTCAAGACCGTTGATTAATTGTTTTTGACGTAATGCGCATGATCAGTACACAAATCCGCTGGCAAGAACCTTGCTGATCGCTTTGCAAGTTGTAAGAACATCGTTTGGATTTCATTTAAGAGAATGTATGGGAAGTAGCTTCCCCCCCCCTGGGTGTGATCACTTTCTCCTACACATCATCTTTGCCTTCCTGGCAAGTAAAAGATTATTTTAATATAATACATGAAATGTGTGTTATGGTTTGAGCAGGGGATTTCCCCTGGCTACTATGAACGTTACCCTCTGCTACTTTTATAGGAAAATAGAAGAAAAATAAAACCAAATCCCTAGCTGTTTGATTCCCTGCCTACTTGTATTTACCTGACAACTTGAAATCTTAGTGACATCCCTGGGTGTGAGTATTATTCAGTGTTTTTTTTTTAATCTTTTGTACTAAGTCTGTAATTTGGTGATTGCACCCACCTGCAACACCAAGACACTACCAAGATAGTTACAGTAGCTTTGGATACGATAAACCAATAAATTAACTACAACCTTACCTGTGGATTACTCTGATACTGGCACTCAATCCTGGCCTTCTCATCATGAATCATCATATCAATTTCATCCAGTGTGTCAGGGTATTGCCGGAACGCCTAGGTAAAAATGCACTTAGTTTATAGACATTACTAGGAAGCCCATTTCAAGAAATTACTTTCTGTTTGTTCCTCTACATTATAGCCAAATTGTTTAAATTACAGCGATTTTGCTCATTCTTTTTATTGATAAAACATTTTATTTTGGGGGTCCAATGGATCTTGTCCAGGAACCAGAAGTTATTAGATGGATCAAGAATGATGGATCAGTCAAACAAACCTCTTTAAGTTCATCAGGTATGTCTGAACCAACAGGAATTCCAGTTTTCTCATGGGCAACCTTTTGCAAATCTTTAGCATGCTTCTTTTGTGTTTCAGATGTGTTGCATATACTCAGATAATCTGCCTAAAAGAATAATAATGCTTATCAAACATTAATAGCATAACTCAGTGACCATTAAAATTAATACCACTATCTTACAGTCAAACAGGGACAACCGTGAACACCAGAAATATTTCTGGACTGCTGTTGCCTTGCAAGAGAAAAGCCAATCAGGCATGAGAAAACTAAACCACAAGCAAGAACATTTAGTTTGAGGTTTTGTGGCCAGTTCGCTAGTCCTGATCTTAGCTGTGATTGACCATAACACAATAAACATTACTGAGATATTTCACGCAGTCAAACTGTAACAGCCAGACTAAAAAATATAACTTAAAAACCACATTTATGTACCTTGCCTTAAGTGTGTATAATATGAGTCAGTTAAAGCGAGGTGTCCTCAAGACAAAAGTTGACAGACTGCAATTTGACCAGTCTTTTTGCCATAGTTATACCATCTATAGCTTATTGTTTATGAATAATCCTTTCTGTAAGCTGATGTCAGGGAAACGTGATGTTGGATTCAGCGGCATTATTTTTTTCAAAAACAAAAATGACTAATTTGTTCTAAGAACCAGACAGCTTGACAGTAAACCCTTTCTTTTGTTTGCTTAATCTTGGCGTACTTAAGAAAGACTCTGGATGAACCAATTAAGTGAGTATGAATCTTTGTTGAGCATGTGCCATATGTTTTCAAGCCCAGGCCTAATAGCCATGTGTTTGGTATTGCGTGCTAAGATTGAACTGTCAATTTCATCAATGAATGGATGCTTGCACTGGAAAAACCAGATTAACGAGAGAAAACAAAATTGACTATAGTCCAAAAGTTTGGGTTATGGTGACTCAGAGGTTTGATGCAATTCAGGCATAGCCTCCTTTTCTCAACTCAGTAAAGAAGTGGACCCTGCTCGCAGGGTGAAAACCAGTTTCCCAAAGCATATAATTGTAAGCCCAAATGGTTGGTTATACCAACCCACTAGTGCAAATTAATTGACCTTGTGCATGTCTGTTCAATGAAAAGTCTGTCCAGCAAAAAATAATAGAGAAATGATGGAAATGGCATTATAAATTCATGCATTTACATCTTCACATACCCCTAGAGATTTTAGCTGTTGTGATGATTCGCGAAACATCTCTTCTACTTTTGATCTCTCAATAGTTGTTTGCACTTGTTGAAGGCTCTGTGTAATCCTTTCCTTAGCAACCCTTGTGCATTCCTGACATAAATAAAACAATAATAATTATTTTATTGTTTGGTTGTTTAGGAAGTCTATTAAACTATTTTTTTCTGGAAACAGTAAGGATCCATTGGTTTGAAAGACAGCATTTTTAAATAAAAAATAACCTAGAAGTAATGCAAATTCCAGTTTTTTGCTGTCTAAATAACATTATTCTAAGTCTTGTTCTATTGTCTTAAAGGGGTAAGACCTTGACATTTTGCTTTATGTTAATGCTAGTTAATTGACAAGCTTTAATCTATAAACTGACAAAAGAATCAAACTTTTATTATTGGCAAGAAACAGAGCCCATAAGATGATTCCCAAGCATCAGAAACTATGGAATCTTCATACAAATTAGAATTAAAAAAACAGTGGGCCAGTGTTATTCAAGTTTACCTCTGTGAAGGCAGTCTGAATTTGCCTACTCTCTTTTTACTGAACTTAGTCTTTTGTGTCTCAATCCATTGCTAGACACCCCCATTGATAACAAGAACTCTTTTTACATTATTTTTGTGATGACTAAACAATAGTCTTGTCATTGATACAGCTAGGAGCCCGTTCTTTATGTTGTTGAGTGTTGTGTAGTAGTTCAATTTTAGTATGTTTTAAGACAGGATAAGGCAGGGCTCCAAATTAACAGTAACCTGTTAACTAACAGTTAGTACGTGGTTTCCAATGTCTGGTTACTAAAACTGAGCGTTAGTAACCTGAAACGGTTAGTAAAGATTTCTTTCATAGAAAATCTTCTAACACGTGTTTCTTTTTTGCAAAGAGATTGTGTTCTATCTCGAACAATTTTATTGTTCTAAAGGATATGCTTACAGCATAATTGATCAACACGAAAAGTGCACACTTCATAGAACTCAAGGCATAACCAGGCCTATGTTGGATGGGGAGAGCCATCTTGCTTGTTTCTACCTTTGTCTTCATTTTTTTCTTTTGCAAGTGGCTTGTTTTTGCAACCTGTTTATTAAACAGATGAGATGCAGACATCCTTGAATAGTTTGTTTTTTTCAGAAAAAGGTCACTGCCTGAAATTTGTGAAGAGAAGAGGAAGATTGAGAAAAACTTGACAAAGAAAAAGTACAGTTTCAACACTATGGAAGGTGGTACGAAGAAGAAGGAAAGAACTTTCTGCCAAAAATTGAAAAGGCATTCAGCTGGCTGCAGCTCAGTGAGTCTAAACAAACAACGTCTTGCAGTGTTCACCCTCGCATGACGTAATTGAAAGGAAAATATAAAATAATGAGCATTAAATCGGCTAAATTTCCTTTTTATAGATCATGTAATTTGAACCTATCCAACCATACATTAGTTTGCTCAATTTATCAGCACTATTGTCGACAGATAAAATCTAGTTCTTTCAAGAACATATTCTTGGATAATAAACTTTTTAATTTGGTTAGTAAAATTTATGCCCACTAACCCAAAGGGTTAGATGTGCAAAAAATTAATTTTGAGCCCTGATAAGGTTATTTTTCTTGTTGTTAGAACACAAAGGAGACACATTGTCAAACTTACGCGCACTGCATCCTTGTAATCAACAGCAATTTGTGCTCTCTGCTGGTTTATTTTGACAATCTGCTGCTGTATTCTTGCTGATTGCCCCTCTAGGTCTGGAGAAGATTTCTGTACTGCCTCTAAGGTCTTTTGTTTGGTCTCCAACTGGTTCTCGAGTGTTCTTCTTCTCTGTGTCTTTGATTGAAGTTCTTTCTAATGAAACCACAAGGTAAGCTAAGTGAGAGGTACTAGGCAGAAAGTTGCTGATTCACATTGTGCTAAATGCATAACCTTTTTATTTCTTTTCAACAACTACATGTACATGGCTTCTGCAAATTATTGTATACTGGATAGTAGGCAAAGGAGACAAGGAGCACTTCTGTAGACTGTTGTATCATATAGCCCTAATTTTTACACATAGTAAGTATCAGGAATACCATAAAACACTAACTAATTAAAATATTATACAAATGCACCTTGGCACATGACTGCTAAACACAGGTTACCAAACTGGCAACTTTTGATGCAATTTTAGTCACAATTTTTTTTCTCTACTTTCCATGGCAACCAATGCAAAATGGTTGCAGCTTGTAATTTATAGAAAGGGTGTAATGTTGGTCTTTAGAGTGAAAAACGCTCAAACTAATACTTATTGAACAACCTTTTCGTTCCTCAAAGCCTCTTGTTCCTTCTGCAAGATCCTTTCTCTCTCACTCAGAGTTTTGTATTCTTCATTTTTCTGCTGCATTTGTTGATTGATGTCCTATGGAAGAAACAAAGACCAGTTATTAAGATAAAAAAAGTAAGTGAAACAAAGGGCTTGGAAAGGCTCACTACATAGAGAATTACTTTTATTGGTAAAGCGCTTCTCCTGCCATTCTATCAAACAAAAATAAAAAACACAGGAAATACCTGTTGTTCCATTTCAAGTTGTTTTTTCTTCTCTGTATCCA
>NC_133205.1:16777937-16795437 GCF_958299795.1 Porites lutea | reverse complement strand
GTTCGTCAAAAGTAGCCGGCTGCCAACAAAAATCACCGCCTACTTGGTTAGTATCAGCCGGCTACTCTGCTTGGCATTTCTTTACAGATGGCGTTTTTTAAAGTGCAACTAACCCCCAAAAATGTTTTTCGCTAAATGAAATCTCCTTATTTTTCTGATTACTTTTGCGAAAAAATTATCGTGATTGACAAAATCCTCGCGTTTCCATGGCTGTTTAAAGTTAGGTCTCTTGTGTCCCATTACCGAGGTTCGTGGGAGCTGGGTACGAATGTTGTTGTGACGTCATCGAAGGAGGACATCTGCCGCGAACTCATGAGTAAATGACCGAGAAGCGAGAAAGGGAAAATCATTTTAACTGATTTTAAGCGAGCGGGATACTAAAACGACCAAAATTCAACGGAATATGTCTTTAAGTGATTCAAGTTCTGAGAGAAGTTTTAATTCAGAAGATTCTGAGGCAAATTTGGCCGAAGTGGAAGATGAACAAAGTGATCGCGAGTCGCAAGTTTCATGTGAAAGCCTGGAAAAATGACATTGCATATGCCGATCAACCCTTGGCTGATGAAGAATAGCTAAAAAAGTACGAAGAAGAAGTTTATGAAACAAATAAGCTAGAGCAAGAACTACGGGGAAGACTTGAAGAATCAGTTCATGTGGATTCTTGGTGAGTGTCGGCAAATTTGATCGTGTGAAGATCGAAGTAAAAGCTTATGTAGATAATCGAGTACTTGCTTGTTTGGCGGCGTGATTGCTGTAATGTATGATGAGAGTTGTTAGCTGTCGCTACAAAAAGTGTTATTTTTGTATGATTCTAGCTACCTTGATTGTTACAGGTGTTCCTGTGGAAACTGCAGCCGTGTTGTCCTTCAGAATTTGAGCGAGTGCTACTGCTGCCAGGAGCTGTAGTTGGTTGTAAAGAAGCCATGTGTAGCGAAAGTGTTCTTGAAGATATTCAACTCGAAACGGCCTTAAAGTGTATCACACAACATCCTGGTTTTGGTCCTGTTTGCCTTCAAAAGTGGAGCTTACGTATGGCTGGCGAACGTGTCAATACCAAAGCCAAACAGAGATATAAACAAACTGGAATCGAAGAAAGGTGAGTTGTTTGTTATTTTTGTACCGCATTGGAGTCAAATACGATCGATATGGTACACACTCGATTTGAAAACATACAAATTCTTTAATACATCGTCCAGCCGAAATTAAATACTTTTCTTATTGTCTTTTTTTTTTACAGTTACTTGCGTAGCATTGCCTTCAGGGAGTTTTCCAGGCGTGTCTACAAGCGAATTCCTCTTCCTGCGTGTGCTTACACGGAAATAAGAAAAGAAATGAAACCTACACCGGATTCGAACTCGACGAAGATGATTAAGTAAACTTTTTGGGCTTTTTCCCTTGTAAATTATTCTGTTATTAAATTGTTGATCATCTGTTTAACTGTCTGTTTTACTTCATCTTTTGTTGACGTAACCAGTAGATTCATTTTGAACTGTAGCTTTCACCACTATTTTTTTTTTCCTTTTGATATACAATTTTATAAATTTCAATAAGCATGTAATAAAAAAGAGCTAGTGATAAATCAACAGGTGGGGTGTTCGCCCGGGGGGTACTCACCATAATGGCCTATAAAGGGAGGCTCCGCCTAAAAGGGGTATCTTTTTCTGGCTTCAGTATATGAAAGGGTAGGGATTTTACTCATTGAAGTATATGAAAGGGTAGGGAAATCTATCATTTGGGTCTGTGAAATGGCTAGTAGGGCTCACAAATGAATTTTATGGCTTTATAAAGTCAAGAAAATGTTCTATTTGTGTGATTGATTCCAGTTTAAAAGACAGTTTATTTAAAGCGGCAAAAGAGATGCAAAGTTCTAAACAAGGTATGCGAAAGGGGTACCAAATGTCAATAGAATTGAAGGTATACGAAAGGGGCACCTTTTTCGTGAAAAATGGTATATAAAAGGGTAAGGAGTTGGACCTTGGGGTGGAACCTCCCCACATAAAAATTTGTTGAGTACCACCCCAGGGGTGTTCGTTGTAAATAATAAAAAAGTCATTATGCAATGAAAATGTATTTTTGCCTGCCAAAAGAGGCCACTGCTAGCACAAAATGTTTTTCCTGTCCATTATGAAAAAGAGCAATCTCCTATAGCCCCTTGTTACGAGAGAAAGAAAGATCAGGAGATGTGTCACTGATAAGAGAGGGTCAGATCCTCAAATCCCCTAGTTCTAGACACAACTACCGTAAATCCTCTATTAAGCCCCCCCGGGGGGCTTATTTTTTTCAAGCACTTTTGAGGGAGGGCTTAATAGAAAGGGGGGGGGCTTCTTTAATTTAGCAAAATGCATCACCTGAGCAAAAATACCGTGGTGTGAGACAGAGTAGACTAATGTGTTGTACAATAATTTACAGTCACTGTCAAAAGTATTTAATTCATTTGTGGGAGCCTAAAAGTAACAAAAACAAAATTCTTCTTCAAAAATGTGCTTTCGGCCTCATGTTCTTCGGTAATTTTTATGAGAATGGTTACTTGTATTGATTTGTCGTACACAACTTACAAACGAAAATCTCTGGAAAACTCCTCTTATATTTACATAAAAAATATAAACAGCCTTGAAATTTATGATGCTATAATACTATAAGAAAATGGTGACAATTGTCCACAGAGAACTAGAGTGCAAAGTTGAGAAAGTTAAGCATATGAAGTTGGAGGTCATGTGGCCGAAGACCAAAAACAATATGAACTTCCAGCCTGAATAAACCATAACTGATCAGTCCACGTTAATCATTAATTGTTTTGTGAAGAATAAGGATTGGGGGAGGGGGAGGGGTGGGCTTATTAACTTTCCTCCTCTGAAAAGGGGGGGCTTAATAGAGGATTTACGGTATACACACGGCCCGCTGACTGGTTGGTTTCAATTTATTTCCCACCAAAATCCTTTGACTTTTCTTTAATATTGCTGGTAAGCTTCCTTAAAGAGTTATTATTGCTAACCAACCTTCAAGGCTATGCATAATTTGTTCGAGAATTCTGATTTCAATTGCAAAAGGATAGATATAGCTGACCAGTTTTGTCTGTATATACATAGACCACAATTCAATCACAATACACACATGTATATACGTAGTATAACTCAAAACTTGTACAAGAATAGTTCCCTACAGAAGCTCAACAGAGACAATATTCACTATGGCTTTTAAACTTCTAGCCCTATTTCTTATTCTTTGGACAGTCTTTAATATTCTTGTGTCCTTTCATAGGATTTTTGCGTGCAGAGCAATAGCAAGCTTTCTTGGGGCCATCTCCGGGAGTTTTCTGGGTTTTTTTTTCCCTTTTTCTTGTATTTGAACTCGTGCTTTCAACTGGTTCATCAGGAACTAGGAAAAAAAGTAAATTCAATACAGTACAATTCAGCAGCTCCTCTCCTCCGGGTTGTGAGGATGAAAATCTTTACTCCTTTTTCCACAAAATTCATTCCTTTCTCCAATTTTTATAGAAAATAATCTACATGATATATTATAAACAGAAAAGATCACTACAGTCAAATACACAACTTATGCAGTTGTGAAAAGAAAGCCTGAAAAAATTCAGGCTTACAGGGATTCCAACCCTGATCTCTGTGATACCAGTGCAGTCCCTGTGCAGGTTGAAATTGAAATGAACTGCTGCAAGAATATGCCTGAAAACAAAAACAGGCAATATTTTCAATAAAGAGGTTATACAGACTAAACTACAAAACGTAATATCATTCAATAATGAAGGGCTTGGAATAACACTTTGTGAACAAACGTTCTGGATGTTTTTTTCTTCCAAATCAGCTAAAAATTTTTCTATGTGGCCTCTGATTCAACAGGAAAACCTTGCCCTGCATTTTTTGCCAGTTTTAGCTTATTTTGCAAGAAAAAATGTATGCAAAAAATGCGTTGGCCTTTTTTTGTTAAAATAGGAAACAAAAGAAACCTATTAAGTTCTTCGTTTAGCAAAATCAGCAGAGCGGGAGATTATTCTTACCAGTAATACATTCCAACATAAGAATATACTATCATCTGAATATGGCTGCCCGGAAATCTTAGCTTACTACGTACAGATAAATATCGTACCTCATCGTAAAGACTGGTCCATCTTCTGCTTTGATTAAGCCGACGACCTTGTTCCCTTTAAAACTAAGTCCGCGAAAACTCGCCTTGAAAATGATGGGCTCCTGATCGTTGATCACTAGATCAAAAGTTCGCTTGTTTTTAAGCGCGCACGCTGTAAAAATGGTTGGCTCCTATTTAGCTCTCCTCTGCTGGACAAAGTTCACCCATTTCCGTCCTCTTTCAATGCTTTCCTCGCGTGAGTCATCAAAGATAGGAATTCTATGAAGCCCGATACCTCTTTGGGGATCGGCTGTTCTACTACAACCGAAAACAGCACAGGCGTCGGGCATGATTCCAGAAGAAGATTTCAAGAGAACTCCGTGTTGCTCGCGAAGGTCGAGCTCCTTCGATGACGTCACAATAACACTCGGACCCATTCTCCACAGAGCTCGGTAGTGGCCGCAAGAACCGCCAAAATTTGAAACTTTGAAAAATTATAAAAAAATAAGGAAAAACGCTATAACCAAAATTTTTTCGCACAAGTAAGCAGGATGATAAGAAGATTTGGTTCAGCGAAAAAAAAAATGGGGGGTTAGTTGCACTTTAAATAAAATATCCCTGGACTGGCCACTTACTTTGACAACTCAACCATCTACTTCAAAACTTTCTGGAAACCCTGCCATACATTGTCTTTGTAAGAAAATTTTTAAAGATCAACTTTAGACCATGTGACATACAAAGTGCAATATTAAAGCTGCTACAAGTAGATTCCCTAAGTGAGGACTATACAGTGTACAATCCCTTACCTGAAGTAGGATGGGTTCATGCACAGGGCTACTAAACAGGTGCTGATTTGCCCGGAGCCATATCACTGCATTGTAAGTGTCCCGGAATTTATTGCGCAAGAATTCTAAGCGAAGATTCTTCATATCTTCAAGTTTAGTGATTCTGCTTTTGACATCTGTCATAAAAAGGGAAAAAAGATAACAAAAATAGAAATTAAAAAACGTAATATTTACTCAGGAGGTATAAGCATTGTCTTGTAGATATCTGTACCCACTGATTGATCAGAACTGGACAAGTAGTGGACAAATACTTTTTCAATTCAAATGGCAAGCATTATAAGCTGCAACACTGCAACCCCTGCAGTAGTTTGTCTCAGTTTCAATCATTCTGGACTGCTTTACTAACACATGTAAGAATCCCTTTTACACCTATCATTGCACCCTTCTTCAGTGACGAAATTTTAGCACAGGGTTACCAGGTTGGAGGACTCCCCTATAAAATCCTTTTGGAAGATCCGGATTCAGATCTGGGTATATTGGAATTGTTTGAATTCTAATACTTACAGCCAAAAAACAAACAAACAAACAAACAAACTTGAAAACTGCCTGATAATCATTTTTCTATGCCTTTATGCAAAACTCTGTGTTGCAGTTCTGGTTGCCAAATACAATGCTCCTGATTAAACCAGTTCCAGAGAGTAAACTGGACACACCACCAAATCTTTGATAAAATACAACCTATGATTGTACTGATTTATGCAACAGAATACCTATTGAATTTTGTTCCTCTCATTCTCAGAGCCTGCCCAATTTAAAGAAATGCTACCTCTGGAATGTACCTGCATTGTCAAAGAAAGTTATTCAAACCTTGGCTTACCTTGGCTTTGTACCTTCAAACGATCAGAGTCCTCTCTAACTCCACGAGCTTGATTTTGAATAGTCATCACTTCACGATTTTTTTGCCGTGCTTGGGTGTTGAGCTCATCAATGCGAGGCTGAGAAGAGAAGAAGATCAGTTAAACACACAACTAAATCAGAAAGACAAGTAAACAAAATGCTTTACAGTAAACTGTTCCCCAAAATTTGTCCTGGTGTATGTTAATACAAGGAGGCACAAAACAAAAATTGTTTTGAATTCAAGCTCTTGACAATCCCTGCCATGGCCACTCCAAAGAAGATTGAAGCAGTGATAGCAATAAAATCAAATAATATAAACTAAGAGAAAATGAAGATTGTTGAAAATATAAACGTAATTTCTTCTTTTTCATAATTTGGCCAATTTAAAGAATAGCTCTTAATCAAGCATTACAGTGTTTAATATTTATTATTATATTGATTTTTAATAGGCAAACTGATCATGAGGAAACTTTAGACAGTTAAAGTCAAAAGGAATTTCCACCTAACACTACTGTGCATGTATTTTAATTACCTGCAATTCAGATGGGTCTGGGAGATTATCTAACTCATTTTGAAATCCTTGTATTGTTCTCTCAAGGTCAGCTATCCTACAAAGAGGAATAAGCATTAAAAAAATATGAAAATTGCTCCTTAACAGAAGAGAAATTTAACACTGAAATAGTGTTATAAACAAGTCACTGGGACTTTTCAAGCATTCTTTCAAATTAAGAGACCAAAGAAGTCGCTTGACAAGTCCAACAAGTCTCTCAACATGATGAGAAATCTTAATGTTTGCAAGTAATTTTAGGGAGTTTAAGATGTCACAACTCTGATAGCAACGAAAATGTCCAAAACAGAAGTAAGTTAATAAGCAAAAGAAAAACTCTGCACATGCATCACACTATGTCTTTTTGGTACATTTGTTTGCTGTCACTGCATGACTTACCAGGATATGAAAATGTCTCATTTCCCATTTTATGGAGAAGGTAAACAAGAAATGACAAAATTTTACTTCTTAACTTTTTCTGACACTGGATATGGTTCTTTGGAATTCAACCACAGAAGGGTTTGCCTAAGTTCAAGACAAAGTGAGCAAGTTGGAATAATCATATCACAGGTAACATTGCAATGAAAATTGAAAGAATGCAAATTCACTTTAGAAGTGATGTTTTCTCTGCCATTGCCATTGTGCTATCTTAAACTCCCTTATATGTACATGTATGATAAAGATAAAAATAATGATAATAGTTATAATAATAAGATTACTAATTATAAAGCATTATCTTGTAAAGCTATGGCCAAAAGGTTACACTATACAGCTGTAGGATTTTATCCAGAGATTATTACATTTCTTACCTTCATTAATAATACCTTCATCAATAATAAGGGTGAATTTTCAGGAAAATTTGGCTATGTTTTAGAAACAGAAGCTGTAACTTTAAAATATTGTCTAAAAATTCTGGAATCATTAAGAGAGTAAAATTGTTTTCCCTAACAGTAACATAAATTTACTTTTTTTGTCTTTTCTTTTCCTCTTCCTTCAAATCTTTCAATTCTCCCTGTAACTCTTCTATCTGTCAATCAAAATGCTTTGGATTAAAATAAAGTTGTAGCAAGTCAAAATTAGTAACAATCACAACTACATAACACATTGAGAGTTACTTACAGACTTGACACTTACCTTGTCACCTTTTTTCTCAATCTGTTCACTCTTTGCTTTTGCTTTTTTCAACACCTCATTACCTTTCTGCATCTACATTACGAATAAACCAAGACTAATATTACAACATTGTACAGTAATCTCTAAACGTTCATGTGCTCACAGCTTTTAAGCTCCTACAAAAGTTAGGAGCCTTTTCAAGATAACCCTTCATTACCAGTAATATTGCAGTTACTTTTGCCAAGTAATAAACATTAGTCTTTAGACAGTATAATAAAAACACAACAAGACATATAGTGTAAAGTGGACATAAACTAAAATAAAGTTATGAGGGATAAGTCAAACAATAAGAATAAATTAGTTTCCTCACCAACTCTCGGGTAGACTCTTCAAGCTCTCTAGCTTTCCTCATCACTTCATCAAGACGTTTTTGCATTGGAGCATTTTGTTTCTTGGTTTCCTCCAGGCTTTTCTTGACTTCATCCTTTTTCTTTTTGATTTCCACAAACAGCTTACGTGCTGCCTCATATTCCTTTAGCACAAGAACATTAAAACAATATGAGTACAGTTAGATCTACTAGTACTAGTAATAACCAAAGGTTACAGAGTGCAGGCAACAATGATCTAAGGTCAAACACTTTTGCTCCAACCCAGTGAGTGCTTTTGTTTCTCGTGACAGATGGTCAAAACAAACGTGATCAGATTACGAGGTGTAGAAGGTCAAAACCCATGTCATCAAACTACCGGTACCTTCTGTGCATTCTTGGTCGAAGTCCAAACAAATGCTGGCTACATAAATGCGACACATGCATAATAACAACCTGGAGATTTTAATGGTGGTCTCCTCTTATTGCCCACAACAACTACCACAATAATAGTACCATTGCATTATTATTTGTCACAGAGTATACATACATGTTGTATACATATTCACTGCACTATGTTACCAAAATAAGTGACTGTCAGGTTCTGTTAATACAAGTGTTTTTGCTGACTCAAACTACTTACTGCCCAAGGTCTTTTCTTCTCCAGAATCTGAACTTTCTGCAAGTGGCGTTCTCTTTCTTGATACCTTTTGACATCCTGTTCAAGCCGCTCATTCTGTTGCTCAAGCTTTTCAAGATGTTCTTTGTTGTTTCTAAGAGAAACCTAAAAAGATCCCCAAAAGTTATCAATAAAACCAAATCAAATCATTAAAATACATTAACAATAAAACAAAATAGAATGGAAAATCTTTGCGGCTCAGTAAACATTCAACACTAGCCATCTCCACTGAGCAAAGAGTAAAAGAATCTGAGCAAAGAATCAGAGTAAAAACTATGGGGTACTTATGGATACAATGTTTAAAAAACAGAGAAGTCATGTGAGAAAAGAAAATATTATTTTAACTTGAAATGATAATTCCCAAGAAAAATTCATGCTGTCTTGTATGTACATTTTTATGCGCCTATCAAAACATGATTCTTCATAAAAATTATTCATGATTCAATTTCTAAAAAATAGCCACCCAAGGGTTCAGCTTCTGTAATCAAAGTTGGGCTATGTCCGAGAGTCCGTGTGACAACCTCATTTCCCTGGGTCTCTCATGAGGTTGCATGTGTGAATGCATGCCCAAAGTGAGCTTTAATTGCTTTGCAGTTTGGAAACAACAAACAACTTTCTAGTGTGAATTGACTGACCTCAAGTTCTTTCTCTTGCTTCCTCAGTTCAATGAGCCTCTGGTGATTGTCAAACATTTCGGGTGGACCAACCTGGAAAACAAAGAAGAGTTAAGCAAGCCTGCCTTTAACTTTTCAAAACAATGACAAAAGAAAACTGAAGAGACTTAAAATATTGTACAAGTATTGTATATTCTGTTGTATCAATAATTTATCAATGATAGTGCTTTATTATTAATATTATAGTGCTTTATTAGGTTTGCCTAGCAACAACATTCATTGACCATCTAGAGAGTGATACCAGTCTTATGAGGCAAGAACTTCCATCTGCCAGGGATAACAGACAAGAATGGGATAGACTCAACAAATTGGTCGAAATTGATAGATTATAAACCTAAGTCATTTGTTGTTCTATTCATGTAGTTGGTCAATTTTCTGGTTTGTAGGGCCAAACCTCTGTTTCCTTTAACAACAACAACAACAACAACAAGCTTTATTTATATTTCACTTTAGAATAATAATAGTTACAGAAGGTAGTTTTAGTCTAAAGGTGATGTTACACGGGACGATTCGCAACGACGATTTTCAGCACAACACAGCAATGCAACGTTGGAACAATGTTGGAACCATTTGAAACAATGTCGCAACAATGTTGCAACGATGTGTTGTGCTAAAAATCATCATTGCAAATCGTCTCGTGTAACATCACCTCAACGGTCAGTTACAGGCAGTGTAATAAAAGGAAAACTAAAAATACACTACAGGTAAGGAAATGCCTATAGCATCTAAATAAGCCATTATGTTTCCGAGTTAGATACTAGTCTAGTCTCGTAACTTTGTCACAAAAGCTGCTACTCTACTCAGAGCTCCTAAAAGTCCTGTCCAGTAGTCAGGGACAAGTAGATTTTCTTGCTGGGCAAGTAACTTTTAAAAATTACTTGTCCAATGAGTAAGGCTCCAAACAAGCCATCCTCTAACTAAATCATTAACTAAGACAAGTAAGAAGCGACCCCGAGCAAACAAAATGTGAGAGCTGCTTGTCAAAAGGACAAGCTGGAATTCAAGTTTTTTTCAAGTCCCGTCTACTGTACTTGTGAAAGTTGCTGCACTTTTTTTTGCTTACATTACTGTAAAAATTAATTGTAAAAATTAAGTTATTAACCCTTTGAAGGGTACTTACACCACAGCTTTCCCTGTATTCCCTCAGCTCATAAGAGGTATGAATAATAGTGGTAGGTATTCTGGCAACTTACCGCTTTCTCTGTTGCCTCTAACAGCTGTTGTTGAGTCATCTTTGCAAATTCTGCCACTTTGTCCTGATTATTTTAATGAGTAAATATATGTTCGTTTCAATGGCAGAAATTATAAAAGCAAGTATAAAAGCACAACATAGGAATCACTCCACTCCATGTGTACCATAGTGTATAGACAAGGAAAAAAACTATCGACATTAATGTACCACTCTCTGCTTTCTGAAATGAATATTATTTTGTCTCAAGTCTTAAATCACATCAGCATAATACCTGAGGTAGGAATTGACACAGGTTGCCAATTTGTACATTCAGTTTTTTGGTCAATTCTTGAACCTGATAAACAAGATAAAATTTTTAATGCATTAAATTTGTAAGTAGATTCTATTTTGACAACACACACAAAATGAAAATAACAGTAGTACATTTAAGCACCACAGCTGTAATGAATGTGGTAACAATTACCAGTAATAACTTTATTTACATTATGTTGCTTTTACTTTTGTTTACCCTGTTTATTATAATAGAACAAGTACAAGTTGCCTAAGGAACTAGAAACTTTCATTAGAACAACAGTTCATGTTTTAAAAGTACCTTTGCATAGCAAAAAATAATAGTTAAAACAAAAGAAAGTCAAAGTCAAAATGGCAGTTTCAGTACAGATAATAAATAATCAAACAGTTTTCAAACCAAACAGAAATGCGAGCTACAGCTGTACGTTGTATGGTGTACAAGTAAATTTGGAGAAAGACTAAACACAAAACAAACACCCGCAATGAAGAAATCAAATTCAAACTTCAGCTACATGTATACAAGTAGCATCCAACTTGAACTTTCAACCTGCTGACAAAACTGTGTGAACAGCTGTGTATAGAGATCCTGAACTTCTCTAAACATAAAACAATGCTTACAAATCACTCTTGATTGTAAAGAGCTACACTGTATACACCAAAATGTACCTCCTTCATGGTGGCATTTTTTCCATTGATTCTCCATTTGGAGTTATTTTCACTTCTGTACATGTCTCGGGTTACCACATAATTCCCTCCAGTTGAATTATATCTGGAAACAACACACGAAAAAAATAATGAGTTGCACTGTACAGCGACACTTTCTGACGTAGGGCAGAAAATGGGAGGAGTAACCTTATATTAAATGGTCTCTAACGCAGAACTGTAACCACTGTATTAGCAGTCAAATGACAAATGGTTACAAAACTGATGAAAATGCAGCAAGGTGTTCAATAGCTCCAGGCACGATTAAAAAAAAAAGCGAAATGCAAATGACTAGGGGTATGTCTGGGGGAAAAGGAGGGGAATACATGTTCAAGTTTAATTTTTTTAAAGTGGAGCCTCCGAATGACTTCATGCATGCGGCTGAGCAACAACGCTATGGAAAAATGGGAACCTACATGTATCGAACCTTTCCATATGTTCTTTTAGGGTAAGTCTAAGTAGATATGAATTCCCCCCTCCCCTAGAGAGTTTGTTGCTATTGTTTCAAAAGGCTTTATAAATTATTGACCATTCAGCGAACATATGTTTGGTGGGGGAAGAAACAGATTTGATACATTAGTGAAGGACATACATTTTCAACAAAATGGCTGGCATGCGCTTACCATGTGGTGGTTTTCAAGACCAAAGTTTTGCTATTCAAAAATGGAAATACACTGACAAAAGACACAAATGGAAAGGGAAAGTTCAAAAGAATATTCAGTTTCTTTTTTGGACAAAGGAAAGATTTTTGTTACAAGGAATTCGACCTTGTTTTCTTCACGGCAGAGCACTAGGCTTGTTTTGGACCAACCAAGGCACCCACGTTTTCTGTACTCTATAGTCAAGGAAAGTAAGTCTTTAAAAGGGAATTTTGGTTTTATAAAGGTTTCATAGATTTTCGCTACATTTTGACATCAGCGTAAAAGAAAAACTACAAAATGTGCCCTGACTTGAAACTTATTTTATTTTCCATCAACGTATTAATCATGGCATTGATCACACAAAATACGAACTTTATATTAGCTTTCTACCCTGATCATTGGCTCAAAAAGAAAGTGACTTTTCCTTTAAACTCTTAAACGATGCATTAATTGTTTTCCCTCCATGTACAAAATGATCACAGTGACAGTAAGCAATTTCTTAGACAGACACCAAAAATACTGTGCGGTAGGGTGGTGATGAAGCAAACACCTCATGTATCTTTTTAAAGCATATGTATTAAAAATATTCTTTACAGAAATTCTCATAGCTTTCTAAATAGGAACATTTCAAGTGAAATATAGAAAACACAACAATGTCAACCACTTGTACTAGAATTGACAAATTCCCCACTGCCCAGACTGACAAGATGACAAATGCCCGGGGTGGGGGGGGGGGGGGGGGGGCGAGAGATAGGAATTGACTGAACCATTAGGGCAAATTGTTGGATTGAAAAGAGGGTTTTTTAGAATTTTACTTATCACAATAAGTTTTCATGTAACTTTTTTTAAGTGGCAATATATGTACTTTGGAAAGAACGTGGGTGCGATCCATTCAACCAAAATTCCAACCAGTCTGACTAAGAAAATTGGTCCACCTCAAAAGGTGGACCCGTTTTTTCGAAACTTTTCCGGTTGGAACGAATCGATCCATTGAGTTTTAGACCGAAATTTCCGGAAATTTTGGTTGAATGGATCGGGCCCCGTGTCTTGCATGAGTGTACTCACAGTTCAATTTCAGTCATGGCTTGTGTTGCTCCATGCTTGATAAAATCCCTTACCTTGTATTGTGAATATTGAAAATCTCAGTAAAAACATTTAGGTTTTTGTAATTTATCACATATCAAACACCTCACTCAATCACATTTTGAAATAGACAACACTAGCTAAGATGAATGGGGAAAAAATCAGTGGCTGATTCCACCACTTCTAAATGTACAGCTGTAGGAGGGAATAAAAAAATAAGGAACAAAAAGAAAGTAGAGGTCATTATTCATTCATGATGCTACATGTAACAGCAAACTACAAGCAACATTTATTTGTTGCTTGTAGTTTACTATAATGGCCACAGTACATGTAGTATACATGTACACAACAGGTGCAATATGTGTACTGTAACAGCACTTTACTTGTTTCTATTCTTTCCTTTCCATGATTGCTGCATTACTGCATTGACATTATTAGTCAGTTTCACCCACATACCTCAGTAGCACGACCAAGCAGCTTAGTATGGCCTGCAAGACCAAGGCACATTGCACACACAATAGAAGATTTACCAGTACCTATTGACAAAAGGATAAAGCTTATTTAGATAATATGAAACGAAAATAACAACCATAAACTCCAACCATGGATACCATTTAATCACATGCAGCATTTTGAATAATGAAGCACTGCAATGGTCTTTTGAATGGCAGCTGAAGTTAAACAAAAATCAGCAATAGTTCATTTAAATAACAACCTTTTTATTGGAGGTAAATGACCCACTTTATTAACTCTAAAGGTCAGGTGTATAATAATGTACTAGATACATGGCAATTTTTTTTGAAGGTTTTAAAGTTATGCATGTACACTGGAATAGAACATGAGCTTCATACCATTAGGCCCTAAGAGAACATTTAAATGAGGTCCTGGCCTGAACTCACAGTCTTCATAGGTCCTGTAAGGTGTAAGCATAACAATCAGTACATCACGATTCGCCGACACCAAAAATGGTTGATCATGGCATCACAAAAATAAGCTTGCCCTCCCTCATGAATTCTCATTCTTGACCTTCGTAAACAAGACGACAAGACAAGCTACAAGTCTTCAAATCAGAGAAATCATCTTTTTCTTTGTCAGCAACATGGGTGTCATTAAAGGCCAGTGGCTGGGGATTTCTCCAAGCTACTATGAGCATGACCCTTGGCTATGTTCATAGGAAACAAAAGGAATCAAAATAGAATCAATCAATCAATCAATCAATCAATCAATCAAAACAAACACTAAACAAAAATCCTAGTTTTTAAAGTGTGGATACCCAAAGGGTTTCCAATGGGTATTCGTGATGGGTTTTGATATGCAAATGTGTCACTCGCTCACTTTGCGTTGACAGAGATCGGCTCTTCAGCTCTGATCCAAATTCACTGACGATATGAAAATGAGGGGCACCTAAGTTGTGCATTCAGCAGGGTTTTCATTTAAAATTCCAGTAGCAGGAGACAGGTGTAAGCTCACAGGATAATTTAAATTGGAAACAGGCTCCATGTCTGAATAAAAAATAGTCATAGGCTATCGAACATTGGCTGGAGAATTCTGCGCAACAAACCAAGAATTCTCCGACTTCCGATGCCTATTGAACACCCTGATTCAGTCATACATCCTCATGAGAGAATCTTTGTTGTCTCTTACTTTTTCCCCCGGAAACATTATTTGCATTCACAGTGTCTACATGTGAGCAGGGTTTATTCTAGAAATTGGCCAATGATCATGAGGGTCAAATGGGTCCCCTTCTTTAATTTTTGAGGGCCGTTTTTCAAGAAATAGGGCCAAGAAAGGGGGCTCGAAATCCAAAAAAAACTGAGTGCTTTTTGAAACTTTTGACATTCTACATGGGTCACACTCGCTGGATGCTTTGCCGCCATTTTGGAACATTCTGGGCAACTGAAAAAGACTGGGCTAAAATTACTGCACATCCTAGATGTTTGTCTGGTGAAATAATGACTCAAACGAAGAAGAGAAAAGCAACTGAGACAGTAAGAGGCTATAAAAGTTCAAAGTAAGTTTATAGAGTGGCCATCAAATCAGTGCTGTTGTCAGTCCTGTTTTCGAATACTTTATTTTGAAAAAAGTACTTATCCTTGGGTCCATTTTTTTGTGACCCATTTGATGCGGCAACGTAAATTTTATGTGGCATTTTTTTCCAAATAATATTGCAAAATCCCATAGGGTTGCACCCAAGAATAAACCCTGTGTAAGAAGTATTATTAAACTTCCTCTATATCCTGCATTTTTGATTAGGAATTTAAACCGGAAAAGTAAGGAACCTTTATTTTTAAATGTGTCCCGTGCATTCCAACACTTGTTTACTCCAACAGGTATCTCAAACATAGGATAAATCTTGAAGAGTTCTTGCTAATCTTTTTGCTTAAAATGAATCCCATACATGCACTTTTAGAGGGTAATCATATTGATCTTGGAAATTTATCAAGGCATTGAAATGCACAACCTGTCGATTATCAGTAGTTTTCATTATAAAATTTAGCACAAGAGTCGGTTGCTTCCCGAGCAGTTCAGTTCTCTTCTACTAGTAGTAACCTGCATGGCAGGTAGTTGTTTGGTATGTTTTTCGCTCGTGGTTGAGATACAGTGGTGCAAAAGCTTCAAGGTCAAAGATGTGGGAGGGAGCAAGAGGATTTTCTAAACAATTATCCATGGGTTCCCCATAGTTTTACTTTGATTCATTTCCCCACCTACTAATTGCATATAGGAAATACCTCTGGGCATGCAAGTACACCACACAAGTGACCAGTACTCACCAATGTCATGCTACTCATGATCAAAATAGCTTTAATAAGCTTATACTTATCACAAATTGCTAAATTTAAGAATGACAGTTGGTTTATTAATAGCAATCCTTTCAACCTTAAAACTCCTCTTTGCACAACCAGTACTTTTAAGGCTTCCTATTTTAATCCTCTTACTAAGTTATGGAATTTTGTTCGTTCACTCAAGTCCCCTAGTAGTTTCTCTAGTACGCAATCTTTTAAGCAGTTTGTTTATAAAACTATGTTCACCACTCTGGTTAATAAATGTACTTATGAGGTGGAAAGATCTTGCACGTGGACATTAGTGACAACCTGTCCCTGTCACAGGTTGAAGTGACTGTGCCTACCACCTCCACTCTCTTGTACCTTTTTTTTTTACTTTTGATGTTAATGTACATCTAGGGTTTGAATTAATTTTTTTTCAAGGGTAAATGAGCAATTTAACAGCATTGAAATTGAAATTGTAATTGTAATGTCTTCTTGTAAATTCTATCATGATTGGGACTGGGTCGAGTAATGGCGGAGTAAAGACCTTCGATGTGACTGTCCGCAAACTTTACACTTTGCATGGTGGCTAATGGCCGAATTTTTCAATAATCTACTCAGCAAAAGAGCATTTAGATCATCGGACTCCTCGGACGACTCAACCACATCGCCTGAGGCGAAAAAACCTAAGAAGTACGATTCACCGCTCACTGAAGGACCCGAACAAGAAGAAGATGAAGTAATGGCAGCTCTTAATATGTCGGAGGAGGTTGCTGCCAAAGTACAAAAGATTTTGGAAAAGCTAGAAAAGCTAGACACGATAGAACTGTCTTTGAAGAAAATTGAATCCAAACTGGCAAAGCTAGAAACACGAACGACAGAGTTGGAAGCTTTCAAAGAAGAAGCCAAGAAGGACATAAGCGAGTTGAAAGATGGCGCCAACTTTGCTTCAAAACAATTACAGGAGAAGTCTCAAGAGTTAAAAAAGGCACAAGCAGAAATTACCGAGCTCACGAGGAAGGTGCAAAAACATGAAGAAGCAGTTAAGGAGACCGAGTCAAAATGCTTGTATCTTGAGGCCTATTCTTGACGTGAAAACATCAAGTTTATGAATATCGAAGAAGGACCTCAAGATCAACCTGAAGACACCGAGGAGATTTTAAGAGACTTTTTAGAACGCGAACTGGGATATGTAGATGCTCAGAGTGTAGAATTTCAACGTGTCCACCGCACAGGAAAAACCAAAGATGGGAATCCTCGTCCAATTCTTGCACGTTTCCTGAGGTATAAAGATGTGCAAAACATTTTTTCACTGGGACACCGCTTGAAAGGATCAAAGTTTCAAATGTTCCGAGACCTACCGACTGAAATTGTTAAACGCCGCAGGGTACAGATGGAAACTTTTAAAACTGCTAAACGAAGAGGAATTCCAGCGGCTTTTAGCCAAGCACAACCAGATAAGTTGTATATTAGAGGGCGCTTATGGCCAGTAGGCAAAGAACTTCCTTCATAACTTTTTATAACTTTTGTCATTGCTTCAACAATCGAGTGCTGTCGGGCCATCTGTCACTGTGTGATTGATGAAAAACAATGTATAACTTATGCTATTGCGGACGGTTGCTTTCTTTATTAGCTTTTCATTTTTTTCTTCTCTTTCAAACTTAGGAGAGAACCTAAGAAAACGCGTCT
>NC_133205.1:16660437-16772937 GCF_958299795.1 Porites lutea | reverse complement strand
TCTGCGTAGCTTTCTCCTTGAAATTTCAGGTTATAGAAAGTAACGTAACAGTATGGTACAGATTAGGAAGGAGAACATAAATGTATAACTGATGAATACAAATTTCCCTGTCAGAGAAACAGTCGGTGAGCGATCATTGAGCGCGTGCCCTCTCTGCGCTACGCCCTAGTCGTTTAACTTACACAAAATTTCGCATCTTCACTCGTACTATAGCACCATCCACAAAACCACTGTTTTCGTCGTGACCTTCAGTACTGCCGCCAGCAGAAGACCGTGCTTTTTTGCTTGATTCAAAATGACTTTTCAGGCTTGATGTTGGCCGCTTCGACGCCATGTTGGATGGTGAAATTTCCCGCTAAATGTCTGTTAGCATACGGGGTTTTCAATTTTTCCATATATGGGCAATCATTTCCAAATTTGGAAAGCTGACTGTTGAAAAACTTACAGAGCATGACGGAAGTACTGCGTCACGCAACGGGCAGCTGCACATGTGAACATACAATTCTCTCTGTTTCCTGGAAGTTTCCTATGTTTTAATTAAAGATCTCGAAGGCAGCTTATATCGTTGCTTTCAGTTATCACTTTCCAGAAAAGGGAATGTTCTCGGAATGGATCTAGTGACGACGCAATGAGCAAAGGTATTTTTTTTTAATATATTGATTATGCATGAAACGAGACATGTAAGGACACAGTCGAATATAGGCTGAAGCTCTAAGAATAGCTTCCGTGTTTTCGTGGAAGTGTGATGTCTTAAGTACAGTTTGGTATATTTTTTTACGTGTCATAGTTTGCTACTGAACCATATCATAGGTGAAACTGAACGTTAAGTCAATTGGTAACCGCTTTTTGCACTTGGCTGGCTGTCAAAATTTTCTGTCATTAGACTTACTTCATTATCATCGTGATAATTTATGCATGGCGGTTGGAGACGCATGGGACGAGATTATAAGTAAGTGAATTTCTTGTAAATTCGTCGTTTAACGTTGATTTTTAATCTACGTGTGAATTTTAAGCATTTTTGATGTCTTCTAGAACGTTCATAGCAAATTTTGATGTTCTGCACACTGTATTCACAAACTGAAATTATAAGCCACTCATCAGATGTCAACTTGTTAATGCATGTAAGCTTTTGTAAGCATACGAATGTTTCATCTCTCTTTGTATTTTGAAAAGCCAGTTGAATGTACATTTGCAAGAAACCTCACTTCCCAATGCTGAATTTAAATCAAGGATAAAATTGAACCTCAACATTTTCACTGTGTACATGTAAATGTTGTGGTTTCAATTTAATAATCGCTTCAAATTTTATTTTCCTTTGTTTTTTACTCATTATCAAGAAATAGCTTGCACGAAAATAAAAGAAAATAAGATTTTAATCAAGGACTTATTTTAACAAAAATAGTTGTTTAGTTCTGAAATTGGGTAAAGTTTTCTGCTCTTGTAAACCATATAGGCTGGGTTGTTTTTCTAATCATTTGTCTCTTGAGGCCTGGTTCAGACACCACTCCACTCATGTGCCAAACCTAACTGATGCATTAAGCACAGCAAAAGAGCAGTGTCTGAATCAGTTTGGTACGGCAGTTTTAGTTTAGTGCGGCAAAAGTGCTCAGTTCGACAGAGTTTGTCAAACTTTTGTTTAACTTCACACGGTGCACTGTTGGAATCAGATGTTGGCGCCAGTGTTGTGCTAAAGTCAAACTTATTCAATTAGGTTTGGCACATGAAAAGTGCGACATCTGAACCAGGCTGAGAGAACACCTTGCACGCAGAACCTCTTTTTGTTTTCTTGAGCAAAAAGGAGAAAAGGAAGCTCTCCTTGAATGACGTCATGCCTTTAAAGTTGCCACAGGGCAAACTTCTGGACTAGTCTATCTTGTTTTCTGTCATCAAACTAGTTTTTCAAAAGCAAGCTTCCATGTATTGATAAACTGATGGTCATTACTGAGTCTGCTGTACCTAGCGCACAGCTATTAGGCATTGGTTCAAAACTATATGCTAGCAACATGCAGCACATGCTCAGCAAAGATGCAGAGTCTTTCTCCAGTATGCCAAAATCAATCAAGCAAAAGAAAGGCTCTTTTGGTAGGGCGTTGAGAGAGGGGCTTCAGGTCTGAAACAGGTAGGGCTGTCATTAAGATTTCAAGTTGCCTGGTACATGCAATTAGTAACCACAGAGTTCTTTGGTCTCATTTTCCTTTATTATTTTGTTTCCTTTGAAAATAGCCGGGGTCGTTCTCATAGTAGCCGGGGGATATCCCAGGCCCCCAGCCCTTAATGACAGCCCTGAACAGGGATGAAGATCTGAATGACTTTTTGGGCGTGAAATAGGGTGATTAATTAAGGGTTGTGAGAAGCTTGCTACACACATGCACTCAAATATTCCAGGATACCCCCTTCCCCCAAGGGAGTGGGAGGTAAGGCCAGGATGGCTCATCACGACTACAGGGAAGGACTATCTGCTGAGGAGGCTAACTTTGTATGTAAAGACAAATACAGGCATCTATGCTCAGAGACAATAATATTATTACATGACTTTATTGCTCTCTAATTTGTTCTTTTGTGATTCAGGTGTTTTCAAACAGTTGTGTGAAGCCTGCAGGACAGGTAACCTTGACACACTGTTACAAGCAATCTACTACAACCAGGATATCGCACATGAGCTCATTTGTGGGGAAGAGAGTGGGACAAATGAATCAACTACTAGAAACTTTTTGTATTTGGCTTGTGAAAATGGACACTTGGATGTTGTGCGTCAACTTGTGGATTTTGGAGCAGATGTCAATCTTGCGTCTTACGATGATCTCACCCCTTTATGTGCGGCGTGCATGAATGGACATGCAGCCATTGCCAGATTTTTGATATCCAGGGGTGCACTTGTACATGACCCAGCACTGGGTCGCTTTTCACCAATTTTATTGGCTTGTAGATCCGGCAAACATGATGTTGTTGAACTTTTATTATCAGAACAACCACTTCTCTTGCGGACACATGGGCAATTACTACTACACGAGGCCTGTAGACTTGGACATGTGCAGGTAGTAAGGTTATTGATTAAGAAAGGAACAGACATTAATCCCCCTCCTTTCAGGGTGACTACAACTGATGCTGAAGCTCAAGTACCAGGAAGTCCCCTTGAAGGTGCTTGTGTAGGACTTCAAACATCTGTTGTTAACTACCTCATTGAAAATGGTGCTGAGGTGACAGATGACATTGTTGAGAATCACTGGGAAATCATAGGAGAAGCACTCATGAGGTATGGTAATAATAAACAATTATTAGATTAGAGTTTTGTGATATCCTGTAGCCTTACATTAACTGATAACCTGTGATAACACTTGACAAGACCTTGATTACATCTGTATTTTGCATAATATTGCAAAACCCAGATGTAATGATAAAATTGTTATTGATTTTGTTATAATATAATTATAGATTGTTTAAAAAAATAATTGTGATAAACACTTGTCGCACAGGACACAGTTTGACATTGCTCATGGAATCTTGCATTGCCTGTACAACCTATATAAATTGTATATCTGCCAGCAGATAACTACCGGTAACTAAATTAATTTGTAGCCTGTACTGATTTCCAAAATTAACTGTGGGCTCTTTGCCAATGAGAAGAAAGATAGTGAGTTTATTGTAAAATAATATAAGTAATTTTCATAAACATTGATCCATTCTTAAGCTAGCATGTTTTTTTGGTATTTGCAGTACAGCTAAAATTAGGCGATACTAGCTTATCCTCCAGGACACTGCCCAGACTATTCTTTGTGCCTATGTAACGTACTGAGATATAAGAACTTGGGCTGCATATTAAGATCCTCATACAGCCAGTTGCTTGATGAGACCGTGGCCAATCTGACAATGTATGGCGATAGGGTATACTCTGTAGGAGGACCAAAATACGGAACAAACTACCACTGAAGATTAGCAATCATTATAAACCGTATTTAAAACTTAGCTCAATGCATATCTTTTCAAGGATGCTTTTGATTTGCACTCTTTTTTTTTTCTCATTTTATCCTTTGCGTGAACATTACTGGTACTTGATTTCTTGTTTATAGATGTTGGTTTTTTTTTTTTACCTAATAAAGAGTTATATAAAAGTCCTGTACCCGTGCACGTTATAAATAACATGTAGACAGTTAAGAGATTTGTCAAAATTAGCTCTTACAAACCAATTTTAGCTTAACAAAGAAATGTGTCCAGGAAAACCTAAGGATTTATATTCACAAGCCAGCTCTTAAGGCAAGCTCATAGATCCTATATGTGTACTGATTGAGTCTGCCATAATAACATGGCGGCTTTTCAATCTTTGTGTCATTTAAAGAAAAACACTATAATTTTTGGGATCGAAGAAGAATACGATGGATCCTGCTCATAATGGACACTAGCATGATTTGAGTGTATTTTAAGAAATATATGCGTCTGAGACACGGGACACACAGGTAGATGGATCACTGCATAATGCTCATAAATGTTACTAATAATTAATAATCACATATGATGTCAATATAGAGAGCTGCCAGTAGATTGAGAAATAGTACCTCAAACATGTGTACCAAACTTTATCATAACATTATATAGTTATGTTTAGATTATGTTTTGATTATAACTAGAGCAAGGAACGTTATTCCTTCTAAATGTACCAGGGTGATTTTTGTATTAGGGTTTCACTGTTAGCTAGGATTTTTTCACCAAGAGCATGTCTTAGTTCAAAGTCACATGACAATCTTAAAACGAAGCGTTTTCACGCAAGAGTCTCTAGGACAACTAGTTAATTTTAGTTTCCTCTTAAAAATGTTACAGTCAAACCTTGTTAACCCTTTAAGGCCCAATATCAACATACCAATTCTCCAAATTGATCTCTGTACATTTCCTTAAAAATGTAGTTGAGAGAATTTGATAAAAGATCAAAGCTTTTTCTATTTAGTGATCATTTCATTAATTCTCATAACCTTATCTCTTGACAAGGTATGTATATCATAGGGAGAAAATTGATGTTTGTCACCATTGGGGCTTAAAGGGTTAATATGGACACTGAGAGGCCTTAGAAATTGTCCCCTAATAATGGGGTGTCGGTATCAAGCTGAGAAGTGGCTTTCGAGTTAAGAAAAAAATGTAAGGGCTTTCTTTCCCCAGGGACAAAGCAAACTGTCTATAACAATGAGGTACCGGATTAAGCGGGTGTCTGTAATGCAGGGTTTTGCTGTAATTTTCTCCTCGGCAGATTCCCAGGGTTCGTATCTTATCCCTTTTTTGTGATGATTTGTTTATAGATACACAAAAGAGTCACAAAACAAGTCAAGATCATCACTTTCCTATGAGGTGGATCCATCTATCACCATGTTCTCTGCCACCTGGAACAAGAAAAACTTGTTTGCTGTTCACAAGGCCTGGTTTGTCAACTTATCAGCGCGGCTTGTGAGTGTTTATTTGTCAGATAACCACATTGAAGAACTGCCAGATGAGCTTTTCAACACTCTACCTGTGTTAGAGGTCTTAGATGTATCCAAAAATAGGCTGCAGTACTTGCCAGATGTTTCCAGCACCTTTACCAGGTACTTAATACAAATTTTCAACCTTTTCAGGGTTCTCCAGTAAAGTTAAAGAAGAAGGAGAAAAAAGTTTTAGACGGCAATGCATTAATTAGATGGAAAAGTGCTTGTGTGGGGGGTTAGGTGTTGAAAGGGGGCATTAGCCCCTATTGTCCCCCACCCCCCACCCCCCTTGTCCCTCCCTCATCAGTCATCAATCAGTGCGAAGCCGAAAGAAACGCGAACATTGAAAAACACGTGCCAAGGGTAATGACGTCATTACTAATGCGATCTCCGCCAATCAGCATTTCGCATTGACTTTTTCGTAAAAATAACAAAAATAAAAATTAGGTTAAAATAACACAACAAATACAACGGATGCCACGCATGGGCAAAACTGAGGAAGACTGAAACGGATTGAAATTAGGGTTTTTGAAAACTGTTCAGCCTAACAGTTTTTCAAAGTTGATCTCTGCTTTTTGCAACTTCAAAAATAATGCTCAGGAGACATATCTGTTTGTCTCGAATCTCTGATTTTGTCATTTCCATGTAATTTCTTTGCTTACTTTAAGTTCCATAGCGATTGAGGGCGATTAATTGGCAAAATGAAACAAAATGAACTGGACTGCCGTGATACAGCCCCTTTGAGTTCATTGTTTTTCTAAGAAATTTGAAAGAATGGCAGAAGAGATCATGGACATATGTCTGCGAGTGCTAAAAGAAAGCAACAAAAGTAGGTTTGACAGCTACAGTGTCAGGAAAAGTGTATTGAACATATCCCATATTACCTTTCGGGATTGTCTTGTGCACATTTTTCCGATAACCTTTCTCGAAATAGCTGTTTTCAAATTCCACAGACGTAGTTGCAAGCTCTCCTTCCTTTTCCCGCCCCACCGCCAGAGCGCCCCGGAGAACTTGCTCGCAGGCTGGACCGTAAACTGCCGATTATAAACCTCCCCACTCATAAGCGCCCCCTCCCCGCCCCCTCCCCACCTCAAGATATAGGTCCTTCTACCAGTAAACAAAAAAATACATCCGATTATAATTCCTCGTGATATAAGCCCCTTCCCTCCCCCCCCCCCCCCCCTCTAGCTTTTCCTTTTTTGAATTCGACTTATTATTATGCTTTGAAGCTTAATTATTGAGAAGTAAATGCAAAACGTTTTTGGATCTGCACTGCTAAACATGTAGCTTTTTTCAGTTGAAGCGCCTTTTTTTTCTGGTTATAAGCCCATCTCGGATTTAAGCCTCTCAGTTTAGAAGGGTTGACGGTCGTTTCGCCAACGAGTCGTTTGGCCTACGTCCTGTTTTAAAGAGTATCACCGAGAATTTTCTTCGAAGAGTGGACATTGTAACCAGAGTATAATACCATCAACTGACGTGATACAACTCACTTTGACTCTGAAGATGACTACCGCACAGGTTGTCGAAACGTCAGTCACTGTCAACAACAACAGTCCTATTCAGGACTACGTTCACCCGGACGATCAAACTCAACCTTTTGAAATGACTCCTGGGTTCAAACCTTTCACAGTGAACGTTGTACTAATTTTTAAACTTTCGAAGTGGACAGCAAGTATCACCTTAATAGCTAAATTTGAAACGCCTTCCGTCGCGTCGGTCATTTAAAAAATATTTTTGTTAGAAACCATGAGAGTAGCGCCTGAAAAACCATTGCTCCGCATGTTAGTGGTTTTAAATCGCTCGGCCGTAAGGAAATTTTGTTCTTATTCAAAGAATGACTTACAAGATGTTAGCAAAACGACTTATAAAACGTTTGCGAAACGGCTTATAACACGTTGGCGAAACGACCTAACATGTAAGCGAACGGGATGTGGGCGAAAGGACTCGTAGGCGAAACGACCGGTCACCGTTTAGAAGCCCTGCTAAAACTCCTCACGAAGATGAATAAGCCCGGTATTTAGAAGCGGCGGTTTAGGGTTTCTTTCGTTTGTTTGTTTTCAAACGCGTTTCAAAATGTTTCCTCATCGCCCAGAATTCTATTTTCATTAGCGACATGTACTTACAGCAACCAGTTCGTCAATGCACGGAAAAACGATTAAATGAATTAACCTTTCGGAGTCGCGATTCGGAATGCCGACGAGTCTCTGCAAACTCGGAATCGGTGGCTGTCATTTAAACTGGTTGATGCGTGTAGCTTGAATCTTAAGGTGTGATAAGCGGGCAATGGCACACTAAAAAGGCGGGTCGCGCCGTTATTTGTGTGCAACTAGATTCTTTCTTTCTTTCTTTTTTAGATGTTACACTTGTAAAGTAAAGTAAATGACATTTTTCTTTCTTCCGTAAAACAGGTTACAGAAACTGTCAGCTTGTGATAACGAGCTGATATCCATCCCCGCATCAGTACTGCAAATCCCAACATTGGTAAAGCTCCACTTGGCGCGTAATAAAATCGCATCCTTGTGTGACAACCACGATGACAGTGAAGAAATTTCCAGCACACCTGACAGTGAGACATGGGGCTGTACTGCTCTGAAGGTGCTCAATCTGTCGGACAATAATCTGCAGCATTTACCCAGTGGAATCCAGGGCGCTACCGCATTAACAAAGCTATTGCTTGATCGTAATGACCTGAAAAATTTTCCAATGCCTTGGAAGTGTCCCTTGGTAAGTATGAAGGAGCAATTTACAAATAAGAGCATTTGTGTGATAACGCTATACGAGAAAAGACGTTTGTGAAAGAGTTTTGCTTTAGTGGTGAAACAGGCGTTTCCGAAAAAAAATTCCGAGTTCTCCCGACAAGAGACGAACCTATGACCTTCTGGTGACTAGTTTAGACGCTCTACCACCAAGCTATAGGAGACCCGTGGAAGTTGAAGACACTAACTACTATACATTCATGTCATTGCGACAAACAACTTGTCAGCTACTTCTAGGACAGAGATGTCGGAAGTAGACATACTTTTAAAGCCCCCTGGAGGCTTCTATTTTAAGCACGTTTGAAGGTTGGAGGGCTTAACAGAGAGAGGAGGCTTATTTAATTTAGTGTAACTGGGCGCTTTTTCAAAAAACCAGAAGAGCAGCGTAGATAAGGCATATATAGTGCAGAGACTAATAATGCACAAATCGTCAGATATGTCATTCCAATAATTGTCCGAAATCGCAATGGAAGTTAGCCCTCTTTTAACTTAGCTAGGCCCGTTTCAAACGTCGTGCTACTGACGTGCCGAACTAATTTGACTGAATTCAATTCGACTTTAGCACGGCAGTAGCTCGGCTTGGTTTCAAACGTGGCAGTACTGCCGTGCCGAACTCAATTCTTAAATTATAAATACATTAGAATACATTTAAAAGTTTGCTAAAGCATTTCTTTATTTTAGTGTTTTGTTTTCGGCAACAGCCGTTCCGTATTCGACTGAATTTTAAATTCGACGTCTTAAACCAAGTCGTGCTAGTGTCGTGCTGCAGTCTAGCCAGCTTAGCACGGCAGTAGCACGACGTTTGAAACAGGCCTTAGTGCGCGCCTTTTGTGCGTGAGGTCCAGAGTTCAATTCCCAGGGGTGACTTCAAGTTTCCGGAATCTTTGTCAGTGTAACTTGGATCTCTCTATTCTCACACTTTGTTTTCACTTTCGCTCCAGGAATTTTGTTTGACCGCTTCCGCGGACTTCTCTTACACAAAATACGGGCTTTTTTGCAGTCTAACGGCGCTTCCCAAAAGTCAGAATTGACTAGCTCGACCATTGCCGGACTAGTCATTTTGAAAATGAATTAGGCTTTTACCAACAGTTTTTGCTTTAAAACCATCTCTTCGTGCCCATTTTTGTAAGGATTTGACTAATCAGGCTGGATAGTTTTGGTTAAAATTGATTTTTTTTTATTACGACGGGAATGGTCTGGCCGGTCAGTTCTGTCAAATGGAAAGCACCAGACTCTCGTTTCTTGCTTGTCAAGCTAAAGGATGATGCTTTCCATTTTGCGATGACAGGAAACCCTGGATCTTTCCCACAACAACTTCACGCACTTTTCCTGCAATATGGAATTGGTCTGGGCGAGTTCTCTGAAGCGTCTGAATCTTTCGCATAACAAACTGGGCACCATTTCGTGGAATATCTGCCAGCTGACTTGTCTTCAAGACCTGGATGTGAGTCACAATTGCCTCCGGCGACTTCCAAATGAAGAGTTTTGGACATGTACTACTCTGCATAAATTAAACCTTTCACATAACAAAGTAAGTTCTAAACGAGTGAAAAACTGGGTACGAAATGCGACCTCAAAGCTTCTTGGGATCGTTTGGAGGGACAGCATAAAGGCTAACAAACATGACTTACTACAAGTGTGTTTTTTCTGTCCCTTTGAACAATCCCTAGAGCCTTTGCGTTCATAAGTAGTACCAGATGCCGACGATTGACTATTTTGAGTTTGCGAGGGGACTGGGTCGATGTTATGTAGAATTGCATCATGGGACTGTTTAGGGGAACAAAATTTTGAGCACGCTAAAGGCCCAAACGGGCGGAGCTTATCCCTATTTCCTTAACATGAAGCATGCTTAAGATTATTGCTACTCCCCCCTGGACGGGATGCTAGTCCATCGCAGGGTTACGCCCCAGCAGTATGTTACTAGTACCCATTTACACACCTGGGTGAAGAGAAACAAAGTGGAGTAAAGTTCCTTGTCTAGGGAAACAACGCGACGGGCGAGGCTTGAACCCCGGACCTCCTGATCCGGAGTTCAAGGTGTTGACCGCACACGCACACGCACACCCATACGCACACGACTCTATTATAATGTCCCAGAGCAATCAGTCCTTTAAAGCAATTCTAAACAGCAGAAACCCTGTCTCACAATCCACCACAAAATGGGCAATAATTAGTGTTACGTTGTCCCTGGTAGAAGGGTCACTCGCCTATCCGCCCTATGGCCAATAAATACTGTTACGTGGGTCACTCGCCTACCTGCGCTACCCTGGGCGAGCCAGCTTCTCGTACATTTCCAAACTCTGAACGCGGGAAACCGTTTAAATGAGAAAGAAAGAGTTGGCTCGGCTAGAAGGGTAACCTGCCTAGCCGGGTCAACCTTTTTTGATGGTAGGATCGCCTTCCGCTAAGAAGCCGAACGAGCGCTGTACATGTATATGCTTCGTTCTCTGCGACAGCCATGATACAAAAAAGTGCGATACGCATGTATATACCTCGTTCTTTCAGCCACTGATCAGGCGAAAGCCGTCAGCTAACTGACCCAACACCTAAGCGAAGCGACCTCAGAAGTTAGCGAACAGGACGTTGGCGAGACGACTTGTAGGCGAAACGACCGTAAACCTTTCTCCGTTATGGACACTTTGGCTCGCCTATCCAGGTCAGCTCGGTGAAAGCGACAATCGGAGCATGCGCTGGCTCGGGCAAAGGGGACAACTTTGTTGTTGTTGTTGTTGTTGTTGTTGTTGTTGTTGTTGTTGTTCATATACATAAACACTCGCTAAAGTTGACTAGGCTGGGAGGGTGACTCCTTTTCCCGGGACAACTTTTCTTCATACAGACGGGGACTTACTAACAGTCAGGACCGTTTTTCGTTTTGTTGTTGTGTTTAATTTTGTTATGATTTGGTGCAGCTTTCTGCCAAGCCACTGATAGATTCACAGACGGGAACACCGAGGCGGTTTCAGTTTTTCAAGAGTTCCAGCCAGGAAGACGCTCAAGATGTCAAGACTGATTGTGAGGTTCCCGTCTCACTGTTCTCTCCTACGCTGGAAACGCTTCTTCTAAACGATAACATCTTACACGTAGTTCCTTTAAGTGTCTGCCGACTGCTGAGTCTCATAGAACTGGATTTAAGCAAGTAAGAGGGCCGTTCTTTTCGTTGCCTTTTTTAGCCCATAGAGAATTTAAGATGAAAGAATACGGTTAAAGAGCTATAGTTGGACTAGGAAATTCTTGGGGACTAGGAAGGAAACCAAAAAGAAAAGCGACGCAGTCCCCGAGAGAAAATGTACCACGGGTTGTTATAAGCCCGTCAAGGTTGTGACTCATGTGCACGGTCGATTTTTGAGATTCTGGTCTTAGTTTTTGCATTAGAGTTGTCTCTGAGAAAACGAATTAAGATAATCTGTGTAAAGAAAGTGGAATGTAAAGGTTGGGATATTCTTACAGAGGCCTAGGAAATGAGAAGTCACTTAATTTATTGATTGTGTTCGCATAATCTTCTACATTATCAATTCACGAGTTGGCTCGAAGAGCCCTTTGATTCGGAACCAGCGCTTGCGTTGTTATTAACTTCAGCCTCGTTCCCAGTCGTCCTCGGCGATTTATCGGATGTGACTTGACGTCGCCTGTCAAGCATGTCGGAAGAATTCGCCGAGGACGCCTCGCGCTATCGCGCTCGGTTTCAAGCCTCCTCTGCTCACTCTGATCGCGCAAACTGGCCTGGGAAGGAGGCTGAATTAACCTGTTTTGTTATATTTTGTTACAGCAATCCAGAATTACGAACACTTCCTCCTGAGCTTGGTAATTTACGTGAGTGCTGGCAGCTTCGGCTCACCAAGTTAACCCTTCCCGGCATTCCTAAACACGTGAGACCAGGTGAGCTGACAACTGAATCAAAGCTACGGTAAAACGTGCAACAAAAACTGCATTTTGTTTCGAAACATTGCTGCAAGACGAATTCAGAAGTGATGTTGCGCGTTTAACTACCTCCGTTCAAACCTGTCTTGCAACAAATCAAGTTGCTGCAGCTTGCGTGAATACTGACTTCTGATTGGATAAAATTACGTGGGAGTCACGCCGTACGTGGGAGATATGTCACTTGTTGCAGAACAAGTTTGCGTTGGACCACATCAACACCTTGAAGGAGACTTCAATAAGCGACAAAATTAAGTGATACAATTTGCCCTAATGGCCTTTCTGACGTTTTCCCGACTTCTAAAGAAGAATGAAACTTTCCCTTCCCCACCTCTCCATGTAATGTTGTGCCGCTTTTCGAGCTACCTATGAGAAAGAACAATCACTCCAACTTTCAATGGAGGGGATGGGCGAGTGTTTTGTTCTCCAAATTTACCCCATTTGAGGATATTAACCCAATAGTTTTGTCGCCGATTGTTGATTTTCTTTGAAACATTTTTTTTACGACAAATATTCTAAAACTACCCAGCTCCCTAAACTTGCATTTTGTTTTTAGGAGAAAATGGCGTTCGACCTAAAGACACACTGGCGTACCTAAGAGCCACGTTGCGAAAGGCAGTTCCGTATTACCGGATGAAACTTATGGTAGTCGGGTTACAAGTAAGTAAAAGTTCGGGCAGCGTGCTAATATTATGGCCCATCCACGCGACAATGACAAAATGTGTTCAGGTAGCGTGCTAATTATGGCCCATCCACGAGACAATGGTAAAATGTGTTTAGGTAGCGTGCTAGTTAGGGCCCATCCACGCGACAATGACAAAATGTGTTGTCTCTTTTAACAAAAAGTCATAATTTTGTAGTTGCCAAATTTTTTAATTTACGAATATCGTCGCACCGAAAGCATCAGCTCCAAAGGTGCTTTTGAAGTTGATTGATTGACGGGTTTACAGTTATTGCAATCATCTCTCGCCTTACTTTGGTATCACGAACACGAGCAAAATCTCCTGCAAAAAAATTGTGGTAGTTTCACTGAAACAAACTCCCGCCATGAGGTGATTTGGTGATAAAGAACTCTGGTGATAAAGGACGTAACGCGACGGCACAATTTTATTGTTCTAGGTCTGACTAAGGGGCCATGAACGGCATCTTTCAACGCTTAGACAGCAGTAAGATCTTCGTTTTCCGTTTTTATCATCCAATTTCTTCTTTTAGTTAGGTTAAGGCTTTTTCTGTTGCGCGTCAGTGTTAGGAAGGTTTTTAGATTTGTTTTGGCTCATTGTGCTTCACTCGCTTGTAACACTGGTTGTACCTTTTTCCAGGGTCGTGGGAAGACCACACTGTTATCGGCTCTGAAAGGCCAGAAGCTGCCTCCCAATCTGTCTACTGTTGGTATTGTAATTAATGAGTGGCAAGTGCAGATATCGTCCTCTTCTAGGTTCACTCTGCCTCGCTTTCTTGCACAGGTATGTGATGGAAGCCAGGGAACCCTGTGTCATTATTTCTTAATGTTGGTCAACGTCATCAGTTTGTATTATTTACTTGCTTGTGCAATTTTTGCAAGACTGTGCGCGAGCGGAAGTGAAGGAGCTGTTCCGTCGTAGCATCTGCTTTACAGAGGGTGGAATTTGTAGGGGGAGAGATATAGGCTGAGTTAGCAATAGAACGGGAAAGTCAGTTGACGACGGCGCGCGCAAATCAAACAACTGGCTTGACCAAACGGGGTGAAACAGCAAAAAATCGGCGAGCAGTGCTCTTTCCCCTCGCCAGACTCCCTTCAGTTCGGCTCGCTATCGCTCGACGATTTTTCGCTTTTTTTGCCCAGTGCGAAGCCGGGTTCCAGGCTCTCTCAGATCTGAATCGGGGGGCAATACGAACCAGCTGTGCAATGTCTCGATCACTTGCAATTGGGGTCCACTTCTTCTTTAATCCAGTACAAGTACCACTGTGACTGATGTTACGGTTAGCGTTGTCTTTGATAGAGGTTACAGAGGGTATAGTCTTCTTTCTGTTTGTTTCTCTTTTAGAGTGATGCGCCTTCGATAACATTCAGTACATGGGATCTGGCAGGACAGAATGTTTATTACGCAGCGCATCAAATGTTTCTATCGCCCAACACGCTTTACCTGGCTGTGTGGAACGTTACGCATGGAGAGGAAGGAGTAGAAAGCCTCAGACGCTGGCTTCTTAATATACAGGTAAAAAAAACTCGTGAACCCTTCAAGGGGCTTGTCGCTGAGACCAATACTTAATACAAGTGATCAAGTCTTTCTAAAACTAGTAAAAGTCGTTGCGAAAAAATTATCCACGCTACATTTTTTTAACAATGTCTTTAGTAAGGTATATACATGCTCAGCGCTCGTTTCGCTTCTTAAAAGGAGTGACATTAGACGTTAGCGAACAGGGAATTAGCGAAACGACCGGTCACCACGTTGACTTAGCGGGTGTTTACATGACACTGGCGCGACTTTCGCCCCGGAGCGAGTTCACTCCGGTTCCCTCTCATGGCTGTACATTTGTTTACATGATACCACCACAAAATGTTATGCCGGCGCGAGTCACCCCGGCCTGAGTTCACCACAGTTGTTGTACCGGGGCGAGAATTTCACTCCGGTACGAAATCTCGCAACGGTATCATGTAAACGCGAAAAGACCACATGTGTCGGTGTGAAATCAGTCTGCGGGTGGACTGGAACGGGTAGCGCATGCGTAATGTTTGCAATTTTTAATCACACGTATATTTCATTGACATTAAGTGTACCCTCAAATAATGATATATGAAATGACCCAGTCATCATGTAAACGGGATACAAAATCAAAAAGACATCCCGGTATGAAACTCGCGCCGATGCGAGTTTTCTCATGGAAACACACCCTTAGCCAACTTTGGAATGAAAAGAACTTGCAGGACTGAAATCGTGGCATGAAAGGTTCTCTCTTAATCGCCACTTACGTGAGTTCCAGTTTAAGTAAGGTTCTCAATTTTTACCATAAATTTTCTTGGTCTTCTACGCTGTTTTTGCCAGTTGTATGTCAGCGTTTGTCTTAATCAATCACAATTTTGTCGTCAATACAACCAAATTAGAAAACGTGCCCCATACGTTTTCCGCAATAAAAAGGGATGCTTACTTGAAAAATAAAAAATGCTCTCTTTTCCAGGCACGCGCGCCCTTTTCCGAAGTGTTAATCGTCGGAACGCACGTCGACTTACTCCCGAAGAACAACCGACAAGCTCGCGCAGACGCACTCAAGCACAGCATTGTTAAGAAATACCTGGATAACCAAGGATTCCCGAAAATTGTCGGAAATATCATGGTGTCTCCGGTAACTGGTGAGAACATCCCCGAGTTGAAGGAGATGATATACAGCAAGGCGCTCAAGGTTAAGGACAACGGAGAAAACATAATTGGTCGAAGGGTGAGTTGGACGCGGAACCCCCCCCCCCCCCCCCCCCCCAATTTTATTGCGGTTCCACTATGACAATATTTGTTCATTGGGAAGCAAACAGATCACGCATATGATATCCGCGTGTATGTCTCACTTCTTTTTGCAAACTCTAATTACTAAATTTTTTTCTTTTTTGTTTACGAGAATAATACTACGCATATTGTAATCTCGTACCCAGAGATCTGGGTACGAGATTACCCACATCGTGAAATCTCGACTCTTTTATACATGTATATTAAATCAAGAGCACATTGGGATATAGATAGATTCTATAGAGCAAACGCAATGGAAAAATGTAGTCTCGGAATAAAGGCCGGCATTATAGAGATGTAAGTAGGTTACTCTTTATCATACCAGATTTTGTACAAATAATGAAAATCAAAACGACTCTTGCTTGAGCTTTTGTTATTGTTACTTCATTCGTGAGGTTTAATTTTAATAGTTTTATATACTAGTCTACTCTCTGTGTTGTCACGCAACGCTTCTTTGGGAGAAGCGTTGCGTGACGTCTAAACAAAAAACGACTGTGTAGAGCGTGAGGATACAATGTCACGATGAACAAAGTCATTTTTTCACGATGGCGTGAGCTTTCGTTGTAGAAAAACTTGGAACAAGGGTGACGTTATCTCTGATTTGTCTTGTTGATCTGTCTTCATACAGGTACCGCAAAGCTACATTGATTTGCAGCAAGCTGTTATTCAGGAAGCCGAGCGAAGACGATCGACTGGTGAACCGCCCATTCTTCTAGAAGACGAAATCCTTCAACTCGCCAAATCCAGTCCCCAGAATGACATTCTGGACACTGAGGAGTTGACTTTAGGTAGGCTCAGTCAAGTTTCGGAAAAGGGAATATTTACAAAAACACATTTTGTGTTTGGGTGCTCATCTCGTTGAAGCCTTTGACTTGGTTCCTGAAAGGCCGATTCGCCGTTATACACAATTGCATTTACCTTCTTATTTATTGCTTAGATTGTCATTGACTTGTGTTGTCATAACTTGAGCTCAACAATAGCTTCGATTACATGCTTCTAGATAGAGCGATTTTCGTATGACCTTGAAATGAAAACACGCGAACAAAACAGAAACAACAAACGAATGGAAATAGAGCGATTTGATTGGTTTAACGAACGGATACAAACGCACGTGCCTTTTGGTTGGTTAAGCGAACGCTCGAGTGAAAAAACCTCATGCCCGAGAACTTTCTAGAAATTCACTGATACTTCGCTTTGACGTCATACTGCAACACGGTTGGCCAATCGAACAATGCCTCCTCCATATTAGGGTTTTCTTTGGCGGGAAAACGAAGAGGCCGTATTTTGATCTTTTTGTCCATTGGTTGATAAAACAAATAACGAAAACTTACCGAAACCATTGTTCAAGGTCATACGAAAATCACTCTCGCAACACTTTGCTTCAAAGTTTACCTAACCCTGCATAGCTAACAACTGTTAAGTTATGTTCACATTTGATGCCCGAGAACTAGCGCCCGAGTGGGTGACGGCACTGACAGAAAACACTAACTGACAGAAAACGCGAGCAAACAGGGACCCGCGCTAACTTTAGAGCCATGTTACAAGGTCTTGACCTCGTAGTCGGGCACCACATCGTGCTCGAATTCTGGCGTGGATACTTGATAAAAGGGTGTGTTCACATTAGTGCCCAGCGAGTACCGTATTCGGGCACCGTGCCAGGACACCAAATGTGAACATAACCCTTATCTCTGGAAGAAATGTGTCAGAATGTCTTTGCATGAATTTTTTTCTACCGTTTCTTTTCTCCAGCTACAAGGTTTTTGCACGAAAACGGAGTCCTTCTTCACTACAATGACCAGCTGCGCGGCTTGAACCATCTTTACTTCATCGATCCTTCTTGGGTGTGTGACCTGATCGCTACTCTTGTCACCATCCGAGAGAGAAATCCTTTCATTGTGGACGGCGTCATGAAGATGAAAGATCTGGAATTAGTGTTAAGAGATCCTAAGTTTCCCGAACAATTTATACCGCAGGTAATGTTTATCAGTCGACTTAAAGTGCGATCAATCTGTCATTGATCCCCCCCCATTCCCCCCTCCTATCTGCCCGTTCACCGGCGTGAGGGGACCAGGCGTACCACAAAATTATAAAATATAATAATAATCTAGGTTCTTGTTTCTTCGTTACTGAATCCAATGACTGTTAAAGGTCATAGATCTACACAAAGATGTTCGGCATGTTAATGAACTTTCTGCCTAAAACCTGCGGACTAAGCATGCGTCGATGGATAGCATTCTTACCAAAATGACCTTAAAAACTTTTTTCAATGTCCTGAAACATCAGATTTACAACTCTGCAAAACTTCCTTAAAAAGGTTAATACATAGTTTATTGATTAGCAGAAGCGTTTATAAACAGAGCGCAGCAGAGAAGACTTCGTAAAATCCGAACTGCGAACTTTCTCGAAAACATCTCTTGAAGATCCATTCCCCGTGGTCCTCCGGGATTCAATGCTTGTTTGAATAATTGTTGGGCCCTTCATGTTTTCGCGAGGAGAATTGGGGCTAAAATTCAAGCCGTGTTTTACACTCCTTAAGCACATTAATAGACCTTTCGACGGTTTTTCAACTTTTGACATGGACAAGTTAGGGAAAATCCGTCAACTCCACCGGAAAGAGCGCCTTTGCCAAGTTTGAGCGTGATTTGCTGAAAACTAACAAAGATATAGCTCTAATCTCGTACCCAGATCTCTTGTTGACGAAGCTGAAGGAGAGATCTGGTACCGTGATTGCCTGTCAGGAATGTAACAGGCGATGAAAGAGCGCATGCTAGAAAATATATAGATTGAGCCAGGGTTAAAGCGTAGCTCTAGTCATTAATTTATAATTTAAATCAAACAATAAACTTGTAATCCACAAATCGGTGAACTGGGGAGATCCATATGACGTTTAAGGGTGGGGCTGGGTGACTTAAAAGAAAAAATAATTTGCAAAAAGTGCAAAAATGAAGCAACATCTAAAATCTTACATCGGGTTAATAGTCTCATTTGTACACCTAATAAATAGAGATCACCTTTGGCCACAGTAGATTAGGCGTTGAAAACAAATCCCCCTCGGCTTCGTCAATATTATAAGAGATCTGGATACGAGATTTATACAGTTCCTCAAAGTCGCGAAATTTTACACCGACGTTTGTGTGCCCCTCGCCATACAAACGTCTGTAAATTTTCGCGTTTTTCCGGAGCTATATCTTCGCTTGCTTAGGAGGTATCACTTTCAAATTTGGCAATTGTACTAATTTTACGGTGCGAGCAATTCCCATACTAGGCCTATGTCAGGGGCGTGTTCACGGACCAGAGACAATTTAGGACATTTTTCCCCGCGAAAATAGAATCTCCACCATGTCTATGAGCGCAAAAAGGAAAACTAAACGTTGTTAAAAGGCAAAACATATATTTTTTCAGGTCTGTAGGTTTTGCTGACTGGTTTGTGGAATTTAAAAGATATTTAAGATTCGCGCCAAAACAGTTCTAAAAATAAACTGGTCGGTGAAAAGGCCTTGATACTAGCGCATGGAAGTTGCTCGCTCCTAGTTATGGGCTCCTGTTTTAAGGCGCCCTTTCTATTGGCGACGGATGTTCCCTAACTTGTCCTTGTCCAAAGTTGAAGAAACCGTGCCAGGTTCTATTCCCTTAATGCTGTACGAACTATTAATTGTGATTGTAAATTATCTTGCAGTACCTTCAACTTATGGAACGTTTTGAGATCGCTCTGTCCTTGGACGATGAACAGCTTTTAATTCCTTCTATGCTGCCAAAGGAAAAACCTGGAATGCAACTTCACCAACTTCAGAAGCTCATTAGAAGAAGGGCCAACGCAAAGGTATGCAAGTTCACAGCAATATGAATTTTCTTGCATCTTTGCACAGTTAGGACGCGTTGGCACAGTAGTCAAGTCCTTTCACTTCAGTTCTAGGGTTCCCTTCTTTTCGTGACTGTGTCATGACATTTTTATCCCTTACAATAAAAGAAACTGCCTCAAGTTATCCAAATTCTTAGATCTTAATCCGTCACCGAGATTAATACGCATATCAGATATTGTTTAAGGGTAGTATTTTGATTTATAGAGTGGCGTCTTGTTTTTGTCTTTGATACTGAAGTTTATTGAAGTCCATAGAAGTCACAACTTCAGTTCAATTCAAACATACATGTACATACAAACATTTTCTGCTCGCACATACCTTGGCTTATCGAGGCAGAGGAAAACATGAAGTATTTTGCTAGGAAGAAGTTAACAAAATGAAAGGAAAAGGGAGATAGATCTATGTAAATGACACAAGAAGATGAACTCAAGTTATTATAACAGCAAGATGAACTGGCAGTAACTTTAGCTGCTGTTACGGGTACCCTGTTTTCCGTTGTTAGTAAATGTATGGGGCGCGGGTGAGGACAAGGCTTTGCCAGCGGGAGAAAAAGATTAAGGGTACTGAATGAAAAACGGATTATTATAAAATTAAAGAAAAGGTATGTAGCTCAACAAAGAGTATATATGAAATGTATAAAAAATGAAATGGAAAGAAGGAACTATTTTAGTTGTGGGCAACGAGAGGAGCCTGCAATCCTAATCTCCAGGTTGTTATGACGCATACGTCACATGAATGTTTGGACTTCCACTAAGAATGAATGGAACGCACAGAACGCAATTTGATCATGCGCGTTTGGACTTTCTATCACTCGTAACCTGATCACGCGTGTTAACTATCTGTCACGTGAAACTTACGCTAAGCACAACGATGGAGCAAAAGCGTTTTAACCTTCGATCGTCGTCGCCCGCACTCCGTAACGTTTGGTTATGACTAGTCTTAAAAATACTACGAATGTTCATATGGAAGAGGGAAAGATCAGTCTCAATACTACAAATAAATTTCGGCGACTTTGTTGTTGTTGTTGTTCGGCTAAAAGGTTGTTCAAGCTATCTTCCGTATAGTGGGATATCCCTTGGATAGATTATCAACCTTTCCCGTAGGGGTGGGGGTGGGGGGAGAGAGTTGGGGTAGTAAAATTCCAAGGTGCTCTGTGTCATAAGACGCCGGGATAATCTCCGGCCAAATGAAAAACAGTCTTGCGCGGCTCATGATGCGTTTTTTTCGTCTTTGTACAGAGTGAGGCAAAGAATGATCGCGACTGTTCAAGCACCCATCCAACCGACGGCAAAGAAATCACCACCGTGCGCAGGAACTACCAAATGGCCTACACCCCGAGCGGCTTCTGGAGCCGGCTGATCACCAGGCTGATAGTTTCAGTGCAAAGATGGCGGACAATTGAGCAAATAAAGGAAGAGAGCTATTCTTTGGTTTACTGGCGAGAAGGAATTGGAGTTGTGTACGAAGGAGGTTATTTCCAAGTGGAGTCATATCAGGAGTTGGTAGGTTGCGTGATGATTTTGTGTTTCTCGTGTTGTGTGACCCTGTTTGGTGGGTATAAGCTCTTAGGGCAACGATTTCTGGGGTCGACTTTGGAAGTCAGTCCTATTCTAGAGCCAAACGATTGTAAACTGAAGGATACAAAACTGAAACAATTTTATCAGAAGTCAAAGCTTGTTCTTTATCTAATGATGATCAAACAAAGGTGATTATGAAATCTTTACTTTGGATAACTATCTTTTTTAGATAACATTAGTTACTTCTGCCTCGTACCGAAGCGCTTCTTGGGAGTATTTCGGCGTCAAAGCAAGAAGGATCATGGGACAGGCGCAGCCGAAAAACCCAAGAAGAACCTGAGCACTCTGTCCTCCGCAGAAGCCTTTTTGTGTCGCAAGGAGGCTGGGGAGAGGGAAAAAAGAAAGCGCGCGGGGAACAACCGGATCGTCCCCAGCGCGCTTATTGTTATTAGTGAGTTTGCGCAACAGGTCGTCTCGAAGAAGAGGACGGCAAGATGCTTGTGTGTGATAAACTTGACAGGGCTATTACCTGCGTGTTTCGTCGTGATATTCACTGAACATTAATGTTTTCTGGTCTTTATCAAAAAGATCTGTCTAAAGATAAGTGGAGTTTGGCAAAAATTTATTTCAAACAAACTTATTGTCACGCTTGTCACACAAGGTTCGCCGTCTTCTTTCTTCTCCCGTCCTGTTGCGTTAAGTTCGCAAAAAAAAAAAAAACGGGAATACTTAATTGTCTGTTCGTTTATTTGCTTTTACTTTTTAGATCCCCATCAATCAGGGAAATAAGGTGGCATTTCAGGAAATCAGCGGTATAGCCATCACTGTTTGGTCGGAGCAAAATGACTTTGCTGCAATTGGATTCATTGTCGACCAAATTGATGCTCTGATAACCGAATGGTATCCAGGTGAATATGAAAGTCGAAATTCTCCTTTCTTGTCCGTATACAGTTCTCTTGTAAGTAAGCGGGAAAAGACCCTAACCTTCCTCACCTAAGCGTGTCCAAGTTCAAATTTTGACGAAAGAGAAGTCCCAAACTTCATTTTTCCAAATACTGAAACAGTTATAGTGCCATGCGAAAATACTGGCAAAAATGTTTCAACTGAGTGTACTCATCACTACGTTGTCGTAATAAACACGACCACATTAACGCACTGCTCTCTAGCTTTCGTTTGCATGTCCACAGTGTACGATTTGATCAAGGATAAAACGTTAGAAGCATTCACAATGTACTGCATAATTGGCTACCTTAAGTATGAGATCGAGTCGGTGTTGTACCTTGCAAATTTGAGGAGGTGATCCCACCTCTTAGTAGGTCAAAGTTTGCTTTGGATTCGATGTCATAGAAATGTTTGAGGTTTTTTAGAAAAAAGGCTTCTGTCTTGATATGTTCCAATTCTCGCGAGGAAAATTATTTCAAAGCCATTAACACAAACAATTGCTCGATGGTTTTTAACGATTTAAGGTACGGTCTTGCTATACAAAACGGCTTTTTTATTCCTTTTGTTAACTTAGGTCTAGACGAGACAGACATGTACGGATTGCCGTTGGTTCGGCGCTTAATCCCATGTCCACTCTGCAACGAGTTGATGATGTCACATCGCCCGTCAATGAAGCGTTCCGTTTCCATGGAGTTTCCTGCCTCTTTTCACCCCTTGCATCCTCCGCGGCCACACAATTTCACGCTTCCGACATGCGCAGCAACGGCTCTTACTTTCTCCACAATAAACTGTCCCTACCACCCTGACAGAGTGGTGTCGCTTCAATACCTTATTCCTGATTTGATGATGGCAGATCTACCGCGCCATTTCCTGGTTGATCACAGCCAGTTCAAGTTTGAAGCGCTCGAATCACAGAGGATCGGAAGTGGGGGCTCGGGAGAGGTTTATCGTGGCTTCTACCGGAACGAAGCTGTGGCCGTTAAAACGTTCCACTCTACGAAGCTTACAGGGTAATTAAGTAATAGATACTAAATCACATGAAAAGCCTTACTGACCAGCGGACGTTATGGTTAAAAGGTAAATTGTTTGGGTGGGGTGGGGTGGGGTAGAGAGGGGACGAGTAGGCGGGGGAAGGAATTTGTCTTTTGGTTGATTAACTACCAATACCGCCAATACCGAATTAATTTTTGGTTAATCACAACTATGAGAAGCAATCACTAGTATGATAGGCAATTAGTAGCTCTGATTTTAGACAAAATTGGACTGCACTCGTTTCTGTTGCAGTTACAATGAAGGCTAAGACAGAAACAGTCAATGAGGTGTCGTTAAAATTGAAAAACAAAAACAAAAAAAACTCTGAAGTTTACAAAGCAGTAATCCTAAAGGAAAGCGACTTTGTAAGGGTACTAACCCAATTACTGGTAACCGAATAGCTTACATTGAAGACCACAAATAGAGGAAGAAACAAATGATCGAAAGAAACATAACAAGAAAAAAAACCCAACTGGCTAGAGGCAAACCAGTTAGTTGGCTATTTACAAGCATGGTCGAGAAGACCCGGGACTACCGACTATAAATCCAGCCAGTGGTTAGGGCGGGGCTTTGGCTTGCAAGTTAATCGCTGCAATCGCCCTGGACCAGTCAAATATGTTATTTGGAATTTCAGTTCTTCTCTCTTTCATTGCTCCGAATCGAAAACTTGGTACCTCACTACTATACAGGAGTTAAAACAAAGGCATTCAAACTCGTTATGTCAGTCGGAAACGTTTCATCAAGCGAAATATCGCACTTCTGGTTGCTATTTAAGACGTCTGGGGAGTCAAAACTCGCTAATCTTATTTATGAACCGTTTACAGCCTTTCATTCACCAGCTTTGGCTAACTTCAGCGAGTAACCAAAAACAGAAGCTATAGATATTCGGTATTTACCGCGAGCGTTCGCCAAGTATACAAATACAAATTTTTCATACCGGTTTCCCTAAATTCCCTTTAAGACTTAGTTAAGAGAATTTGAAAAGATCAAAGCATTTTTCCCGTTGTTGATCATTTTAGTAATTCTCATAACCTTCTCTCTTAATAAAATAGCGACACTGATTGGAGAAAATTAATATTGGTCACTCTTTGGACCTGAGGAGAACCTGTGGATATTCTTTCTCGTTTTCTTTGGTGCCTAGGTCGCCTCATGATAGTGGTCTTGGAGACACTAGGTCCAGAACTGTAGGAGGCGCTGGCTATCGCAGACCTCACCGAAGCGAGAGTTCGAGCTTGCGCAGATCAGATTTCCGTGCGACTTCGTTTGAAGATGATATGGAGGAGGAACTGGAGAAGACCAAGGTTGTTAAAGCATTCTGGGATTTACGACAAGAGGTAAAATCAATCTAGTTTTAGTATTTCTCAGTTGGCAGTTGGCAGAGCAAATTTGCTGTAGGTTTGGGTTTATACGGTTATCCGAGTGCTTCATCCTCCAACGGTTGAAAAGGAGATCAAAGCAAGCGTTATTTTGCACATTTTGAAATCCACGGGATTCTGCTTATGTTTAGCATGAAAGCGGAAAGTACTACACAATAACCAGCTAATACGCGCAGACACATGTTACGCATGTAGAAAAATGCCCAAGCGTATGGCGTACCCAAAAAAACCCGCGATGTAGTGATTTGACTATCGCTCCTTGCCAGAGTAAAGAGGGAAAATCTTCCCAATTTCGCAAAGTCGATTTGAAATGCTTTAATTCCATTTTCAAACTCGTATTCAGTTGGTAGCTATTATCTATTCATTTTTAATCGTAGCAATTTTAGTAATCTTAGTTCTTATAATTGATAGTGACATGCATTTGTTTATTATTGTAGTTGTGAATTGATGATGCATCTAGTCGTTGTGTTTTCTTTTTTAAAAAATTCTCTATATTTTTCAAGCAAATGTTATGTTGGTATAAACGCATCTTGAATGGGCTTGTCAGCTCATTAGACGAAAGGTAGATAGGTAAATGATTTCTTGTATGATTGATTCATTGAACAGAATATTTTATTGACGTTTCGTTTGTGAGGACTCCTTGTGATCGTGCATTTTATCATTATGTAATCATAAACTTTTCTTGCAACCATTGGCATTATATTGCATGTGGGTGAGGTCAACAGAAGCCTTACTGGTGTTCTCTTGTCTTCCTCGCCATCCCGTTTTCGTTACTTTGTATACCATTGTTCTTTCGTTTGTTTTGTTGTAGTTGATGTTTTTTCTCCCCGTATTTAAGGGCTTTTCATTCAAGGAGCGTCTAGGCTAAAATCATGGGTAGTTACTATGGCAACTCATATGTACTGTTGCAACTAGCCGCACTTGCAACCACTCGGCCCAGAAAACAGAGCTTAAGGTTGCCATGGTAACTAATGGCACTTCAACTGTAACTTGGCACTCGTACTTTACAGTTCATTCATTGGTCTGCTGTGTTTACCCCCCGATTTCAAGACTATGAGAAAATCGCTCCAGTATATCAATGTTTTTGTTTTGACTCTTTGAATTGAATATTTGGCTAGGTTGCTGTCCTTTGCCGTTTAAGCCACCCATGTGTTGTCCGACTTCTCGGTATTTCCTTGCACCCATTGTGTTTTGTGTTGGAGCTCGCACCCTATGGCAGCCTAGCTGCTGTACTTGAAGAGCTTTCTACGAAGCGCGAGGAGAGAGAGCAGAGCCAGGAGACCTGTGTTGCTAAGTCTCGCGAGCCTATACTCGGGCGCGAGCTGTCTTACAAAATCGCTTTCCAGGTAAATTTATAAGCTATTCCCGTTAAGACTTACAGTAAAACCCCGCGTATAAGAACCTGGATTTTTTAATTTAGCCTTAACAGGTTCTTATATTAATGGTACTTAAAGCAAATTTAGACTACGAAGGTTCTTAAAATAGGTTCTTATATTTTCATATGAATTTTATTTAAGTATATTACAAATATCATCTCATAATACAATATAAATCATTTTCTACCATAATGCCTAAAGGCAGTGCAGTGCAGGTATGTCCTTAACAAAACATAACAAACAAACTCATAGTCAGTTCTCTGAAATGCCATTTCAAAGTTGATACACTTTTGCAGCAACTTCACTAATACGAACCTAACTAAAATTTTAGCCTTAACAGGTTCTTATGTGGAGGGGGCTTAAAATGAAAATTTTAGCCTAAAAGGTTCTTAAAACCCAGGTTCTTATAGGCGGGGTTTTACTGTAATTCATTCCGTGTCTTGTATTCTCCTGACTTGTTTTCTTTCCTGTCGCCCCATGTAAAAGGGAATCCAAGACAGTCTTGAACTGTGGATTCCACGTCGTGGATTCCGGATCCTAATAACGGGATTCCGGATTCTATTTTGACTTGTATTCCGGATTCCAAAGCCCAAGATTCACGATTCTACAAACAAAACTTTCCGGATTCGGGTGTCCGGATTCCCTTACGTTGTGTGATTCCAGGGACCCGATTCCCGAAAGTCTTAATAACTTTTCGTGACTGAAATCAAATATTCAAACCTAAAGAATAAAAGCGCGAATCCTGGATAACAAACCAGTCCGTTTTGTATTGTTAACTGATAGTTTTATCAATCATTTGCAAAACTATTGAACCCCGATCTTGAACATAAACAGCAACAGCTTTTCGGGCCCTTTAAGTATTGGGACTTTTGAGAAACAAGCTTCTGAACCGGATTCGTGAAAAAATCCTTACCAAAGATATGTCTTCAATATTGTGGTCATAATAAGTCAAAGAATACTTAGGTGGATATCTCGACCGCTGTTGTGTTAAGTAATAATTGGAAGGGAACGAAGAGGTAAGTTTTTAAAGAAACTGTGGTGCATGTTTTTTCATCTGCTGTTGAAGAAGGGCTAGCCCTTGTGTGAAAGATGCTACTAGTTTCCCTTGTGAGCTCTTATTTCCATTTTTTTTTTCTGCCAGGTCGCCAGCGCCATTTGGTATCTTCACGATTGTGACATCATTTACCGAGATCTTAAAGCCGACAATGTGTTAGTATGGTCTTTGGACGAGACCAGTCTGCTTAACGTCAAGCTCTCCGACTACGGGATATCGTGTTTCGCTACGCCCCAAGGAGTTGCAGGAGAGGAAGGAACGCCGGGGTATCAAGCACCCGAAATTCGGACCGGGGTAGGATATGACGAAAAGGTAATTGGCTCGAAGTAGCACATTTTTATTGGAGTCTTATTGTAGCTAAGCTCCCTCGAGGTTTTACCTCCTCTGGAGTCATTTCTGGGCGACGGGAGAGGCGAAGAGAGGGGAGGAACGTGTGCTGAAACCCAAAGTATGTCTGCATAGGAGGCCACCTGCCTCCCAATACGTGAAAGTTGGGCGCTATCCATTACAGAGTGGCGGCTAAATCCTTGTGTGTCGTTGTTACGGGCAGGCGTCGTTCCTTGACCATTACGAGCGTGCTTTTCCGACCATCCTCCATGTTCACCGTATTAAACTAGTTTGTCATCATAAGGAAATTTTGCAGGGCGTTTTCTCTAATGTCCAACCAAAACCACACATATGTACGGTACAAAATTAAAGAACTAGTCCTCACAAGGGCATTTGGGGGCTCCTGCCCATTAAGAACAGGTGACGAGAAATAAGGGGAGGGAAAGAGGGAAAAGGTCGTCTTTCGGGCTTGCGATAGATTATCGACGATCATATACTCTGACTAGGACAGGCGGGCTTAGTGTTTTTTACTGGGCTGCCTATGGCATTCCCAGTCATAAATCCTGTTTCGGTGTTAATTATTAACCCAATAAGCCAGAGGGCGTTGCGTGTTTCCATAAAGCATTTTTCCCATCTTTGCAGCTTCTGTTTGGTTTCAGTAGTTGACGCCAATACTCAAACAATTTTTTGGAAGTAGCACCAAACTAGCCAGAAAGATAACAACAACAGTAACTGTTTTATCCAGTCATAAATACGCACAGTGAAGTAGATACAATCTGCCAGCTTCGATATTAAAACCCGTAAGTAGCATATCATCCAAACACATGGCGTTTGTTTTTGTTCTAGGTGGACATTTTCTCCTTTGCAGTCTTCGTTTATGAGCTTCTCAGTGGCTGCCGGCCTTTCCGTGAATATCGCAATGTAGTAGATATAAAGAAGGCGATAAGACGTGGAGTAAGACCATCAATGGAAAAAAGTACCTTAGATACACAGTTACCACGACTGGAAGGCATCATGAGGTAAGATTTGATTTACTTAAATACACTTCAAGTACGAAAACAGTAAATTCTAGTGTCTAGTCTAATATAGCTTTCGACTATATCGCACAGTCTTCGTCAACAAAAAAAACCCTCATTGTTGTCACGTGAATTAGTCACGCCGCCCCTATCTCTATTTATATAGGGTTCGTACGCTGGCGTCTGATATGGGTGGCTTTGAGACTAACATAATTATTTTTTTCTTTTTTCAAGTTTAATTACCAAGGTCGAGTATGAGCATTTATGGAATTAATAATTATTATAAGTACTTTTTACGAGCACTACAATAGCCTGTTCGGCCTGACGTTTAGATAGTAGCGCTCTCCGGGGCGCTCTGGCGGTGAGGCGGGAAAAGGAGCGCCCCGGAGAGCTTGCTCGCAGGCTATTTAGATAGTAAAGAGAGGCGGGAAATAGAGAGCGGAGCGAAAATTCTAAGAGTAACAAAGAAAATTCTAAGAATAACAAAGAAAGTGGGGAAGAGAGGAGGAAACGCTTTGAGATTTCTACGGCATTCCTTCGAGTTCCACACAGTCAGCCCTGTAATTCGACTTCAGGTCATTACTGATTGTTGTCTCTCTATTGTCAATCAACGGCTTTCTTTTTCTCAATCCCTCCATTTCTCCTTTGTCGGTTCTTTTCCTCCTTTCTCATTTTGGCGCCGTCCCCATGATGTGAACTCTTAGAACAGGCTAGCCGTGAAGCGGTCTTAACTACCCACTCACATCCAGGACCTCCCCCCTTCCCCGCACCCTACCTAAAAAACAAAGAACGAAGTCAAGAAAGATTGTTAGCAATAAATTCATTTGTGAAGTGATAAAAACAGATACGTTCAAGGCTACATTTGAATGACCACACAAAAACACACCGCAGACGAAAGCAAATTGATCCCTCGATGGAATTAAACCCCACAATATCCAGGGCCAGGCGCCTTTGCTACTGGACTACGGCGTTTCACGCTGTATGGTAATGGCCATTCACTGTTTCAAAAATCACACGATTTTCTTTTAAATATCGTGTCACCTATGAACCAGTTTGGAAGCTACATTCTTCTAGGATTAGCAATGTTCAAAGTCTCTGTTATGATCGTAGTGTTCGAATTATCCCGCCCGATGATGACTTTTGTAGTCTTAGGCTACCTACACACTACACCGGACAGCTTTTTGTACGGACACGAAGTATAGGCAGCAACGGCAAAGAACTCAATGGAACAAATTAAATCGTTCGCACACATCGAACAATCATCGAACATCGTGTCGGAGCAGTTGGCCGAGAGGGTTTGGTAAACTAGATCCCAGTCCTCACTCCTGGATATTTACTTCCGTCTCAGTGGATTTCAGTCCTCGCTCCTACTTATTCACTTCCGCTACAGTCCGAATATCTGTTCACACTGCACTAAAGGTTGACACAGAACAGAACCTATTCAATATGTGACGCTCCACAGTCGAAATCAGCGCAGCGCAGCTTCGCTCAGTTACAGAGATCACGCCGAAATCACCGTTCTTGTGTGAGAACAGAAGCCCTATCCGGTATTGTTTTTTTGCCGGCGCAAAAGCCATCCGCCATAGTGTGAACATAGCTTTACTTTTGTTAAATAACAAACGTTGCATATTAACCATGTCGTTGCGGAATTTAGAACTGGTTTTCAATTTACAGATCTTGCTGGCATCAGTTACCAGAGAAGCGACCGCCAGCCAGCGAAATATTGCGGCAGATGGAAGAGCCAGCATTCCTTTGTCAGTGTCGTCTTGTTCCAGAAACCAACGAAGAACGACTGGAAAAAGTTACAGCCATTCATGGGCTGTCACAATCTGGACCAGGTAATAAGCCTAAACCTCCTTCACTTCTTTTGCTTCTGTAAGGGCCACCAATCATTTTTTTTTTTTACTGAAAAAAAATCCCAAATTTTTTTTGTGAAATATACATTAAAAAACAGCACTATACAAAAGTACTGCTGAAAAGGTTTAACTTGAATAGTCACTCCATAGGATTTCATCCTCAGACTCGAAAGTTAGAACTTTATACTAAATAAACAGTACCTTGTGAAAGTACTACTGAAGAGGTTCCATTTGAATGATCACACCATAGGATTTCATCCACAGACTTTAGAGTTGGAAATACTACTAAATAAGTTACACACTACATACTTAACAAGAAAGTAATAAGTACTCGTTAAATAGTCGTGAAAACCAGTCTTGTTGGCCCAGCGATAAGTTAATGCTAGGACCACCGTGATGATAATGCTAGGACCACCGTGATGATAACAAATCACTGTGAAATTGATAAAAAAATGTGGGGAAATTTGATATGCGTAGACATCATTTTAAAAAACAGAGATACCATACGGGGGGGGGGGGGGGGGGGGGCAGAAACAGTGTATCTTAGGATCCCCTATCACCCCCTCTGAACAGATGAACTTTTCAGTTCATCTTTTCCCTAAGTAATATCAATATACTGCAAATTATTGCATAGTATCGTAATTTTTTTATTTTTTTATGTTTTTTTTTTTTTTTTTTTTTGTTTATGTTTGTGTAAGTGTTGATAAAGATTGAAATAAAAAATTTAAAAAAAAATCTTTTCCCTTAAGTCTCACTATATGCAAGTGAACAACAGAGAGTGGTCAAATCCAGACTAATTAGAACGTAACAGTTTTGGAACTTAAAAACCTGTTCGCTTGCCTGATCTCACTGCTATCGTCGCTTTTAGTCCATGTCCTGTCTTACGCCTGCTATTTCTAATGGGTTTCTTTTTTTTAGGAAATCCCATGATTTCTTCGAGTACTGATGGCAACTCCGAAAATCCCTCTAGTTATGTGCTGTTATGGAGCCGTGAGCGTGATAAGCGCCATTACAGTATGGTGAACATTGAAACAGGAACATTCTTTTCAGAAGAGCAAAACTGCCCTGGCCATAGGGTCCTTTGTATGACAAAAGTTGAAAATCGAACCTGGCTTGGAACAGAGGTGAGGATAACATGTTGCTCCTTTTTACGGGCGAGCGAAGGAAAGCGCGAAGGGTGCTAGGAGCGCAAGACACGCGCCTCTCCTTCCCTCGTCGCGCGTATCTCGTGCTCTACGCCCTTACGTGGTCCATTCGCATGTCAAACGCGAGAATGTTTACTTCGTGTAATCTAGAGACGAGACTGCTTAATTGGAGATCGTAGCTAAGCTTTCCGGTCTTACAACAGACTGAGTGTAATGACGTTTACAGTAGCCTCACAGGCAAATCAAGCAGAGGGTCGAGCACTCCTCCACCCATTTTTGTCTCAAATTTTGTTTTATTTCTGACGTCTATTTCTGAGTCTTCCAGAGCTTTGATTTTTAGTGTGAAATTTCTGGAGTCAAATGCTCTAAGAGTTCTTTAATCAATAAATAGTATGTATATGGCCAGAAGCCTCGGCTGCCCCCTTTCTGGATCCACATTTGTCGAGGGCAGATATATCGCAAGAGACTCAGACATTATACTTTATATTTTTATATTGTTAGGTGTAGGTTTTCTGTTCATGGCCCCTCTAATGTTTCAACGTTAGATCATTTATCTTAGTAGAGTGTGTGTCAACTCTACTGGATTAGCCTACGTGGCAGCCGTCAAAAGGGGAAGGGAAGGGGGAATTAGCGCGCCCGAAATTCTCCCTCCCCCTTCCCTTTTAACGCTTGCCACGTAGGCTGGAATTGGACATTTGGTACTTACTAGAGAGCTTTAGATTCTGAGACGAGGACGACTACGAGTACGAGATTTTCCCAATACTAAGTAGTGCTCTTGCATGAGCCAACGCCATTTTGGCGGCAAAACGTGATAGCCGTCGTCATTCTACTACGAGTTTTAGCGAGAATATGGTAGTGGTGGGAACAGGTTATCAAATTTTAGAAGCTTAATCATTTTGCGACCGGGAAGGGCTAAACCTTGTCCAAAAAAAGTAACCGCACTAACTTTTCAGGCGAAAAATAGTACAATGAAGCGCTCCGGGTTGCATATTTTTCGAGTATACGCGAAAAAACTTTTAAGGTAAGTCTCGTACTCGTAGTTGTTTTCGTCCTCATATCTAAAGCTCTGTACTAACTCAATCACTAGGAAGAATTCTTTCCTTTACAGCTTGCCTTACTTCTCTGATCTTCCAACAATAAAGCAACGGGTATTTAGGCCCCGTTTCTTCATTTTTGGGAGACCAGAGACGACGAGGTTAGATACACTAAGGTAAACGTAAATTGCCTGGCAAGGTAAGTAGATAAAGGCACCCCTTTATCGACCTAACGAAACTACGGAACCGCTATAAAATATCACAAACAACCAATGTTATTTACGCCCATAGTGCACTGTACACATCCTTTCTGTATCGACCTATGGTCAGTGGCCAAGTGGAATAGCATAGGAGAGTTTTCTTAAAACGTAAAAACGTTATTTTAGTGAAGTAAAGTGAATGAAGTTAATTCGAACATGGGCGGATTTAGCAGGCGGCACCACCTTTTCTTTTGAATATTAGAATTATTATAATGTCTGTCTTCCAGAGACTTTAAAATTTCTTGACACAAATGCGCTCAGAGTTCTTTGCACACCGGAAGCCTCGATCCCCTCTTCATAAATCTTCTAGATCCGCCCCTGAGGTAGTCTGAAATGTCAGCGTCTCTTCGAGGACGGGGTGGGGAGAAGACACGGAGGACATTTCAGACTACCCCTGAGGAAACCTTTCACATAGAGAACTCCCAAGACAGAATTATAAGAAAGATAAAGAATGCTTTTGAGCACATGTTAATAGTGTATATCGATTTAGCCTGCGAAAACAGTCGTTTCTCCTCGCTCCTCGCCGCCAGGGACATGTAGCGCGGACGAACGTCTGCGACTCTTTGACAAAAATTCCATACTGATGACGTAAAATCTGTCCGGAATCCGGCTAAAAGCCCTGATTGGTCAAAAACAGTCATTATTTGTGGAATATATTCTTCTCTAAAAGAAGCATTTGAGTTTTGCTAGAGCTCGTTCGCAGAAACGTAAAATTGAACAAATTTGCATTCGAAACCCCATGACTATTTATTATGTAAACATTGATTTATTTCCGGCTGTTTTAGCAGGCTAATATCGGTTAAATATAGGAAGAGCGAACCCTTTGTCATATCACTTCAGTTTCATTTCAAGTTTATGTTGACAAATGAGGTCACAAATGATTTAACACTGACACTCGGAGATGCCTTATTTCTTTGCTTATCTCGATGGCAGTTTAATGCTAAGTAAACACGTAAGTTTTTCACCTTTTATCCACAACTTTGATAACTTCCTCTTCTCTGGAAGCCTCTTTCGAGCTAAACTGGGCTTTATGACAAACACAAATGCTCAGAGACTGGGAAGAGGGGGGTGGCGGTTGACAAGAAGGCACGTAGTAAATACTGGGTAGAGGACTTTCTCCCTTCCCCCGTTATTCCCTACTCACACACTCCCATTTTCCGTCTCCGGGAGGGACTGGAACTAGCAGGATTAAAAAATGTCTATTAGTACTTTGGTTTCAAGAACATAATTATAACTGAACAGTATCATTATCATTTACGTCAGGAGCCGATCGGCTCCTGTTTACGTGCGTTTATTGCTTTCTATTTCATCTGGTATTTCCCAGTAAATTTAACGTATCTCCTAGATTCCATGTATCAATAACAAAAACCATAATTGTAATGTATTGCCGTGCTATAATTCTTTCGATCAAGATTAATCTAGACTACCCTGGGTACCAGAGGTTATTTCTTGCTTGCGGTGAGTTACTTCGGGGGCCGACACATCTTCGACCAAAGGCCGAAGCCACGAACGACGAAGTATCGCGGGCCACTATAAAGACGTAACCGAAACCGAAAACTGCGCATGAAAAGTCTTTGGCACCCAGGGTAAATCTAACCCCAGAGATTCTTGATGTAAGCCCTATGGCTGAAAGATCATATGACAGCGTAGTTATTGTTTGTCTCCATAGGGGTGCACAGTAGAGGTGTTCGGACGACGGTCCTGGCGTTTGGCCTCAACACTATGGTCCTACACTACTAAGGCCCCTGTCTTAGAGCTACTGACTGAATGTGCCCCTTCTGAGTCCGCTTCTTTTGACATGTTTCAACCACAGGTAAATAAGGGTATTTTTGTATAAAGCGGGCTAGTTGTATGAATCATGAGGCAATCCGAGCTTGGTTCGTTATGACCATGTTGTCATTTCTTCATACTCGCATAACGACTTGATTACATGCTTACCCTAAACTGCCGCTTGTAAGCCCTGAGCAGGGTTCGTACAAAGTCTTGAATTCTTGAAAAAGTCTTGAAATTTGCTCAGCAATTTGCCAGACCTGGAAAAACTCTGGAAAATAGAGATAAAATATTGAAAAATGGTAAAAAGTCTTGAGTGTTTTTTAAAGCTACAAGTGCTTTATAGTTGACAATTTTTTTGTTTTGGTCAAATCTTACTCTATCTTGCCCGTATGTTTGCAGCGTATCATGAAAAAAGCTTTGTTCCTGCGTTTTTTAAGGTTTCTATTTATCACCTATTTGATAACCTTCAGTCTGGAAAAATGAAATTATTGTTTGGACAAAGCCTGGAAAAAAGGCTTGAATTTTGGATTCAAACAGGAATCTGGGCGTAGGACTGTGAGGGAGGAGAGGGCTAATAAATAGCCTGCGAAAGCAGCCGTTTCTTCTCGCTATTCGCCGCCGGGGACTTTTCGCGAAACGTCCCCAACGGCAAGGAGCTAGGACAAACGGATGTTTTCGCAGGCTTGCTATTAAGAGGTGGGGCTTTTAAGTGACGGTTCACAGTATGCCGCAAGTGTGAGCCACAACACGTCAGTTTTTGAAACTAGCTCTGCTAACTCTCGCGAGAGCTCACCTTTTGGCAGATAAGCTTTGTTTATCGTTCATCTCACGGCAGTGACTCTTACATTGATCGCTGTGTGTCAATCGGTTGTTGCTGCTCTGGTCTCTAGTACTTGCAGTAAATAATTGGTGCTTTTCGATTCAAATTAATGGTTGGTGAACATTGATCCTCATGTTGTTATCTTAAGTGTTAGTCTGTGAAAGGTTTGAAACCAGGAGTCATTTCATAAGTAGGTTGAGTTTGATCATCCGGGTGAACGTAGTCCTGAATAGGACTCCTGTTGACAGTGACTGACGTTTCGACAACCTGTGCGGTAGTCATCTTCAGAGTCAAAGTGAGTTGTATCGCGTCAGTTGATGGTTTTTTACTCTGGTTATTGACCCTATTGGTCAATTAAGTCGCGATATTATTGGTCGTCTGTCAGTTAGGCCGTGATGGTATTGGCTATGAAGACTTGCAATGTCATAGGTGCATTTTGATCCGCATATTGTCACAGTTAAACAGTCGTGTACTGTTAGCCAAATTGTCGGTTGTCCAGTCATTCTCTCGTGTTTAGTTACAGGATAGTTGACTCTCATTTTGCCTAAAACGTCAAGAGAACGTTTTTGTGCGTTGTGGGCTTTGGAACGCGTCCTGTTTCAACTGTGGTAATTTCGCTGGGGCCAAGAGGTGATAAAGAAAGAGAGCCGATTTCCATAGTCCAGGGCTCGACGTTGCGACCCCTGGGGTCGCCAATGCGACTTGATTTTTTTTGGTGGCGACTAACTTTTCACGCCTGGTCGCCAGGCTGGCCCCCATGATATTTGTGACCTTCTCTGATAAAACGTACACTAACGATATTCCGTTAAACGGTTAGACCGTTAGCTATCCGTTAGTCATCAGTTAGACAGATCAATGAAAATCGCTAGAGGCGTTTGGCAATTCAGTCTTTAGGCTAGCAACTCATCCGTATCCGTTAGATCGTTAGTTGTATCTGTCGATCTTCTACTGAAATACACTGTTGAAGAAGTTCCAACGGGCAACGGAGACTGTCTTTTAGTGGGTCTGTAACACCATCGCTTTAGAAAAATTATTCTGTAAGAGCTTGTAACCGATGTTTTAAGGCTTCCTTTCGCACGATTTTTGCCCGTTTCAATGTCCGTTCGCATCGTACAGCATCGGTCGAAGAACTCACATACCTGCGGGCGGCGTCCACAATCTCTTAAGGTAATACTGAAGCGTAAATTTCCTCAAACAGTTATTCAAGCTTCAGGAAATGAAATACACTTGCAGTTAAACAAATTTTTTGTATTAGAAAAAAAACTCATTTGGGCTATGAAAGAACAAATCTGCAAACATTCGCTTTGCGTTCCATATTTGCATTGATGTTCAGAAATGAACATCGGTGAAATATGATCTATCTCGTTGCCTAGCACGTGATCGAAAGTCTCCTCCACAAAGAAGAAACAGATCGTCAATATTTTCGGGCAAAAGTTGATTTGGCGAGAAGTCTGTTCAAGAAGTCTGACTTCAACGATACTTTATTAAAAGTCAATAAAATGCAGCAAAGCTCTCACTTGGGTCGTCACGCAAGGCTTTGTCGCGAAGGGCTCAAATGTCAACATAAATTTGCAGAAAAAAGTAGTTTACAAGAAGCCCGAGATAGACGTTTGTTCTTTTATCAGACTAGTCTGCAATCGAGTCCGCAATCTAGATACATGTTCGACATAAGGGAATTATTTTTAATCGATGCGCTAAAATTTATTCCCGGACAAACAAGGGACCTGTTGAGAACTGCGATCGATTTGCCCGATTAATTTTGACGGAAGTCTTAAAAAAGACTTCCGTCGAATGGTGATTTTCTCTTACAAGTAAAGTTAAAGTCGAACGTTAGACGGACCAACCGTTAGCTGCTAAGAATCAACCGTTAGATCGTAAGAGCAATCCGTTAGAACAAATCGTTAGAGCGTTGGGACAAGCCGTTAGAGCGTTAGAAAAGCCGTTAGCTATCCGTTAGTTTAACGGTAACGGAATACATAAAAACGTAAAAATGAATTTTATAACAAGTGCCATTGTAGGGGTTATGTAGCCTGTTTTGTAGAAGGTAACTTATTGATGATTTTGTTGAGGTTAAAAAGACCTTAAGTATATTGTATGCTATTTTTTCTTGAAGATAATTTTTGGCGACTAGAATACTTGTCCTGGCGACCAAAAATGAAAACTTAGAGGCCAGCTGGCCCCAAGATTTTTTTCTGAAAGTCGAGCCCTGCATACATGTGCTTCTTCCAATGATTTCCCCAAACTAATTCCTCTTCAACTATGCCGACAATTTCTTAGAAAGTAGTTAAAGAAAGTTTTTTTGTATGTGTCATTACAAATGTCACTGTAGTATGGTAGAAGGTGGTATACCTTTTGGGTCGATTTCTGCCGCTCTTTCGGTCCTCCCCGAGAAGAGTGTGTTCGGGAGAGGAACGCGGGCTCATTTCCCGAACAGCGGCTGGTAAGCGAGCCCAGTATACCTTAAATGATCAATTCACTACTTTCACATAGACCATAATGCACCTTGTTTACCTTCCAAAATTTTACATAACCATTGTTTCCAATTTCTCCTGGGTATTACAGTCGTCCCAAGAGAAATCCAAGACAATGCTTATGCAAAATTTTGGGGGGTAAACAAGGTGCATTATGGTCTATGTGAAAATGGTGAATAATAAATAATAATAATAATAATAATTTATAATAAGTAATGGTAACAGGACTGAGTGGAGTCCAATTCGGTCTGTAATCATACGAGTGATTAACAAAATCGAACGACCGCGTAGCGGGAGTCCGATTTGTTTAATCACGAGTATGATTACAGACCGAATTGGACGACACGAAGTTCTGTTACCAATTAATCATAACTTTAACAAAATTTGTGATATATAGGGCTCTTTTTAAATCAAAACACAAGAAATTCCAAGATTTTTTCGCTAGCTATGAAAAAAAAGCCATTTAAGCGCGCGCGTGATGGCGCGTACTGTCCAATTACTTAGGCATGACGCGTACTGTCCTATTAAACTGTCCTATTAAGGCTGAAATCAGGGCAGTTGAGAACCAATCAGATTTGAGAATTTTGTTATAGTTATGATTATAATAATAATAATGAGTCTTTATTTCATCGAAAGATAAAACTACATATCTTATGTTACAATAATACGGAAGATAAAAAACTATGATAAAAATATCTACATACATACATATATTAAAAAAGTATGTCATTAAAATAAATGGAGCTTAAAAATTAACCTATTTACAAAGGAGCTCATAAAACGCTGTGTATTAATTTTCGGGCGTGCACAGCCTTTTGTTCTAAGATTATGTACATAAGTCTTCTGGACAGGAATGATATCTTTCAGGGGGTGGCAGGGGGTGAATAGCAGAGCTCAGCTGAAAAATCTCAAATTTTGTCCTTTATTCGACTGTACCCGACGCTTTGTACAACATGTAGCCAGCCGTTACTGTATCACCTATGTATATCGCTTGATATTTCTTCCAGGGAGGCAAAAGCGTTAAAAATGTGTACGCGTCTCTTGCCAATGGTACTCTAGTGGTGTTTTCTAAGAAAAGCAGCAGCGAACGAAGATGTTCTCACAATGACGTGACGCTTGGATTGAAGGAAGACGACGAGATTGTCGCAAAAGAGAGTGACAAGTGGTCCAATATTCAGGTTTATGACTTATTTGTTTTTATTCAATTTTGAATTAAAGAGAGTGTAATTAGAGAAACAGTTTTTTTGTTTGTTTGTTTGTTTGTTTTTTGTTGTTGTTTGTTTGTGGTTGTTTTTTTTTGGTTAAGACTGCGCTAAAAAATACCTTTTAGATTATGAGGTTATGCATGTAAGGGCTTTTTAATGATAATAGGCCCTCAAACAATGGGCGAGACTTTAGAGGACTGTCAAGGTGATGGGCTACTTAGGTCGAAAAATAACATGCCGGTTACAATCGATTTTGCCTTTTAAGTCCCTTGAGCTCTCCAAGATAAACACCAACAAAGACCAACAAAACACTATGTGATATTGTCTGTGGTTTTTCGTGTGTTGTCGCACCCGCTGTCCCCTGCTTAGGTCGAGTGTTTGCAAGTTGAAGTTCCAGGCGTCCGCGATGTTTCATGTGATGCTGCACTTGCCTACGTTTTAGGCTGGATCACACCATACCGGATGGCTTTTGCGCCGGCGCGACAACTATACCGGATAGGACTTCTGTTCACACACAAGAACGGTGATTTTGGCGCGAACTCTGTAACGGAGCGCCTCGCCGATCTCGAAATTCAAGCTTCACTTATATCTGAGCAGGGCTCGAAACTGCGACTAACACGGTCGCCAATGCGACTAACGTTTTCTCCTTTTCTCCTGTTCGCCACTTTGGCGACCAGATTTTTCTGTGATTTAGATTTAGATTAATAGAGTTTAGTTAAAACAACATTTCATCTTATCTTGCTTTGCTTTCGTCATAAAAAATGTTTCAAATCGCATAAACAAAGCCAGTTTACCTCGAAATTTATACCAACTTCTGTCCGCGATATTTTCAAGCAATCAAATGTGATGAATTGCACCATACTATGAGCTGCGTCATTTACCTTATACAAACTGGCGACTATATTTCTCCAGTTGGTCGAGGATTTTTTAATTTCGAGCCCTGAATTCTGATAAGTTCTGTATCAACCTTTGGTGCAGTGTGAACAGGTATTTGGACCGTAGCGGAAGTGAATAAATAGGAGCGAGGCTGGAAACCACTGAGACGGAAGTAAATTTTTAGGAATGAGGATTGGAATTCTCGTCACCAAACCCTCTCAGGCAACCGCTTTAGCTTGATTTTCGATGTGTCTGAACGACTTATTCTAGTTCCGTGCCGTTGCTGCTCATACTATAACGAATAGCTTTCCGTGTCGGAACGAAAACGATATCCGGTATAGCGTAAATATAGCCTTAATTTTGCAAGCTTCAATCGGCGACAAAATTGTTGAGACATTGTACTCAAATAGGGTCTAACTGTCCATGGACGAAAAGAAGGTGAAAAATGTGAAATCTGGTAAAAAGAAATTGTATACGAATTTGATCGCTAAGCAAAAAGAGACAGGTAATCTTGAATATCTTTCAAATAGTTTTTAAATAGTTATGAATATTATAACTTGTTTTAGATAGTTAATAGTTCAAATTTCTACATAAGACTCTAGATAGTTTTCTAAATACTATTTTTGCTTGTTTTTAAATTCCGTCCATTAATGTTAAGAAACGGTCCAGATAAGAACGATAGCGCTGAACGGCAACGAACATGTTGGAATGCAAAAAAGGTGCTAACTTCTTTATTGTCTGTATTTACTTCTGACTGGCTTAAACAGCAAAAGTTAACAAAACTTCATAAAGCAGTACATATATTCATCCTTACTTTCCAACCATCTTCCATATAACAAAATCTGGTCTTAGTTTGAATAACAAAGAAATCCTATGTAGGGAACATGTAAAATTGTAAACTTTTCTTGGCTGTTGTTTTCAACTCTTGTGATTGGTCAAAATCTTTTAACACAAAAAAACACCCTTTCAAAGTGGAGTGTAAATGCATTTTATTGCGTAAACGGCCTTCATATAGGTTAATGCATTCTCTGTGTAAAAATGAGAACATTCCTATGTGGGGAAAGCACCGTTGCCGCATAACAAAAGAAATTGCTATCCACCTTACCCGGATCATTACATAATTTTTATTTTTTTATAGTGATAGTGTAAAATTATTTTAACACTAATTTTGTTTTTATGTTTTATAGAGGGGCACAAATTTATCAGTTTTTTTCATAACTGTCACGTGTTTACCCTCATTAAATAAAGGTGTTACCTTACTCAGAAACTCATAAGGGGTTGAAACGTGTAACTCTCATATGTTTGCTCTGTCCGATGCTCGTGATTATTCATTTTCGAAAGTACCATATTTGGAACGAGAAGAAGAGATAACTGAGCAATCAAACTTCGTAAACAACGTGACGTAATTTTACTTCAGGTTCCCGCGCCCGCTTAAAAAAATGGCCGGCAAACGGGGGAAAAACTCCCGAAAGCCGAGAAAACTTTCAAAGGTTGAAACCAGGAATCGTATCCAAACAGTGAGCAGGAATATATTATTGCCTTACCACCCGGGCCAAACGTAACATTATGAAAGCCATTGACATCCTCGCAACTTCTTGAAGTTGTCACTTCAAAAAACGATGCCTCGTTGACCCCCTGCATGCACAGTAAACTTATACTGCAAATAGGTTTTTAAAATTCTTATATTAAAAGTCTAGAGTAATTATATTAAATTCTTATATTAAAAGTCTAAATTCATTAGCTGCGTATCGAAAAGCGTCCAAAACCTGAACCTGACATCTTCGCAAAAAGAGATGCGTGTAATGAATGTGAGAAGCATTTATTCAGCTTGGATGTAGAAGTCACGATCGTGGTTTGAGCGAAATTTTATGAATAAACAAACTCAAAACAATAGACAGAGAAGCCGTTTCTTGAAAATTTTTATTCAAAATCCAAAAAGTTAATCCTTTAAAGCAATTCGGAAAACACTATCTGGATCGTGGATCCGTATCGGCTGAGCATATGGCAAAATTCAACACAAAATCCATCTCAAATCGGGGCACATTTTGTAATTTTTCTTTAGCGCCGAAGAGAAAACTTTGTAAAACGTCTATGAAACATTTAAAAATACATAAATTCCCTTTCAAAAACGTAATTGTCTTGTCCACAGAGTGGAAAATGTACCTGAAAATTCAGCAAAAACTTCACTGCCTTGGTTGCATTTCAAAACAGACCATGTGCTCCGTCGTGAAGAAAACAAGGTTGAATTCCTCGAAGGACGATTTCTTGATGAAAAGCTTCCCTTCCTCCACAAAAAGAAAGCCGGGCATTCTTTTGAACTTTCTCTTTCCATTTTTTGTCTTTTAACGGTGTATTTTTAACCCGGAAATGCAGAACTCTTGTCTTAAAACATCTGCATGGTGATCGCGCGGCAGCCATTTTTTTGAAAATGGCTATCTGTCACTAAGGATTCACGAGCATTGAACGCGAGTTACACGTTTCAACCCCATATGAGTTTCTGCCTTACTTTACCTTACCTACGGTAACTCAGGAGAACAAAAGAATCCGCGCCCCTCCCCTGTCCCCTCCATTCAAAGTTGGGGTGTTTGTTGTTTTCTATAGGTAGCTCGAACATCGGCACAACATTGCATGGAGGGGATGGGGGAGGAAAAGCTATATTTCCTCCTTTTGAAGTTAATAAAACGTAAAAAAGCCCAGTTTTGGGCAAACTGTCCCAACTCATTTTGTCGCCGATTGTTGAGTTGCGTCATCGTGCTCCCGTGGTCGTGTCATATAATGTTGGGTCTGTAGGTCATATTTTTGCAACTGTGATTTCCCTATGTTTACATTTAAGGTCGCGCGAAGTTGCGTCGATGTGATGTTGCATCTTGTGTCCTAGCTAATTAAGTCTGAAAACTTAAATTGAGCGTGCTTTTCAGATTGGACAAGACTTGAGAAGATTTCTTTCACTCAGCTCGAGTTTACATATTATACAAATTGAATTAGCGAAGACAAATAAATACGTTTATATTTCGCACACTTACCTATATCTTTCGTCAATTTTATAGGTCGTGAACCTTGGTCAAAATGGTATGCCAGCCAAAAGCATGGTCCTTGTCCGCGAAAACAAAGAGTTATGGGTGGGATGTGGCAATAAGATTGTCATTGTGGACACGAAAACTCTGCGTATCTTGGACGAGATAGCTGTGTACCAGACGCAGAGAACCCATGTTCGAATCATGGTCACTGATGGCGCGCGTGTTTGGAACGCCGATAGAAAGTCGACGAAAATTTTGCAGTGGGAAGTGAGCACTCGCCAGCTCACTCACATCTTTGACTGCGATGTTGATAGTGCGGTTGGGAAAGTGTTGTGTAGCGAAGCAATGGAGCCGCGTCGCAAGGAGAGACAAGAAAGTTTGAACCGCGTACGTGACAGACCAATAAGTGATCCCCTGGAAAGTTTTGACCAGCCGTCTTACACGGAAGCTATGTTTAAAGAGGCGATGAACCGCGAAGGGAACGAAGATGTCAAGACAGAATCCTCGCGCAAACATTATTCCTTTCCGCGGAATACTCCCAGCCTTAGTTTCGGAATTGCTGAGGACGAGGATTCGGACATCTCAGCAAAATCTGTTTCTCCCCCTGTTTCTATTCCCGGTTCACAGGCACGGTTTCGTGGGGAAAAAGTCTCCCAGGGAACCTTGCCCAGTCGTGGTCGCTCCCTTTCAGCGAAAACCGAATCCAGTGCTTCCCTTGATAGCGGCATTTCGTCTCTACGCACCACCTCCATAACAAGAAACGACACTGAACGAACAGTGAAGAATATTTCGAGCACGAATTTGCAAGACGACTTGCAAGATGAAAAGGCCCCTGTAAGGGAAACTTGTGAAGAGGTTCATAGCAAACTGGAACAAATGAAACCTTTTCATACCGAACAGGAGCTAGATTCAAATGGAGGATTATCAACCGAGAGTCACAAAGGGTCTACAATTGATCAACAGCAAGACTCTAGTGAGACAGAAAATATTGGGAGTTGCTCCTCAGAAAGTGAGCCTGACACCCAACAAGTTCGGACCGAGTCTGTGATCACAAGCGACGAAAAAGTCGAAGAACTCGATGGTGATCAAAATGAAGCTCAATTCGAACTAGTAGACAAGGAAGAAACGCGACAGGCCTTTGTGGAGGGCACAAAGAAAGTTCCTCGCTCTGAAGAAGGTAACTCTCAACACTGTCTCTCAATGGACACTTTGCAGATGCGTTTCAACGCTTCCTCTCGTGCGCCTTCACTAATGAGTTCGCAGAGAAGAAGGTCGCAACGTCGGCCAAAACCTCAAGAGAACAATAATAATAATAACAATGTGCCACCTACCTCTACGAAACCCTGGGCGCGTAGACCACGTTTGCGCATACTAGCCGGTTCAATAAACCGCGTGACAGCGCTTCTGTTGGTAAATGGCACGTTGTGGATTGGACGTGGTGTTGGTGACATACTCACAGTAAACGTAAATTCAGCCAATAACGGACTTCCTCCTGGTCACGTGTTTACGCAACTTGAGAGCGACAATCTCCTGGGTTACCAGAACGGGCAAGTGGATGAGATTGTTACTAGTGGCACGAGTAAAATCGTCTGCCTTCGTCGGCTGGAGCTCGATCGAGGGAGCACGACGAACGAAGATCAATTCACAGAGCGTTACCAGTTGACCGTGTGGGAGGCCTGGGGCGAAACCGAGTTTAGGAGGTTTAAAGATCGCCTGGACGACTTTAACGCTTTAGTTGAATGATTCATTTACAATGGCCTTAAACTCAACTTTTTATGGTCTATTTTAGTCATTTCGCGTCAGCGACTCCATAATTATTATCTTTATCGAAAAAAAGCATTTCTATTGTAGTCCGAAAAAGGCAACACTAGGCCGGTTATTTATACGAATTCCAACTTAGACCAGCCTTGCATAGATTGAAATAATAGGTGGACCTTTAAAACTATTTGTAACCTGTTGTTTACAGTTGTTAAGAACCTTTGAAAAAGTCTTTAAGGCCGGTTAGTTAGACACCAGTTTAATTCTGCTTAAGTAACTGGCCTGTGATTTTTATTCGTAAGTTTCTATTGAGTGGTTTTCTTTCATTGTTCCTCATTTTCTGTCACCGCGTTCCAGTCCAGATCTGAGTCTGTTTCTCTGTCACGCACCACCTGGAGTGAGTTACCCTTTCTCCAAACGTTGCGTGACAGGGAGCCGGAACTGGAATAAACTTGATTATGCTTACAAATCCAAAGTCCTCTTTTAATAGAAAAGTATCTTTAGATGTGGTATATATAGCTTACGTTACGATATGATAGATTAGTTTGCTGTTTTTTAAAACACATTGTACGTAGTGGTTGTACCACTCTAAAAGAAAGCTGCAGTGATTGAAGCTGTACTCAACAACAGAACGAGAATTTTTTATCGAGTTTTTAAACAGCTTAACATTTAGGCTTAAAGAACGGCTGTGTCTTATCAAATTATAGGATACTAAACACTCATTCTCTTGATATTTATAGAGTGGGCCCTTTTTAGTGACTGGAGGTTACATTAAGAAATTTTAAAATTTATAGTCCCATCTTTATAACAAAGCAAAAAACAACCCTGGGCTGTACTGGGCGAAGTGTTTAAGTTTTGGCACCTCAGCACAGGAGTTAAACTTAAAAAAAGTTTCAGCTTGCAAAGAAAGTAGTGTCCGATAGCCCGGGGCTAGTGGATTTTGCTATCGGGCTAATGAATTCTGTTCTTAACTTGCCCGACGGGCAAGTGGAGTTTTTTGAGGAATTCAAATTACATAAGAACTGTGTAATCAATCCTGCTTATCAAAAACGTTTTTGGGGCTAGTTGAAAAAAGAATTTTGGGCTAGTACATGCTAGATACAGTTTACCCGAATGGCAAGCTGTAAAACTGACTTTCTTTGCACCCTGAGTTCGCTCAATTTTTTCAAGTTGCTATCTATTTGCATCCTGGCCATAGAAGGTCAAATCATGCATTTATAGTTGAGGTATTACTTATAATACCAGAGTAATTTTAAAGAAAACTGAAGCATTATGTCAGAGTGTTCTGTTATTCCAATGTGTTTTTAGGGTGTTCCTTTATATAGAGGAACTACGATAATGATTAATTAAATTAGCGACCTAGAGGCATACTAATAGCTGTCCTAGCTACCAAGAAAATGATCAAGTACGCGAATAGTTTATCAGTGGGAAACATTTCTCCCCAGTGATAAATTATTTATTTTTAGTCAGAATAAGCAAGTAATATTTATGATAGGTTCTTTAGGAGATATATTTTTTTAAGAGGAAATATAGTGTAAAGTAATTGCATACACCACTTTAATTGCGAATTAAAAGAATAGTTTTAAATACATGTATTCTTTCTTCTCGTTGACCATTGTAATCTCGATTAATGTAAAGGAAATTTGACACAAGATGAATGGAAGAATCGTTAACGCCTAATGACCCAATTAAAATCTTTGAAATTTGTTGTCTTAAAATTTTAAAAGTCTTTAAAAATGTGGTACATACACTAACGTTTCTGAGCGATGCGCTGCAATTAATGAAAGTGATTGTAGTTTATAGAAACTATTGAACCCATTTGCCCCTGGATATTTTCCGAAAAACTATTCGAGGTTCTATCTAGCTAAAGAGATTCGCATCTACCAAAACAGTGTCTATAAGACGGGCACTACGTTAAAAAATGTCAAAGTACACTTTTCAAAATGTGGGCAAGTGCAAAAGCGAAATTTCGAGAGTGACAATAAAAGTGACGCTGCCCCCTTCACTTATACCTTTCGTTTACTCTCTACCACTCTGTTTGCTTTTCTTCTCTTTTGATGAGCTTTTGCTGAGCATTTGCTTGGAGTTTCTGTGCAAGTTAGGTAATATGTATATGATTTACAATCGGATTTTTAACTAATGTTGGATTTTTTTTTTTTACATTTTACTCTCGTTTGTTTGTCTGTGTCAGTATTAATTTAAAAGACCTCCCTCTGCAAAAAGTTAAGTGTCAAAGTGGACCGTGACCGTCACAAAATCCGTCACAAGTGGTTTACACCATGTCCCTCGTTTCCAGGGTGCGCTCTCTTGGGAACGAGGTTGCCTAAAGGGGCGTTTCTCGACTGAGGTTCTCGACTGAAGTTTCAGTGTGTTACTAATGACGCCGAGCTCCAGATACACGAACTATAGGGAAACATCGGCTCCTGCTTCATCATTACAATTTAAAATCAAACTCATCGTTTCCAGTCGCTCCGTGGACAAGCCTATAGAGGATGAGAGAAGACGATCTTTCACCCATGCTAATTTTCTCAATCTTAGCCTGCAATGTATGCGTATTTTTTGGCCGAGCGAAAGTTGCTTGTCTTTGTTTCGCCCCATGTAACGGATTCCAGAATCCGGTAGCCTGTATGCAGATCCCCCCCCCCCCCCCTCCCCCTCTCCGATTTTTCCTGAAGTGATGGGGGGTCTGACTAGAATCTAGGAAATTTTGGCTTGTGGAATCTGAATCCTGAGCGTTGGAATCCGGAATACAGCTCAAGGCATCCGGAACCCTACTAAAGACTGGATGGAATCTAGTACCTGGAGTCCGGAATCCACGACGTGGAATCCAGAATCCAGGACTGCCTTGGAGTCCCTTACATGGGGTGATATGTTCGTGACGCTGTGGGCGACATCATTTGTTTTACCTTACACTAAGGAAGATCGGGGAGCCTTGAAATAGCAATCCTAGAGCGAAAAGAAGTCAAAAATTCTCTCTTCCGCTCCTCTTTGGGACGCCCTAACACTTAAAACATATTTTTTTAATTCACTGAGGAGATTGCGGTTACGCGAGAAGAGACGTTCGCGCGAATACGTCTGCAAGGTTATTTAAATCTAAGCTCGCTCTAGGGGTAAATATAGTATTAACATTAGATATCATGCGCTTACCAATTGTCATTGCGGGATTTTCCTCATTTGATTATGCGAAATTCAGGTGCTATTTAACAATTATTCCACGAGTGCTCATTAGATATTCAATTGTAGGAGCCAACGAGGTGCGTGGCGCCGAGTGGGCTATAATCATCTCATGGCAACAGACACGAGTGCAACAATTTTTTTGTTAAAAACGCCTACAAAATATCGAAAATTCTCCCCGACTTAATTTGTAAAAATGACCGTTTTTCAGCTTGTTTTTAATTTTGAGCAGACGCGTTGTATTATCCAATGATTCAGATTTTAATAAAAGCGAATATTTGCTTTGCTGACGACGTCGTTGTTTACGATGTTTTTTGCTCATTCTCGCAATTCGTAGAAGGCGGAGCCGTATGTGAAAATTAAGTTCAAGGGGGAATCATTGGCGGATTCAGACCTTCAGATAAGGGGGGGGGGGGGGAGGGCGGTCATCCAGACCCTGAGAAAAAGGGGAGCGACTTTGGTCTGAAAATAAGGGGGAGCGGGCCCCTCCCTTGGATCCGCCACTGGGTATTGGGAAGAGAAGGCAAGTAACAAGTACAATTTTGGAAAAACTTAATTTGATATTTTTGACGCTACCTAATCTCTTCTAGTTATTTTCTTTAATAAATTTGGCCGATCGGTGCGTTATTCCTCTTTGAAGACAACAAAAATGCTCCACAGCTAAAAGAGAGAGATTAAGAGTCATGTTTACGACAAGACAAACGTCAGATTCAAGCTGAGAATTTCTCAGAATAGAAAATAAGCAGATAAAAACTGTACGGGACAATTCTTATGGATAAAACTGGCTTGAAACTACTTCTTTTTTGAGTACAAGTGATAAATAGTATGTGTCAATTGAGGGGAAAACTTGGCCACGTAGTTCCAATTCACGTTTGCCGTTTGGTTTAAACGCACTAATTCCATCGTCTTCTCTTGTTTACTTGTAGCTATTTTGCACCAGTAGTTATTGTTTGTTTCACGGGTTTACTCTGACAATTAGTCATAGTGTGGTTTGATGGTTTCTTTTCTTTTTTTAATATTTAAACTTCGCTCTGTGACACAAAAGAAATAGTTATCTAATTAAAAGCATTATATGGATTAAAATAGTTAATTAAATAATTAATCACGCCTTGTGTTCTTCTTAAGGCTGCCTAGGAACGTTAGACATTACCTGTTTTACAGAAAGGAGTTGTAACAGTTGATATTTTTGCCATGTACTATTAATAACCACCTGCGTCAGACGTCTTGCCGATATTACTAGCTGCAATCAGAGACAAAAAGTAGTTGACACACTTGTATTAAACGCGCACAAATCCCCCCTCAACCCCGAATCATTACTGTTTGTTGTTGAAAAAAAGACTGTTAACCTTCTGCACAATTAACGGCCACCTTAGGGACAGAAGGAAGTGGCCGTTGTAGAGAGGTTTGAGCAAGAGTCATTACATGGACTCGGTCCGCAAAAAAAAAATAATAACAGCTGTAGAGAGTTGGCTGTTAGTTGAGGTTCGACTTCTGAGTTGCAGCTTCTTTAACAGGGAAGAGCCACCCACTGGATCTGTTAATAAACCATTATTATTATTATTATTATTATTATTATTATTATTATTATTATCGTTGTTGTTGTTGTTGTTGTTGTTGTTATTATTAGTTTTGTAAGTTTTCCTTGAAATACCATCTCGGTTGAAAAAAGACTGTCAACCCTCTAGTGCACAACGGCCTCCTTGGGGACAGAAGAAGGTGGCCGTTTTAGAGAGGTTTAAACAAGAGTCAATGTATCTGGACTGTCCGCCAAAAAAACTAACCGTTGTGGAGAGGTGACCGTTAGTAGAGATTCGACTGTAGTTGCAGCTTTTTATAATTTTTTCTTGAAATATCATCCCAGACAGTACGTAGAACAATAGCGTACCTTGCAGTTAAGGTCCGGAAAACAGATGCGTACCAGTACTTATCTGATACAAGGTAGAAAAAAGAGAAGGCGCTAAGCTTTTTAGCTAGTAACATGTTATGGAACTTCCAGCGTTTGAGTAGATACGAATCAGGCGGAAATGAGATATTTCTGCGGCAAGGGAACAGTGAGGACTGGGGCAGTTTAAGTGCATTATGGGTAGAAGGGAGTGCTATAAAAGGGATGCTTATCACGTGGGAAACCGACTAGGCCGACACCTCGTCTAGCACACGTTATTTTTTAATTATTATTTGATTTATTAAGTAACAGATCGAGTTGCGCGAGGGTTTTAACTTGTTTTAGTTATTTTTCGTTTGTTTTTGAATAATTATTCGAATTTTCCGTGCTTTGTTGGAATATATGCTAAGTAATAGTGGGCAGTAACCTTCCAGTCGTGTAGCCTTCGTAGGCTGGGCTTTTCAGAGCATGAGCCATGGATCCTACCCAGATTTCCTGCCGAGTTTTTTCCGGCAGGTTTTTTCTGGCCTCCGTTCTGACAGTATTCTTTGAGAACTGTCGCTCAACTCTGTTCGGAGTTTATCTACCATATATTTGAATGTGACAGAAGTTGTAGTATAGCGTATTGTTATTTCTGCGGTGCTCGGCCAAAACAGCCAAAATAAAGCTAATGCTTTTTCCGATTCATGTTGTACTGTGTCCAAAATGAGCCCTAAATCAGAACACAGGCTTTCAATATAAAAAGCGTTACTGTTACATAACGAAAGAGCTTAGCCGGACTGAGAAAATATATTCGCTTATACGAGGTTTGTGGTTACACTGAAAAACGTTTTAAAATATGTTCCAAATATATCGTTCGTTGTACTGTTCCGATAATGAGAGCGAGCCGTTATATTATTCATATAGAGGTAGCCGGTGAGAAATTAATATGCTTTTTCTCATACGTCAACCTGACCGACCAGTCATAATTTTGACTGCATGGTTTTATTAACGAGTTTATCGGAATCGTTAAAATTACCCCAAACAACCCAGTGGGGACTCCGAATGCCGGTAATCGTTAGTGGTCAATAGAGTGTTTTCACTTGACGTCACGGCGGCCATATTGATGTCCCGAAACAATGAAACGGCGGCCATGTTGGTGTATCAAACCAGTCCGGTGGGAGTTTAACTCTCTTCTTATGCAATTACTTTCTTTTGTTCCAATCAATTTACGTAGATGCTAACCACGTGAGTAAAAATACTCTATAGGGAGCTTAAAAAACGACGACGGCGACGGCTACGTACTAAAACGTCACTTAAAAAGTGAATTTGCGCTGCCTCAAACTTTATCGCGCTTATTCCATCTCGTTTAATTCGTCAAATGTTGGCAAATTTCTTTGGAGTTGAATTCTAAAAGGCTGTATCAAAGTTCAGAAAAAGAAAAGAAAATTGTTGTTTTGTGTTCCCGTCCTCGACAAAACGTGACATTAAGCATTTTCACGTTGTAGTCGTGCAACGACGGCAAAGAAGTGCGCAAAAGTTGTTATTTTGCCAATCTAAACCTATTTCTTTTTTGCCGTTCTCGTTGCCGTCGCCGTCGTCTTGCTTAAGCTCCAGAATTAAAAAGTGCAACCTCGTTCCCATGGTTCCCTCCTAATCGAAAAAGAAGAACACTGGGAACTAGGTTGGGAGAAGGGGTGGTCCCCTTTAAACAAAAAACAAAAGTGTTGAATATGGTTGGCCACCAGGGAGACAACGGAACTTTTATTCATACTCTAAAAATAAAAGTGGTCGAGTGCTCATAAATGACAGGGCGAAGTGGTGGGGGAGGGGGGCGGTTTATTATAGGTAGGCCATAACTTATGTTACATATTGCTTAACGGGATTTAAACGACCACGAAAAAACTCTTTGTGGTTTCTATTTTTAAAAAAAGCGGTCAGCAACAATCACGCGAACATGTGGGTGCCTAGAAAGCAGTATTCTATTGCGAATGCCAATATCATATTTGGCGGCAAACTCTGTGTTTTAGTTCCAGACAGCGCTGACTACATGGCCTTGTATGCCGTGTATACAGCGCAATTTATAAACGAGGTAATTAAAGTATTGACTTGTCTTTGTTTTATAAAATGAAGCATTACCCTTTCGCGTACGAGGGCGTATGGGGCATTGATCTAACTTTCTTCTGTCTCCAGCAATATCTCTTCCGGATATTAGACGCGTACTATCCTAAGCTTTCGAAAAAACAAGTTTCTTTGAGGGGTAAAACTAAACGCTCTTCAATCTGGTGAAAGTGTCAATAACATTACTTTTTGGGTCACAGAAACCTCGCCAATAACGTATTAGCGAAGACGTAAAATGCCACTTTTCTGACTTTTCCTTATTGACTGGAGATGGCAAGTAACGTTGTTAAAGTACAAACAATAGGTCACTTAACAAATTCATAGATAAAGCTAATATTTAGGAGAGAGGAACACTTTCTTCTGATACTCTAGGCTACCGATTCGAATCTTTTCTGAGGTATACAATTCAGTGAAAAGATAAAAGAGAGGTAGATGACATGGACTGTCAAATTGGATGATTTGCTTTTCGGCAAAAAATTTAACTCTTCTTTCGTAGATTTTCGGTTTGATACGTGTATGCCCTTTTATGGAATGAAAAAGCGCATGCAAAATTCTTCCTGTTTTTAAAGTGTACTTCAAGAAAGGCTTGTACGTGGAGCAGGAGTAACGTTCTTCGAAATCACGGCATGTTAGTTTACCATTAACAAAAAGTTTCCGGAAATTCTGGAACCAGAAAGAAACACGTCTTCTCGAATCGTTTCGGACCGTTGGGATGTTCCAAGTGGATATTCATGGTTTCAAGTTCATGGGTTTTAATTGCTTCAAACTCACCTTTGACATCCGTTTCATGCTTTCACTGCCGACTTTCGGTGGTATTTGCAGCGCAATTCCCAACCCTTGTGGTTATCTTTAACCCCCGCTGATTTTCCCAAACTGTGAACCGACTGGTTTGCCCATCTAACAAACAAACCCTGTGTGTTTTTTTTTCATTCAAATAAACAGTCGCCGCGGGCGTTTATTATTGTCTTCCCAGTTTATTCCTTTATTTAAGTTTTTGTTCTGTATTTGTTCCAAGTTGTTTTTGTTTTAAGAACGTCATTTAGTAATGTGACGTTAAAACTCAAGTGCGCACAGTAAAGATGGTGTTCGATATTGTTAAAGTAATTCAAGGATCTCGGCTCAGAACGTAAGGCTTTAAATATATGAAGCCAAGTAAGTACTTTTTATTTTCCCAATATTAGCATAGGCTCGTCAGCATTTTTCGTCCAAAAGTTTGTCATTTTCGTACACGGAGAATGCTAGAAGCCTTTTGATAATTAAAATATTATGAAATGGCTAAAAATGACTAATAATGCTTACAAAGAGACTGTACAATATCCTTCCGGCTTCCATTTCTCAGTGGTTATTTCAAGCCACATATTCATTGTTTTCTGCGCGTTCTAAATGGCTTTCATTGTTCAATGAACAGTTAATTCATCGATCAATACCCCGCGCTGATTTCTCATTCATCCTTGACTCAGGGTGAACCGCAAATTCGGCGGTCATGTGATTTCAGAAGTAAACCACTTCCTTCGTCCATATCGGTGTTACCAAAGTTGCCAATATCATTGTAATCCCTTTGCATGAATCGTGACTATTGTGCCTATTAAAAGCACACTATTGTATTCGATAAAGACTGTTTAAGAATTTGGCCCAGAGTTGAATTGTATGATATTGGCAAAGTCAAAAATTGTTTTGTTGTATAAGGTTTTGTTCATTACAAAAACATTACATAATCTTAGTGCCGTTAAATGTAAAAAAACGTGCAGTTTAGGAACATATTTCAGCAACGGAGTATATATACTGTAAGAGTTCTTATGTTTCATTAATGTGAGCACTGGCCTGACTTTTCTGCCTTGATTTTGCCAAGGACCAACTCCGGAAGAATTGGACTGCATCGAAACAGCTATCAAAACTGTGTTTTGTTGTGGCTTTTTCCTATTACCGAAGAACTAAAGAGTCCATCTACCAGATTCTTGACGAAAATAAATTGAACAAAAAGTCTTTGGATTGTTCATGAGGAATGCTAAGCGGTAAGTGTTTGAGAATTTTACTGTCCGGCTTTGCAGGGATCGTTTTGATCATTCTTTACGTCATGCATTCCTTTTGCAGCCTAAATTAAAGGCGCAATTATAAAAGCAGTGCACGGTGAAAACATTCATGAAAGCAATGATTATCATACCGACGCTAAGTGAAACCAATTGTGAGTCGTAAAAGAGAAGCATTTATGAAGACAACATAGCCGCAATTTCTTAATCCATGAAGACTATCTGTTCAGAAGCGATAATTCTAAAATACTGTTAACTCATGGGGTTCAACTTAAAGGCTAAAAAAAAGATGAAACCTTGCGAAGTATATAAAGCTGTTGGGGTACTAAAAGTTTTAATACTCTCGAATTTTAAACGGAACAGCTAAGTGATTTCATCTTGGTTCAAGAAGCAATGTTTCATAGCATGGTTAAAGGATGTATTCTCTTAAAGTCTTTCTGTTACTAGGATCATGTGGTCATACTTTCTCCCCTGTATAAGTTATACACCTATGTTTTACTTTATTGAGGGAAATGTTTTTAAACTAGGTACATGTTTTCACTTTGATTCAAGTCAGCTTAAAACGTATCTAAAGGCACTCAACAGTTTTGTGATATTACTAGCGAGAATTTACGCTTAAACTGAATTCTCTTTTCAGGGATTTACGGAAAGTCATCTATTAAGTAACTCTAAGTAACTCCGTGACTCTAAAAACGAAATAACAACGATGGAAAAAATTCCTGAAATAAATTAAAACGCTCTGGTAAGCATAAAATTAAAAATAATCGACTAGCGGAACCCAGAGTATAACAAATTCCGTTGTCAATTCATTATGTGTTACGAATGTCAAAAACAGTTGAAAGAAATTTTCTGATTAGTGAACGTTGAAATGCCGTTGCAAAACCATGTTTACTCTTTTCATCCATTTTGTTTTTTGTTATTTAAGTTTATAAAAACTACCAAAAATTGTTTGTTTAGAAAAGAGAGGTTATAAATAGCACTTTCAAACAACCCTATATAACGTTGGAGCACCCAGTATTGTACCGGAAATCGGTATGTCTATATTCCATTCTCTAGATGTTTCCTGTAAGTTTTAATTCCGCACGACTAAATATGCTCCGACAAACTTTGAATTCGTCATTATTTGAAGGTAAAATATATCTTAGTAATCCAAGCGATGGTTTTTATGAAAAAATAATCCCAGTGGCTTGAAATGATCAATACATGAAAAAAAGGGGAAAAAAACGGAAGAAAAAAAAAATAGACAGGAAGCCATGGGCGCTATGTTTTATTCACACTGATGTGCGTGGTAAATTTTTTTTGACCAGCAAAATTCATTCTAAAAGACCCGCATTACACGATATATGCAACTTGTTCCCATTTATGAAAAAAAAGTGGAGCCAGAAAGGCTTTTTTGTCGTAAATTGCTTTCTTGGTCTTTTTCTTTCATTAAAACTGGATAATAGCACACATTGCGAGATTTACCTACAGTAGGAAATTGTCTGGATGAAATAGCTTGCCCTTGTACCAGACTAATTAATGCCAGGGTGTGACAAGCGAGAAAAAGAGAATTCTTCAAGGGGCATTTTTTATTAGCAAACACGAGCAAATCAACATGCTCTCTTCTGACGCTAAATGAAAGTCTGAGAACAACAATAATAATGATAGAAACTTTTGAGAAAGTAGACAGCTTTCGAGTTCGGCTTTGAAAGTAGATTCCTCTCGCAGATTTCCACTGAAAAGGTTGAGTAACTGAGAGGAAACGTCTTGGAATTTGTTTGGATACTAAATGTGTCGTTTTACCCTTGATTCAGTTACCAAAACCAAACCAGAACGTCCCAGATAAATTGATACAACCGACTCTGTAAACTGGACATCTGACTGAGTTGGTTCCTACCTTTCTTTAATTCATTGACTCCTTGTAAGAAGGACATCATTCTTAGACGGACTTTAGTGCCCACGGTCACAAAGATGTCCGTCTTAAAGAGAGATGACTGTAAACTGCTATGTTCACAATAAAAAGGATTTTTTCAATAAATTTCTTGAATAACAATGAATAAACGTCAAAATTCATTTGTGACTATCTGTACTTGGCAATTCAAGGAAAAATACCTCACGCGCTTTGGACTTTTCGGACGATGATATACACTAGTTATCCAATGCTTTCGATTGGTATGCTATTTAATGGCCCACGAGTGATGATTTAAATATATTTATTTTACTTAGAATTTTCTTTAAAATAATCTAAATTTCACAGACTGATGTGGGTGGCCGCGGTCCTCGGCCAGCCTCTAAATCCACCCATGTAAAATGAATCGACATTACAGGTAAAATTGAATAGAGTCACTTTTAATACTTTTATTATGAAATCCGTAAAAAGCTATGTCTAAATAATTGTTGTTTACAAAGTTGCTTTTGGTAATTTTTGTACAATGAAAACTTTCAGCTGTCTTTATCTGCTCAGATTTGGGCGGAAAATGAGGGGGCCGCAAGTATCACCGGGAATTTTTGGTGAAATACTACCGGTTGCACACCGCACAATATGCGACGGATTTATAGCTTTCTGATTGGCTGTATACTGGCGTGGGATAAATGTTAATATTACTTGCCTTTACATTTTCAGACCCGCAACAAGCTACCACACTGCCAACAAGCCCAGACCATGGAAATACGACATCTCGCTCAACCACAATGAACATTAACCTGGCATCTATAATAGCGGCCATGGCAATCAAGGTCCTTTTAAGCATATTTGGAACACTTGGAAATCTTCTTGTACTTCTGGTTATTTTGACCAACTTTCGCCTAGCCTCGGCATCTAATCTACTCCTCGCAAACCTGGCCTCTGTTGATTTATTGTGCTTGGCTTTTGTAACGCCCGGTGGAATCTACAGAACGTTCTGTAGGGAATTAGTTTTGTGTCATGCGTCGGATGCTTTTGTACTAGTGCATGGCGGGATAGTGCAGTTTGTCGTAGCAGCCTCTGCCTCCAGTTTATTTGCGATCGCGGTTGACAGATTCATCGCTATTTCTTTGCCATTCAAATACACAACGTTAATGAAAAAAACTCGAGCTTTTTATTGCATCCTCTTATCGTGGTTAATAAGTGCGTCTGTAGCTTTTATATTCGTATATTTACAATTTTTCTACGTTCAATCTATTTATTGCATTCTTATGATCTTGGTTACGGTTTCACTTTATGTTCACATCTTTGTGTTTGCCTTGAAAAAGGAAAGACAGATAGCCGCGCTACAAGTGTCAAACATAAAACGAGGAACAAATTTCTTGCACGAGCGAAAGTCGACAAAAACAATGGCGATTATTTTGGGCGTCTTCATAGCAGCTTGGGTACCTGCCGTCGCTTTTTATGCGACTGTCCCGTCGCATGATCCACAGTTTCTCAACATTCAGAACTGGATAAATGTTATATACTTTCTAAATGCGGCTCTGAACCCTTTTATTTATGGCGTTCGTAGCTCGCACTTTCGTAAGAGAGTTAAACTACTTATTAAGACTACGATGACCCGCTTCAGATTATAAAAAGAAGAGTAAAAACAAGGAAATTATTATAATATTCATTTGCTTGTTTTTCTTCGGGGTCAGGAGGGAAGAATTTCTACAACCTTTGGTTAAAGGAAGAAAAAAGCTTTTTTTTAATTTTCCATGTCTGGAGCACGTAAATGATAGAGAAAAAGCCCGGTTTGCATGACGATCACAATATTCTGTTCATCCAACACAGTGATGATTGATGTTTTCCTTTCCAGTTTTACTCTAGTTTTAGACTGCGAGCAGTCTCTCTTTTTCTTCAGATTTAGTAAGGGGAGTGCACGCGCGCGCGAGCGTTGAGCGGCGAAGCCGCGAGACGCAAGAAACGAGGGCGGCAGCCCGACGCGCCTTCAGTCACGGGCGTGGTCATTTACGTGTCTCGGGTGTTTTGCTCGACGGACCAAGAAAAAAGAGAGACTGCTCGTAGTCTACTCTAGTTTTGTGATTGAAAATTCAACTATCGATCAAACATTTTCATCAAACGATAGCCCACATTCGATATATTAGAATTCTAACAAGACTCAGAGGCTTTCTGGTCATTTTTCTAAATTTGGTTGGTTTAGTTTTCTTTGTGTTCAAGTAATGGTCAAGAGTGTAGAAAAATTTCTAATTTTGACCCTAAAGCCTTCTCGAGTTCATGTTAGAATTTTAATATATCGAGTGAGGGCTATTCAGGAATCATTGATCTATATTAGGTCAATCAGTTCATGGCTTTAATGAAATTCGCGGGAAACCATACATACCGTATTTCATAGGAGCAGCCTGCACACCTCATGTCACTAGCAGGAAAGTGATTGTTAGTGACATGAGCGTTGTCCAATACCTGGCATTGTATTATATTGCCTTCACATTACAAGAGCTCACTCGGGAAAAGAGTGATAGCCTGGGACCCAAACTAGGCGCGCGCGCATTTATGGGATTAGGGAGCTTTAGCATCGACGACGGCAACGGCAGCGAAAACGTCAGTTTTAAAATGAATTCCCTTTTTTTCAATCTTTGTCGCGTTTATTTCAATTTGCTGAACATGGCAAGTGTAGGCGAATTTCACTCGAGTTGATTTCTTGAGGACCGCACTCAAGTTTAGAGAGAGAAAACAAGATTCGTCCTCGCTTGTTTACGTCCTCCATAAAACTTGCATTTAGGCATTTTCACGTCGTAGTCGTGCAGGGACGTAAAGAAATGTACAAAAAAGCGTGATGCACGTGCAAAGTTGTTGTTTTGCGTAATAAACCTATTGCTTTTTTGACGTCCTGGTTGCCGTCGCCGTCGTCGTTGCTAAAGCTCCCTATTATTTGCGGGGAAGCGAATGTAAACAAATATGGCGGAAAGCGAAGTGGATTTTCAGCGGGATTAAAACAGCTCAAAATAGCAAAACGGAAGGTGAAATTGAAAGGGAAAAAAAATGTGAAACTGAAGGAAGAAGATGTGCCTGGGGCAATTTTACCTCGAAATGCACCTTGAAACAGCTTCAGAGATGGCTTCTTTGCCGTGGAGCCAAAACAAGCGGAAAAAAACGCAGCTCGTATAATTAAAGGTAAGTACGCGTAGACCGGGAAGTTCTTGAATTTATTTGTGCACAAAAAAACACAACAACTTCCTGTCTCGTTATAATTCAGTCAATTCAAGGTGGCTGCTCGACCTGTTCCCACAAAACAATCCCATAAATGAGCGTGCACTTAATTTGGGCCCCAGGCTATCACTCTTTAATGTGCCTGGGCTGTTTTGCAGACGGACTTACAAAAAGTTTAGTTCCGTCTTGGAGTAAGCTAGCACACTTTTGGCCTCTGAATTGCGCTATTGAGAGTGCCCTGCATTGCAAACAAAAATCCGGATACAAAGAAAAAAATTCCACCCCTGAGAGCGGATCAAACTAAAAAGTTTCGGATTCGATCTTTGGACGTGGACATTTGCCCATTGCAGTATACGCGGTTTAAATGCGTTACAGGCCATCTAATTATCCAATGATCTTCCAGAATTTCGTAGGGCGCAGAAAGGGTTATAGAGAGGTTTCCAAACAGGGATCGAAAGAAAATTCGCGATCGATCTGGATTTGCATTGCTTCGCTCGAGATTGGCTAAAAAAAAAAGCCACGCCACCTTTTAAATAAAAACAAATAAACAAACAAACAAACAAATCCAAACGCTTGTCATGGGTTAAAAAATCTCGTGCCTCTGTCTCTACTAATAGAAGTAAAACTGCGTACGAGTTTTCCTGCGATTTCATTGTCCGAGGAAAAGGAAATCCGTTTAAAACTTTCAATTGGTTGAAAGAACGGGTATGAATAAATAAACAGAAATGGTAAATTTTAAGCTGGGTGAAGAAATGAGAAATGATGTGATCAACACGTCACGGTTATGGGACAAAGAAAAAATCTGAGTCCATGACAGGAATTGAACCTAATATATAGATTTAGCCAGGGCTAAAAGCGAAACTGTCGATAATATTTATAGTTTGTTCAAACAAAATATAACTGAAATCGTGTAATGCTAAGCGGCGAAGGCAACGCTGGAAAATTACGCCGGAAAACGGTGAAAAATTAGTAGAAAAGCAACGTTGCACGTGTAGCACACTTTTTTTTGTACATTTCTTTGCCATTGTTTTGCACGACTACAACGTGAAACTTCCAGAAACTTCTTAGGGCCTGTTTACAAGTAGCCTCCCACCCAGGCGTTTTTAGGGGAGGTCGTTTTTCATCCCTCCCGCTTGCGTGGGAGGCTAGTTTACAAGGAAAGAGGGTTACCCTTTTGCTAGGGTTTACTCTAGCAAGCAGGTCAAAGTTAGCTCTGGTTTACAAGCAAATTTCACAGGTAGGGTTACCCATCACCCGGGTCAACTTTACAAGCTTTGCTGACGTGTTTCATTATGCGTGATACTAGTCTTTGTATCACGCATGGGTAACGTGGGTAACCCGCTTGGTAGGGTGACCCTAGCACCAGGGTTACCCTCCTCCTTGTAAACAGGGCCTTAGTTGCACGTTTTATGGAGGAAATGTCGTAGGTGTTATCGTTAACTTTTTTTCACTGCCGCTCATGGTGGCCGCTAGAATTTCTCACTTTGTCACGGCTGCTACAAAATTTTTATGTTGTTCTTCGAAAAAAAAAAATGTCTCCGTTGTTTTTATCTCTCGCTCTAGATCTCTGTCGTCTTTTTTCTCTTTGAGTTTCGCTGGCCTGCCGCCTACTTTTTCGTTTTCTCTGTCTTCCTTTTTCTCCCCATATATTTCAAATTTGTGGACATGACAATTAATCTAGGCTTAATACTTTAGACAACACGGATACAGAAACAATTTACGCTTTCCATTTTCGTCTTTATTGACTATTTAGCTTGTCTCTGTGGTACAAGACGCCGGCGGCTATGCGATTCCCGCCAAAATAACCTCGAGTTGCGTTTGGGTTGCCATACCTGTTGATTGAGCTATTTTACATTGGTATGCCTGTGGTGCGGACGGACGGTCGGGCGGCCGGGCGTACGGTCACGTGATTACCAAATTTTCTCGGATGGGTAGATTACTTCATTTTCTCACCCGTGGTACTCCGCTTCGCGCGCGAGAGCTCCGCTTTGACCTTCCGTACACAGATCGGATGCTCTAACCACTGAGCTACACACGGCAATGAAATTACAGAGTTTGACTGAGAAAGAACTCGAAGAACTCAAAAGATATGGAAGAAAGTAAACAGGATTCTACTGTACTTACTTCAGTTCAGGCCACTTAAGGCATGACTACCTAATTAAATATGCATATTTTAGTAAATGCTATTTAGAACGGTTTGCTTCCATCAGTGCTCCTGAAAAGTGAACTGCAAATGTGTCTCAACGAAAAAAACACGTGAAACGTGATTTCAAATAACACGTGACATCGTTTCGTCAATGACGTCACAAAACACGTTTTCCTAAATGGGGAAGGGTTACAAACCTTAATCTTAGGAATTTTCACATAAACAGTGTTACATAAACAGTGTAAATCTTAAGTTCGCCTTGTACGATTGGAAATGGTATTTATCCTATTAGCTATTTAACTAATTAATAAGTCATGTGACCCTTTATTTACCAATTCCTATATAACGTAAACACACATACAAGGCAATTTTATAAGAACTTTTTTAATAGCCTCTGAAATGTACCTTAAAGAACTTGTTGCTCTTTCATTATCCTTTCCCCATTTTAGAGTAAATATTTTGACCGTTAATTCTCAATTATCAGTCACGTGACGAGAATTTGAGCGTCTACAATGCACTCATATTGCTATGGCCATTAAGCTACATTTGTAGTTCAATTTTCAGGATCATTGATAGAAGAGAACTCTTCTAAATAGCATATTTTATCACAATATGCATATTTAATTAGATAGTCATGCCTTAAGTGGCCTGAGAGTGCTGGATTTAATTGGTTGATTAGTTTTCTGCCACTTTTCCTTGTGGCCACAGTAGTTTCATAAACCAACTAAATGTTATGGTTACACTACACAACCATGTGTTTTTCCCACCTTATGGCCAATACCTTCCACACGCGCACAATTATATCACCCGTGGCTGCCCTGGACAGCTGTTTTGCCCTCATGTGGGCTAACCAGCATGGCATAGCCGTCAGGCCCCTGCACGGCTAAGGCCTTGTTCAGGTGCCTTTGGAATTCGTTTACAGTTTCTGTCTGAAAACAGATTTACTCTCTTAAGCTACAGTTCTTTCTTTCTCTCTTCAGTACATTGTCCTTTCTCTGCAAAACCAATGAGCATAGAATTTATAAGAAACAATTTAAATCTTGTAAAGCAATCATATGAAGCTCTCTCGGCAAAGAGCTTCCATTCAGGCCAGCTTTTTTCGGACCACACCTTGGTGAATCCACCATGTTCTATCCATAATAGAGTTTCTCGGTCACAGCGGCATCCATTGTGTGTGGTGGGCCAAAAATGTGATTTGGATACGAGCTGTTGAAGGACATATTGGAGTGTCCAAGGTTTTCCTTTTTGAAAAATAAAGAATATGTTATACTTCAGAGGAGGGATTGATAACAATAACAACACATTATTAGTCACTGAACAGCTGTCACTAATGGCTCAGTCAATTCCAAGCGTGCCCATCCCCCCAGGGCATTTGATCAGATTATTATCAGATTACCTATAACTATGGTATTTGCAGCTTATTTACTGGAAAATGCAATTTTGGGTTTGTTCCGGGGTGGGGCATTTGCACCCAATTATTTTAAGCCCCACTGTGTGGTTTTAGTGCGAACGCCTGGCCCCACCATGGGGTATTTGCAGCTTTTCATATTTTTTATCATAGTTTCAATTGAGTTGAAATATTCCATGAATAAAAGAATTGAAAACGAAACGTACAAATTTGACTGTGTGTAACAAACGTTTGTAGTGAAACCATCGGCCTGAAGACTATTATGAGGAAACAGGGTTCTGTGCTGCCCCAGATACCAACCTGCCACATGTTCCATAAAATAAAATCGTCCACCCTGTAAAAGACCAGAAAATCAAACTTCTTACTAAGCATAGCCATACATATTGGGGAAAGAAATAATAAATAAATAAATACATAAATAAATAAATACATAAATAATTCTTCCACACAAAAAAACATTTCAAACTTCCAACACTTCACACTCCAGAAGAAAAAAGTGGGAGGGGGGGGGGGAATTTGGGTTTCACGCACGCTTGAGAGAGCACCCCCAGCTACCACCCCCCAACCCCCACCCCTTCCTCCCCCTGACCCCATCTAACATAATCCCCAGCGATTTTTTCACTCGGGTTGAAAATATTGAAATATATTAAATACTCACAGGTATCAAAACTCTCTTTACTTCTCGGACAACTTTCTTTGCTTGGTCATCAGTTAGGGAACAGAAAAGCTTCGTGCAAACCACAGCAGCAACAGAATTATCTTCTACACCGATCCGCTCCTTGTAACTCATGTCCTCGGCTGAAACAGCGACAAATCTCTTCAATTTTATCCTGTCACCTGCTTTCCTCAAGTTCTCCTTTAGAAGTTTTTCCACATGTGGATTAGGATCAACAGCTATTAGCGCTGTACCTGTAGGATAATGATGGAAGTTTTGCCCTGAACCGATGCCAATTTCTAAAACGTCGCCGTTGAGTCTTTTAAGATTTTCATCGAGATCTGCGAAGAGTTTTCGCTTCAAGGGCTCGAAGACCAGGGCGGTTAATTCAGTCCAACGCTGTTGTCTTTCGGCGTATTTCCTTTTGTACCAACTAGAGGATATTATCAGCTTTATGATTCTACTTATGGTCGTTCCAATGACCACCACAACAATAGAAACGGTGAGGATAAATATTGGGGACCACGACTCCATAAGAAATGCTCTGTTCGTGCATATGGTTACGCTTCACGAACGCTTCATGTATATTGGTCACGTAACCCCGTCACGTACCTCATCCCTTTTTTAAAACGGTCCACAGAGTCCTAAGGGTTTTTGGTGAAGTATCTGTTGTGGTTCAACATATCTACTCAAAAAATGATCAATTTTACCAGAAATGCTAGGTCACGTTGTCGTAGTCTTCAGAGGTGTTACTTTTTGCGTTTTTCAGGCAAGCGAAAAAAAAAAAGATGGCGCCTGTATTTCAGGCTGGCGTGACAGGGGTCGAAAAGGTAAGGGGAAAAGAGGCAAAAGAGAGAGGGGATTGGGGAGAGAAAGAAACCGCTCTTTCCTTCGCACTTTCTCACCCCCTCTTGCCAGTTCTTTTGGCTTGTCACGCAATCCTACCCTAGTGGGAAGGAACGCTGGGACGAAGCCCAAAGAACGTCTGCGCGGCAAGCTAGCGTCTGCCACCAAGCTACAGGTACGGAGCCCAGTAAGTGCCATTCAAATTTTGCGCTCAATTTTTTCTGTTTCGACTTTTTTCTCGCCTTTAAGTTTTTTTCCCCACTTTTTTCTCGACTTTTTTCTCGACTTTTTTGCCGAATTTTTTCTCGACTTTTTTCTCGACTTTTTTCCCGACTTTTTCCCGACTTTTTTCTCGACTTTTTTCTCGACTTTTTTCTCGACTTTTTTCCCGACTTTTTTCTCGACTTTTTTCGCGACTTTTTTCGCGACTTTTTTCCCGACTTTTTTGCCGACTTTTTTCTCGACTTTTTTCCCGACTTTTTTCTCGACTTTTTTCCCGACTTTTTTCCCGACTTTTTTCTCGACTTTTTTCTCGACTTTTTTCTCGACTTTTTTTCCGACTTTTCCCCCTGACTTTGGAGTAAATCCGCTGACATTTAAGCGCAAACAAAATGGCCGCAAGAATTTTTCGTTATACTATGTTGCTGTCTATAGTAATACTATATAGTTGGTGCCATCCTGTGTTATTGGAGTTTTACAAGACCTAGCACTTCGTAAATCTAGTGTTTCGAACTTTTATTAAGTCAAGATGCTCTATTGCTGGTTTTATACATTTCTCCTTGCGAGTTTGCGATTAACGTTTGCCCCCCTCCCCCTCCCTTCCTTATACATCATCTACGTCAGTTCATACGAGAGACTGGCAACATGCTATTATACTAAATCATCAATGCTCTGAAGTAAGGTAGAGTACAAGGTGACTGCATCTTCGGCTGTCTCAGGCATATCAAAGTTTTGTTCCTGCATTATAATTGATGCTAACTGAGTGAACTCGACACAACAGCCACTTTCTGCATACCTATAGCAACATCTTTGCTCCGCAAGTTCAATATCATCAATGTCCACATCCTGTTTAATGTCTGCTCCTCCAGTGACGTCTGGCACAAATAAAGAATGTCTGGTCGACCACTTGGAGACTCAGCATTGTTCGTTGGCCTTATCTTATGTAAGTTCCATAATACAGCCACTTTATAAAGCTCTTTGGGAATGAGAGGCATGAAGCAAAACTTAAGACATTCAGCCTGTACTGCATCGTTTGCGCAGTAAAGACCGGAGTCCCTCATATCTTTGAAAAAACGGATCCACCAGTCCGAGCAGCCTCTTCTTAGAATACCCCACCAAGCCTCTATACGCTGATTAGCAACGGATTTTCCATATAAGAAACTTTTATCTCCAGCCCAACTGTCGTCCCCATCACGTCTAAAGAAGCGCTGTACAGCAGCGACATAAACATTCTCTGTTCCCCCATCACCACGTATTATCTTGGCAGTTCCACCGATTTGCCTGATAGTGTCCACAAAATATTGGGCTATGACATAGGGATCATTGTTAGAAGGACCAACTTCTAACCACATGAACCGTCAATTGCACCGTGTACACAAAAACCAAACGGTTTCAACTTGTCATATCCGTCAATATGCCACATGTGATTAGGACCTTTTGTGCTGTACTGCCTTCTCCGGAGTCTCCGACTTGATCTTGCGGACACACCATAAGGATCTAATATCTTCATCAATTCTCTAACTGTCTCTTTGCCAACAACTAGCCCGTGATCAACTACCAGCCTCTGAGTCATTTGCCTATATCCAATAGTGCTACCACTGCCTCGTAGTTCCTCCTCGATAGCTACGCAAACCTGCCGTGGATCAGTCCTATTAGCTCTTCTTCCAAGACCACGACATCTCAGTATTCGCTTTAGTTGACGAATACTTAAGCAAATGCCGTGCAAAAGAAACAAACACATCAAGATCTCGCTGTAACCCATACCTAGATGAAAGAAGTGGTCGATTATGTCAACACGTTCTGCATGTGCTGGGAGGGAGAAATAGCCTGGCAGAACACATGTAGAGGGAATTACTATAGACAGCAACATCGTATAACGAAAAATTCTTGCGGCCATTTTGTTTGCGCTTAAATGTCAGTGGATTTACTCCAAAGTCAGGGGGAAAAGTAGGAAAAAAGTCGAGAAAAAAGTCGGGAAAAAAGTCGAGAAAAAAGCCGAGAAAAAAGTCGAGAAAAAGTCGGGAAAAAAACTTAAAGGCGAGAAAAAAGTGGAGACAGAAAAAACTGAGCGCAAAATTTGAATGGCACTTACTGGGCTCCGTAGAAATGTGTTTTGGTCAAACAACCATTAAGCCTATTAAGCACAAAAACCATTGTAGCGTCTACTTTATATTTATATGTAGCTACACGCACTTATAAGGCGATCTTCTGCTCGTGAAATCCGTAAAATCGTGATAAAACTTACTTAAATTGCGGCCTTAGACAGGCCTTATATTTCTGCCATTTTATTTCTCAGTGAAAGGAAATGGCTAAAGAAATAAAAAATAGGACTCACTGTACTCTTTAGAAAAAGGGCAGAAAACTGCCTACCCGCAGGAATACATGAAGAGCACAATCTGCATTCTTTCCTATTTTTAAGCAAGTTCCGGGCCCGAGTGGGGAAAAGGGTACTTGAAAAGATGGCCCAACTACCACTCCCCTGAGCCAACATTAACACTTACTTCTCACTTAGGGCAAAACGATGGCTTTGGGGAGGGGTAGGTGGTCAGTTTCCCAAAAACGGGGTTAGGGTTAGGGTCCCGGGCGCCAAATGTGAACTTAACCTTCGCAGTTCGCCAATAGCCCACGTTCGATATAGTAAAATTCTAACATGACTCTGAGGGGCTCCGAGGCTTCCTGGTCATTTTTTTTAAATTTGGCTTGGTTTTCTTTGTGCTTAAGTCTCCTTTGAGAATCGCGAGACAATAGAGTGGTTATTCCCACAAAGGTCCCTAACTCCAATTTACACCTGTATGCATTTTGCTAGAATACCACCTGATTCTTCCGACAGTTCCTCCACCTCAGGCGTGCACGGGGAGAAAGCAGCCACGCACTTATAAAACTTCCCCGCAGGCTACTTGTTATCTCTCTCGAGTGGGCGAACAGACGAGCAAGTTATTGCCCTACCAACATACCACCGGGTTTTTGAACAAAGCATAGAATCAGAGAAGACTAAGGATAAACACAGAAGAAATCAAAGACACAGGACAACAGAACTAAAAAGTAAGCTGGTTTCTTTATTGAAATTGTAATATAAAACATGATGTAATTAAAATGAAATGAAATGACATATATATATATATATATATATATATGATAATGTTAAAATATAATGTTTACTCAAAAAAGAGGCCAGCGATTACGGCTTTCATCTGATCAATACTTTTTTTGGCGAGGGATCGTAGTGGTGAAATCAAAAAACAGTCATTTAACTCCTAACCGATTAATGTTCAAAGAAGGACCGAGTGGTGAGCTAAACAAACCGCTTACAACGTGCGAGCGTGTGGCAACGTCGCGTGTTACTCGCGTGTGACTTCTCATGATATATTTCAAACGAAGAGGTTGCTCGCAGGCTACGAGTGGTCCGAACGAGCGCATCGTATTATAAAAAGCTCGCGCTCCACGTCACGCGAGTTCTTTAAAACCAGATATATGGAAGAAGTTCACACAAGGATTGCTAGTATGAAAAACCCGTTTACAGTCGTTCATGTGTGAAGCCATAGAACTTGACCCATAAGTTTTTATGCGTTTACACTTGACGAACTTAGTCCAGTTTTCCACAGGTTTTACGTTTCTTGAGGACATCCAAAAACGGTAGCCGTTGTTGAAATTTTGAATTTGAAAGAAGACCTAACTAATGATTCTAATCAACTTATGCCCACTGTAAAATTACGTCCTTTAATTTGTCCATACTTATGTTTGCTCCGCAAGAAATTATCACCGCGTTTTGCCCTCTGAATTTCTCGTGTTCTTTCAAAAATGCTGCTAAGGCCACTCCTGCCGCTCCTTCGACAATCTGATAAAAGGTTACAGAAAAATAGACATTAAACAAGCAGAAAACCTAACCATTTGGGTCATTCAGTCTATAAAGTATGAGTAGACTCTCTCGTGGGGAATATAGTGGGATGAAAAGAAGACCAGAAACAGAAAAATGCCAGCAGGCGGAGAGAGGAAATTACTATTAAGGATTGAGGGAGCTGTGTCATGAGTTTTTGGAATTACTTTAAAAAACCTAAAACCACATTGGAGTCAAATAAACCTCTGAATAATGGTTTAGTTTTATTTAGAATTACACGTATAGAATATTTCAGCTATTAGTGTGTCTTTAGTAGCAGTCTCTATAACTTCAATCGGCGACAAAATAGCTGAAACATTATCCTCAAATGGGGGTAACTTCGGAGAACAAAAACAATCCTCACCCCTCCCCCTTACCCTTACTTCAAAGTTGGGTCTTTGTTGTTTTCCAGAGGAAGCTCGAACAGCGGCACAATATTACATGGAGGGGGTGGGAGAGGAAAAGTTTTATTTTCCCCTTTTATAGTTGGCAAAACCGAAAAGAGGCTCTTTAGGGCAAAGTGTCTCAAAGTGTTGTTAGATAACTTACGTACCTTATGGTGATTTTCCATGAACAGGTACACAGCTTTGCTAATTTCCTCCTCTGTTACCAGAATCCACTCATCAACGAGAGATTTGCAAAGATCAAACGTCACCTGACAGCATGAAACAAAAGCTATGGTAACTATGCGTGACTGAACAAGCCTGAGGCCCGACGATGGTAGGATAAGTTGGTCAAGTTCTTGTGTGTAGGTGTGTATTCTTTGTCGTTGTAGTCCAGTCTACGGTCTCGATTTTCGAATGTTCTAAAAACCGGAGCATCAAAACACATGAACACCCCAGAACACTCCGGAAAACTCAGGAATACGCCGTCACCCAAAAACCTGGCAGTAGTGTATATGTAAAATGAAAAATAGAAACCCTAACCCTGATCTGTTAGGTGTCCTGGGATGTTCCGGTGTCCCGGGGTTTAGTTCATGCACCAGATTTTGATTTTTCACATGATGGGTATGGTCCATGAGATTTCAACTGTAGAAAAATTCGCCTGTATTTTACAAACTGTTAAAAATTAACTGGAATTTATAATCGGCATGAAATCGAAAACAGTGTGAGTTCACGTTTTAAGTGACGTTTTTGCTGCCCTCGCTGTGGCAGTTGCGTAAGCTCTCTAAAGTTAGTCAATAGATTACGCTGACGGTTTGTATGTTACACTAAACAAATTTACATAGACCAACAGTGGTTATATTAACGGATCTCCACTGCAATGGGGTTATCATCATTACTCATACCGAGTCTTCCTCCACTCCACCAGCCGTACCGTCTGAAAGCGTGTTGCCTGATGGCAGATCCAAAATTTTCCCCGCCTGCACGGATGCTGACATCACGGCAGACTGAGACGGCTGACAGCCAATAATCTACGTAGAAATAGAAGCAAAAGAAAAAAAGCTCTTTTTGAGTTCTTTTGAGGGCCGCACTAAAATTAATAGCACCTACATGTATTCGTGAAGTGAGTTGAAGTGGGCGCCCTACTAAAATACTATTGTTAATTACTATTGTTTTTGTTGTTATTATTTTTTGTTTTTAATATTATCACCATTATTATTATTATTATTATTATTATTATTATTATTATTTTACAAGAGAATCGAGATGATTGCTTTGTTTTTAGGTGATGTGATTCAAAAAGATCGCACGTGACTCTTTTTCAAGCAATCAAAAGTAAAATGAACCGTTGTCGCTTCCCTTAACGGTGATGTTACACGGGATGATAGGCAACGACTAATTTTTTAGCGCAACATAACGATGCAATGTTGGAACAAGGTTGCAATCATTCAAAACAATATCGCAACAATATTGCAACGCTGTGTTGCGCTAAAAAATCGTCGTTACGAATTGTTTCGTGTAACATCACCTTAATGTCAACTGCCAAGTACTAGAATGTGCACATGAGTTCTTATTTTTCGGCTATTCAACTGTGTTGATTTGGCTTACAAAGCTACAACCTTGGCCACAATTGTTGAGGCACATTAGAAAAATACATATTTTTCCTGTGAAAATGACAGAAATGCAAACTGTTGTCAAATGAGTGACCGTTTTCCTGGTTTACGGTCATCTCGCCACCAAACCATTTCCTGGCCAGTTGGCTGGTGGTGAGTCGACTTTTCGGTAGCGACTACGTTGGTGGCGAGAGAGTTTGGTGGCGAGATGGCCGGTTACCGTTTTCCTCCCCTACCCTTTTTGTTCTGACTGTTGTCTAGGGTAACAGCAGAATTACACACATTACTTTTAACTAAGACAAAAACAACATTGAATAGGGGGTCAGCAGCTAGGGCGCTTGCTTTGTTCTGCTAGGCAATGGTGGCATGGTACTAAATTACAAAATAGATGGAACAAGTCTCAAGCATTTTGTCCAAAGTTCCAAAGCCACACAAAGACATCTTGCTCTCCTGCTTACCTTAACTGTGGGTTTAACAGCCTTCAGATAAGTAGCTATACCTCCTATCAGCCCCCCTCCACCAACGGCAACAAAAACTGCATCAACATCTGGCAAATCTTGAAAAATCTCCACCCTGCAATGAACAAGTAGAGCGGTTTTGACAAAATGATTTGGCTCTAGTTTTGCAGCGCCAGCCTTGTAACCAGTGAGGCTGAGTGGTTAGCACATCAGACTCGCAATCTAGTGGTCCTGGGTTCAACTCCACGCTTCGGCCACTAGCAGGATTTGTTCTGTGTTGTCCCAAGTTCATTAAAACCCTTGGCCATTCTTGTCAGTAGCCAACTGGTTGCCTTCTGCTAGTTGGGGTTTTTTTATCCTGTTTGCGGTTATGTTATATTTGAATTACTTAATATTTTCAATTATTTAAATGGAGTGCTTGTAAACTAGCTGGATAAGGGCTGGTTTTCACAAATGATGGAGTCTGAGTTGGAGTCGTAAGCTGAGTCATAGTAAGCTGAGTCATAAGTGTGATGGAATTGGAGCCAGAAGAATCAGAATGTTTCCATTTTTTTCTGACTCCGTTTCCGACTCCATTGCTTACATTCTGCTTATGATCTGGTGAAAACCAGATAGTCAGAGTCAGAAGCAGAACCAGAAGGATAAACCAATCACAATGCATGTTCCCACACTTTGTGATTGCTTTAGTTCTTACACTTCTCCTTGCGACTCTGACAACCCAGTTTTCACTTGATCGTAAACGACAAAGTCATAAATGGAATCAGAAGAATCAGAACGCTCTACACTTCTGATTGCAACTCCAACTCTGACTACATCACTAGTGAAAACCAGCCTTAAGCTATAAAACTGCACTTTCCACTATAAACAATAAGCCTTTAACCTTTTTTTTTCCCTCTCTTCTTCCCTACCCCTGTTTGCTCCATGACCCAGGGAGAAACATTGTCACAGTACTACAGCTGTACCCCAAGTGAATGGCTAAAAGATTTCACACCACTCTCTCGACCAATCAGGAGTACTCACAAAATTGCAACAGGTCATTTCCAAGTTGCTCCAAGCCTTTTTTCTAAAAATGAGGGTAGCAGTAAGTATAGCCTCCCACGCGGCCCCAGTGCTCGAACTTAACTTTTAGCTCTGGTCTTCCACTGGACCAGTAGGCTAAGAATTTACTGGTCCCAGGAGCAAAGTTACTGGTCACCCTTTACATTTTTTTTTGCACGTATTTAATTTGTGTGTGTAGGTAAAAACATGTAAATGCCACACTATGATCAAATAAACACAACAATTTACATGTATCTTTTTAGTGATACATAGCAACAATGATAAGTGTATTACAATTATAATTCTTCCCAGTTACAGGCCATAGTTGCAACATAAATAGAATAGCAGCAGTTTTATCAACTTCATTGCTGTCTTAGGCTTAAGTTAGGTCATCAATCCTTTAAGCAAGGCCTTCGCATTCTTTGTGATGCCTGGTTCCAATGCAAAATTGCCCTTTCAGCTGTAAAGTCCTCGGGACTTGAACCATTGAGGCAGATGTTCATGAGCATGTCAACAGTTTCAACATCAAGTGAGTTTCGATACTCTGATTTGAGTCGCCCCATACAAGAGAATCCCCTTTCACAGCAAGATGAGGACACTGCCATTGCCAGACAAATCTCAACCACCATCAACATGTGAGAGAGTTCAAGTTCATCTGGATGCACCTGATTGAACACTTCTACCCAGAACTCAGCCTGACTTAAGTTTGCAATGCGTTTGTGGTCATAACAGTACAGTTTTAGAGATAGCCACTGATCCTTTGATACTTCCAAGTCGAAAGCATTGCTTCTGAGGACTGCCTGAAAGTGCTGAGCCACAGTAACCAATTCTTCTTCTCCATACAAACCTAGATCATTTCTCTCCTTTGGCCAAGACTTATTGTTAGTGATAACACCGCAAGCTTTTAGTACTGGGGAAGTGAAGTCTTCAAATCTTGAGGCTAGAAATTGCTTAGCATCAGTGATGATTGATGCTTTACTTTGCTCAAACAATCTGTCATCTGTGTTGTTCCTTGTAAGACTGACCCCCTTGAACACTGTTCCAGCTCCTACTTCTTCTTGAAAGGCAGCAAGATGTTTCCCAGGTCGTCTTCGCATGTTCTCTAAGGCTTGACTAGCTCGCTCAATCTCAGCCTTCACTTGCGAAATAGAGATAGAATCCTTCTGAAAAATAAGTGAGATCTTTGACACTTCCTCTAGAATGTCCCACATTAAATGAAGGTGAAGCTGGAATTTGTAAGCCTTGAGCTTCTTTGACAAGTTCCTACCCCGTCCTTGCATTTCTGCTGAAGAATCTCTAGCTTCTGCCGTGTGCTCAAAGTGAGAAACAATTGCTTGAAAGTTTTTTTGAAGTAGAACAGTTAAAGCACGGAGCAAATGAGGCACCCAACGAGTTCCACTGGCCTTTGTTGGTTTTCCCACTTTTATTTCCATTGCCTCTGCCATTTCTCTTAGTTCTCTTAAAGCCTTTGGGGAATACTTATAGTGTTTCCAGCAGCCATTTAAAAGTTCCTTGATGCTCATCATTGTTTCATTGCACTTCAAAGTGTCACTAAATGCAAGTTCTAAATTGTGTGCTACACAATGAATTGGAATAACTTGAGGTGCTTGTTGTTTAATTAATGAAACCACACCACCAATCCTGCCCATCATAACTGATGCACCGTCTGTGCCAGTGCTGATCAGTTTTTGCATCCACTGAGGGTCGATCTTATCCATAACCGACTTGATTGCCTTTAGAATTCCTGGTGCCTTTGCACTTTCAACCTCAGCCAGCTCAACATAGCACGTTTTTGGAGCCCCACCTGATACAAATCTCACATACACTATTTCTTCTTCCAAACATGACACATCTGTTGCTCCATCTGCCATTATAGATATAAACTTAGCAGTGCTTAAAGAATCTATGAGATCTGCCCTCAAGGTATCAGATATATGTTTACAAAACTCTTTACAAGCATGATCATTCATGTACGTGTTTCCGAGGTTTAAGCCATTCTTTTTTTGCAATGAACACAACTGTGAGAATATAGAAAATGGAAGTTTCAAATAAGCTATATAATATGCTGTATTAAAAAGATACTCCATTTTCTTCAATGTTTCTTCATCAAGTCTGCTCAATGCAGCAGGCAAAGGTCTTTGCTCTCTTGGACGCTCGCTTGCACGTTTAGCTGCTAAACTCATAGCGTGTCCTTCACTGGCCTCGTGAGCCTTTAAGCTGTCAGTTTGAAAGTTATTTGTTCCGACCCTCAAGGAATAATGTGTGTTTTTCCCATTTGGAAATTCCCTGCAAAACTCGCAAAACATTTTGTTTTCTTTCTCATCAAAGTGGAGCCATCTGTACTTTTCTATCCACGATTCCTGAAACTTCCGTGTTTTCTTTATCGGAGTTGCAGCAGGCGGTGCTGGTGTTGTGTTGCTTTCTTGATTTTGCTTTCCTCCGAAGAAAGAACTCAGTGAGCATTGAACTTTTTTTCGTTTGGACATTTCAAGAAGTTGTGTTTTGAAAGAAAATAGAGATTCAATCAACATCGATCAGTTGGCAAACGCGGGAAGCCGCCATATTGAATCCCACAATCCATTTAATCTCAGCGTAGAACCCAGACTCTTACCTGCCAGGCCAGAAACGCCTAGCGATTTTTGCTCGACGTTTTCGAAGCATTCGCTTTCAGAAATTCTTTATCTGCTTTGACACTTTTAGCCCCTTTCAGCAAGATACAAAAGCAATTATTTATCGGGGTACTGTAACTTTACTCGTCCACAGGACTAGTGGCAAAAAAACCTACTCGTTTTGGGCAATTTTTACTCGTTTTGGACGAGTGGACGACCGTTAAGTTCGAGCACTGGACGCGGATGTTCTTAGGGGTTAGCATGTATTTCTGCCCCACGGCGAACCCCTAAGAATGTCTGGGTGGAAGGCTAAGGTAACTAGGAAGTCTTTGATATGATATTTTTTAGCTGACAGGCAAATAGCCTGTTCCAAGTGTTCAGATAGCAGAGAGCGGTGCAAAGTAAAGAAAGCGATCGCACCGCTCCCCACTATCTGAACGCCTGGAACAGGCTAAAATTATGAACCTCATTGACAAGCGAAAGGTTTAACACTTGGCCTTGCTTTGAAGTTGAGGGGTTTGGAAAAGTACTCTTAAATGGCTTACTGCATGATCCTAAAAGTTTTATTTTTGCATTACATTTAGATTAAAGGTTTATATTTACCCAATGGTTCCTTGTCCAGAAACAACAACTAGGTCATTATAAGGAGACATATAATGTATATTTCTTTCCTGGCACAAGAAAAGGAAACACAGTCATGAATTTTGAAATGGTATAATTTTTATTGTCTCATGTGAAGGCTTGTAAACATATGTGAAGGATCTGCAGGATCCTACCATTGCAGTTTGGTATGTAGGGGTTAGAGCCAAATAGCTCCAAATTCAACTTTTTTTCAAAGTCACCTTTTGGAACTCAAAATTATCAAATGATCACTAGATAAGACAACATTGGTCAATAGACAGAAAAAGACAATTTGTGCAATGCTACTGTCAGGATTAAAATAATCAAAAAACGGCTGTGCACATCATAACATCTCGATACAAGGTCTTATTAAACAGAAAACTACAGTGCATAGTATTTAAAAGAAAAAAAGTAGAACTTCGATATAACAAAGGGTCAAGGGACTGGCAAAATTTGTTCGCTATAATGAGGTTTCGTCATATTGGTTCTTTTTCATACATTTTATTATTACTGGGGTAAGAAAACTGTTCATTACACCGAGGTTCCATTGTACATGCAAGCTTTAGAAATACCATAAACATGACTAAAAACACAAAGGATGCCAGATTGGTGAACTAGTGCCACAATTTTAGACACCAAAATATTTTTTCCATTAGCCATGTTGAGCAAACTGGTCATGGCAAGAATAGCTGCATTGTAGGGATTGTTGCAAGAAAATAATAACTATGGTCGCCATTGGTATGTCAGTATGGTCTAGACAGGTTATTTCTTGCAAAAAATCATTTCTTTATTTCATTAAAAGCAAACTAATAGACTTTTACCTTAGAGACAGACCTTGCTTTCACTTCGGCTTCAACACAGTCCTCTCCATGAAAGCTCACAGACCCACCAAGCTGTTTCACAGCCTTAATCTTGGCAGGAGAAGTGGTCTGGGGAACGTATATTGTAACAGGAACACCAACTTTATTAGCAGCATATGCCTGCAACAGAAGACAGAAAGAAAAACTCTTTCCCTAAGTTTCAAACACCATCCAGATTTTTTTTCTTCAGTGATTATCCCTGATATTTGAGAAGAGCTGTTTATTTGAAAAAAGGGATGTTAGTTTTGCTATTTAAATTTTGGTGTGTTCAGACAAACACAAAAATGGTAGCAACCAGCCTTTTTGCAGGCCAGGTTCCACCTAATCTGAAATTAATCAGTCAAGAAAGATTAATTTTAGCAGCAATTCAGAAAGTATTGGCATGTCAGGTGAAGAAGAACAATTTTTTCTTAGGGTCTCATTTGACATTCTTTTGGCAGCTGGTTACCAAGTAACAGGTGTCAAAGTTATTTTAAATCAAAACGTCAAAAGCATCATCGACAATACGAGAACAACACGGCTTTGCTGCAAACCATCAGTATCAAAAGAAAAAAATATCCTCTGGAACCCAGGGTAAACTTACAGTGGCTGCTCCATGATTTCCAGTGGAGGCTGTTATGATCCCTTTGCTTAGAAATGAATTGTCATTTGATTCTTTGAGACAGAGAAGTTTGTTAAAAGCTCCTCTGAGTTTGAAGGAACCTGTTGTTTGCTCACTCTCTGTAAAATAAGTGAAAAAAATCTAAAAAAATTGGAAACAATTTTTAATTCCTGGTCCTAATTATAATAATATTAAAGAATCAGTGTTGCTTAGACTATAATAGGTGATTCCAATAATTTTAATCTAAATTTTGATTTGATATTATAGGTGTTTTAATTCAGAAAAAACACTTTCACATTCTTATAAAACAAACTCTTGATGCCGCTTATTATAGCTTTGAGGCTAATATACCTGCCAACTAGCCTCATACCTGCAAATCTAAACTTTGATCTCACAGGTCTGTCAATTCTCCCAGATAATCCGGGAGACTCCAGATTTTGAACCGTTTCTCCCGGTCTCCAAATTAGAGTCTGAAATCTCCTGGATAATCGCCGAAGTTTGCCATTTCTTGTATATTCGACTTTAAAGCAATGAAATTTCAAATATTTTGCGTTCTTTGAGCTATTTTTCTGTTAACACTGACCATTTCCTCACAAACTTCCATATGCCATCGTAATATAAGGAATAATGTGATTGGTGGAAGTAAACCAATTTGGTCAAATGTTACAATTATTCTAACAACATCTTTTTCACGCTTTTTTTAAAATGACGTCATACACTGTGCATTATGACGTCATCTATCTCAATATTTGAAGACATGGGGGATTGACAGCCCTGATCTCATGCCATACGAGTTCACATAATTATAGCCTTCGACATCCCAGTTCTCATGACTGGCGGAAAAATTGAGCTACAGTGCTAGAGCCTTTAACTGACATATTTTCGAGATATTTTTACAGCAAAATACAGAAAATATACCAGAATAAATTCGAGAAAAGAAAAGGATACTTGAATGATCATTAATTAACTAATTTATTTACAATGTATTTACATTCCCTGAATTCTCACTAACGAACTTCGGAACTCCCCTGACCTCCGGTGGTCGCAGCCAAATGCTTTTCTGATCAAATCGTGACACTCACCTAGTTTTACATATACCCTTGCGTTTCCTTCTTCACTAAGCCAGTAAGAAATTTCTAAAGGGGTTCTTCTGACGAAAGGCTTTATTCGATCAGCTGCACGTAGAATAACGTCGGCTGACAGTAAAGACATGCTGCTCAAAAATACAGTAGCCAGCAGAAACCAGCAGGCGGCTTTCTCCGTGGTCGAGAATGGACTGGGAAGTAACCCTCTGACGTCAGACGAAAAATATGTCGCTGAATTTGCGAGGTTTGGGGCACTGGGAACTAACACTCATTTAAAGATGGTGGGCGGAACAAATGTTGGTGGGCGGCGGAAGGCATGGTTGTTTTTCTCCCGTTTTTCCTTTACATTACAAGGTTGGTAGCGTTGGTAGGTAGATTAGACAGTGAAAATGTATTATTTATCTTTTAAAACAGTTTTAGATGTGCTTGTGATAATAGTTTGCTATGCATTTGGTGAGATCTTGCCACTCAGATCACCCACTTAGCTCTAGTTGGTGACAGGACTCTGTGACATCAATGGTTCAATCTCCCTCTTCGGAAAGTTTTCAACGCTTTGATTTTTTCAAGGGCAAACTGGAGCGTTTTCTGCGGCGTATGGAGGGTTTATTTGCAATTTGGCTTTTATTTTATTTAGTGCAATAATGATGAAGCTAAATATTGTATGCTTAGTAGCCAGGCCTTTGACTGGGGGTGGATTTTGGAGGATGAAGTTGAACAAAAACGGAGAGCTGCGTCATTGAGCCTCTTCTCTTTTTGATGGCCGCATTTTTATTTTTATATTTATTATTTTGGGGGGGAGTTGGAATTACAGTATACCCTTCTCACCTCTACATTTTACTTTTCACATAAGTACATGTATTCCCAGCAGTGTCTTAACCCCCCTCGCAAAAAATAAAGAGAAATTTATGTCTAGTAAAGCTCTAATAATGATTCCAAATATATTATTGGAAAGAAGGATTGAAATGTCCATTAAAGGGGGGGGGGGGTGCCTTGTGTTCTCTGGGTGCTCAAGGGGGTGGGGTAGGGGGTTGATGCTGGTTTCATCAATCAATGTATTCCTTTGAACAAATAGAAATTAGAGACTTATAATTCTCTTATTTTACTTTTTGATAAGAGGCTCAAGCTAACAATGTGTCATTTCCACTGAGCATTGAAAGGGCGAAGTTTCCTGTCATGTAATACTCCAAAAAATCTTTGTTCCTTTAATTCATACCTCTCTTTGCCTGAGGCTTTATGAGGTTATGCAAGACACATAATTTATAGTACCGTAGTTTGGGGGTCTAAGGCTGAGTCTAAGGGGGTCTTTGGTTTCATGACACTGTAAATGCATGGTATATATATCTGGAGTTATGTTACATAATAAAGAGTGATGTTGTTGTCTTTTGATACATACCCTGCTGGGAAGGTTCTTTTAAAAATATTGATCATAAACTAAAGTTATATCCAAAATATCTTTGTCAAATTTTTGGGTTGTTTGATCACTGATGAAGATGATTGATTTTTCATTTTTAGATCAGTTGTGTCCTGCAGATGTGTCAAGACTTTAACAGACAGGATTTTGAGCTTATCAAGTAAGTGCTGTATAATATATTGCTTTGTACCATATTCCAGCTCTTGAGTAAACCAGATACAATAAACTGCTGGTACAGCTTGTCCAAAGTAAGATTTGGGAACAGTTTCATTAGCCAGCTTTTGTGGCCATACCTTCCAGCTAATTTAACACAAAATACAGAACTGTTTCGATCTAATGTATCTGCTGTAGTTATTTTTTATCTCAGGTTATTTTTATTTTTCTTTTGTTTCAACTTCATTAGCAGAAAAAGAAAAATTGCCTGAGACAAAAAATTAACTAAAACATATCTGTAAAACGAAAGATACATAAGTAAAGGAAAAAGATATTTGAGTGACTTGTCTTCTTCTTGATCTCAATGTTTGGGAAACTGTTTCTTGTTTAACACTGAGGTTAAGACAGAGATTCATTAAAATTTTCAGACTCAAAGGAAGAATATTACACATTTTTGCTCAATTTTTTAAATGTACAAAGTCATGTATTTATCGAAATCATGCATATACACTGTAAATGTGTTCTGTGATCTTTTCATGCAAGACACTGCTAAGAGCTCTTGAACAGTTTGAGGCCAAAGTGTACATTTCTTTCTAACAAGTCGGTGGATGTGCAAGTCTGTGGGACTTAAATTTTTTTTATTGTTTGCAACTCATTTATTTATAGTAAACATCTATTTCTTCAAAACATTCCCTAATAGAATCATTTTAAACAGTGCATTCTTCACTGTAAGACATTGACATGAGCTACAGTACAAGAGGCATGGACAATACATTTGGGAAATAAATAAATGAATAAATATGATTTTAGGGTTCATAAAATCAGTGTCATGTAAATACATATATTTGCCATTGAAATTATTGTTGATGGCTGTAGAAAAAAAAAACTTGTCTTCCCACTACAAATTTAGTTAATTTATTTAATAAATTTTAATGGCCTCCATGACATGAATCAAGATTATTAATTTAACTGATGAAGATGACTGATTTTTCATTTCAGGTTAGATCTGTCCAGCAGATGACATGTCAAGACTTCAACAGCCACTGGATTTTGAGCTTGTAGCTGTATAATTATTCATTACTGTGAGTGCTGTACATTTTGCTTTGTAATCCAGCTCTTAAGTGAACCAGATATAATAGTGTAATATATAAATTGAACTGGTGCAGCTTGTTTAAAATAAGATTGAGGTACAGTTTTATCAGATTTTCAGTGACCATACCTGGCCTAATTTAAGGTTAATTTTTCCAAATTAATGCAGAAAATGAGTATTGTCAATGTTTTACATTCAAAAGATGCGATAAATTCAAACTAAGATGTACTAGTCATGGAGGTATGTATAGTGCGCATTATTTTTGAAAAAATTAGCATAACGTCAAAACAGTGAATGTTGTAACACAGATTTTTGACCGGTTCGTGGGATAGGTTTGTCTTTAAATTTTAAGGTGTTTCAGTGAATCAATCTTAATGAAAGTTTCAGACATTTTTATATGCATATGAAGATTTTGTGAAGAGATTTCAAAATAATTTGTTCGAGTCATTTCGGAGATATACAAGAAAGCGCTAAAAGTCCAAATTCTGAATGAAGTTGCACTTATACAGGTGGTGAGAAAACAGGCTAGTTTTCAAGATCACAAGAACGAAAGTACACCAAAATTTCCTAGCATCATTAAGCAGCATTCTGACGCTACACTAAACAATAATTGAGTTATTTCTAATGTTTTTATTAAGTAATCTATCACGGCTATTGAAAATTTAAGGTTTGAAATATATTTTCGTTTTAGTCGAATTCAAACATACAGAATTTTTTACTTCTTACGGAGATCGTTTGCCAAACAGCAAAGTTTAAGTTCCTAGTGTTGGATTTTCAGTAGCAGGTCTAGATCACACAAAATTCGGCTTTCATCAATTTCAAAGTTTTTTGTTTATTGTTGTCATAGTAATATCGATTTTACTTAAAACTACATTTCACAAATTTCAATCCATAGCCAATTTCTGGTGAAAATTTTATAGCGATCGGACAAGGAAATTAAAACCACTTTTAAGGCGATTGAAAAATATCGGTATGGCCCCTGAAAAACCGTCTTGAAACACCTTAACACAAAATTCACAACTGTTTTAAATTTAATGTATCTGTAAAACAAGAGATACATTAGTGAAGGAAAAAACACAACTTGACTGACTTGACTTGTTCTTGATATTAATATTTGGCAAGATGTTTCTTGTTTGCCTGAGAAATTGAACAAAATTTTCGGACTCAAACGAAAACAATTTTTGTTAAAAATATTGCTTGTATTTTCTCAATGTATTTATTGAAATTAAATGATCGTTTGTTTTGATCTTTTCAAGAAAGACAGCGAAAAGCTCTAGAAATTAAGGGCAGTTTTTGGCCTTAGTTTCGTTAAATGTACATTTTGGCCGGAAACTGCCCTTAATTCCAACAAGTAGCAAGAGACTAAAAAAAAAGTGTTTATTTTCAAATTTATCATTGAAATGACAGTGTAATTTTGCATTATTGACTGATAGCGTTATTATAAGGACTTTGGTTTGTTTATTTTTTTGTTTCAAGCTTTAAGGTTCAAATAATAATACATGTGCCCAGTTAAAATCAAATCTTAATTATTTAGAGGTTTTTTTTCTGACAAATGGCAATTTGTCCCTAAAAGTAGAAGACAAGCTGTGCTTTGAACATGCTGTCCCTCAATGTTATAATATAACGCCAGTTATGCTTTTAGTCAGTGATTTTGTTTCAAATAGTTATGGTGAGTCCTGGGACTGATCTTGTGAAAAATTGTGAGTCCCTGTCCATAACCAATGAGTCTCAGGTGAAAATCAAAGGCTCCTAGGAGCGAGCTCGTGGATGAATTGAATTAGTGTAGAAAAGACAGTTCAATAATCAAAGAAAAACATATAAATCTTTTTGAACGGTTCATTGTGTACGGACTTGCCAAAATACAGCGTGACTTGAAGTATTCGATTGCATGTGCACCTGAATATTCTAAAAACTTGTTATCAGCACAGCATTTCTACTTACAAAGCAAAAGTCACTTTTAAAAGCAATTATTAATGCTTTTTAGTTGTAAAATAATTTGCTTTCTCATGTGACTGTCAAACACTTTCCGAACGACAGTGCACTTTCTTGTAAAATAGCCAAGTTTTACATACACGAGTTTTATTTAAACTGTGGTTTCAAATGTGCAATGCTTTCAAATAAATGTTTCTATATGATGCGTACGTAACAGTTAGTATATGCAGTACGAGCTATATTAAATACAGAATACAGGCGTTTATGGCTAAATTGAACTGCTTTAGAATGCGCTTTTGATAAACACGAGCTAAAAATTATTTTAATAAAACGGATTAAGCTCAAAGCAGTACGTGCTCTGACCTACAATTGTAGCCAAGTAATTTAAATGCAGTCGAAGTATCCGATTGCCTTTCGCCGGGGACTTGTTTATACCAGCGCAGCATTTCTTGTAGAAATTACATTCATAGCACTGCTAAATGGAATCACCGACAAACAAAAGCCTACTTTAAGGCAAAGACCACCTAAGAATTCAAGCAAAATAGCGTAACGCTTGTTGGTTCTAAAACCTGTGGTTCTAGTTGACACAACATAAATTCATTCCCTGTTTGCATACCAAGACAACTGGTCGACGAATTCGTCCAAATAACTGAATAAACCTCAATAGATACTCCTCAATGTGGCTTTAACAACTCGAGGACCATTTTTTTGCAGTGATTATAAGGCTCTTTGGCTTATTTGCTATTTGCTGAACAAAATCCCATTGTCCGGCTGCAAGAGCTCTTTCACACTCGTGTTGATCGTATCTACTCCAAATCAAGTATAATATCAGGAACAAATGAGCACAGTTTCGTCCAAATATACAACAATGATTCACGCTCAATTATTTCAATGTCCTTTTAACAATTCTAAGTCCATTTCTTGTGGATGATATTACCAGTGTTCTTTAGAATATTTCTATTTATACAAAACCCATCTCTATTATTGATGTGTCAGGAAAAAAATTCGCCTTACTAGTACCCTCTAGAATATTCCAAACATATATGTGAAAGGCACTTGGAATAAAAGTAATACTAAATAAGGGAGGTAGGAGTAACGTGTTTAATCTGACTTTAATGAATAAATTAATGAGAATTGAGTGAGTGAGTGAGTGAGTGAGTGATCGAGTGCCATTCGAGTGCCTCCAAAAGCCCATGGCATGACTACGTCATCCATGAGCTAAAAAAGAAGTCGTAAATTGAAAATGCTTGGGCCTTTACAGTGTATGTAACCAGACAGTTGCATGTAATCTGGAGACGGACCTCAAAACTCTTTATTACAATTTACTGAAATTAAAATATTATAGTCCTTCTAAAGTATAAATTTAAAGCACAAAAATGACTCAAAAAAATATGCATCTTTAAACAAGAGCCACAATAATCACACGAACAAATATTCCACCAAAACGGACGCAGAACGCAGAGGTAACAAAATCACTTTTTAGTCAGTATAGTTCTGCAATCTACGTGACACCATTTGAGTGGACTGATTTATTAACTGATTGACAGTTTACTCATTATGGTTCTTACATTGTGTATGCAGTGTACATGAAGCTGATTGACTGGCTGACTAAATGAGTGACTAACTGACTAATTGGCTGATTGTCTGACTGACTTCCTGATTGACTAACTGACTAATTGACTGACTGTCTAACTGTCTGACTCACAGACCATCTGATTTTATTACTTACTAACTGACTGAATAACTTCATCTAGCAGATTGACTGACTGACTGATTCATTGTCGGAAAAATTGGCTTATTTGTTGTTGACTGACTGACCAACTGACAAACTGATTGCCTGATTAGCTGACTTGCTCATTGATTGACTGACTGGCTGACTGACTGGCTAACTACTTGTAACTGGCCTGCTGGCTTGCTGACTGAGTGGCAGACTATCTTACTGCCTGATTGAATGACCTGCTGATCTGCTGACTGACTTACCTATTGGCTACATTGTAACTGACTGACTGGCTGACTTGCTTAGTAACTGACTCAGTGACTGAATGAATGTAATTATTGATGACTTATTGACTTACAGTTGGCTGACAAACTGATGGTCTGATTGACTGATTAGCTGACTTGCTTGACTGAATGAGTAACTGGCTGTCTTGCTGACTGAGTGATAGACCTATTCGGCTAACTCAATGTTGTACCCAATTCAAATCTCCCGGGGATAAGATTCTTTGTGTATTGCATTTGCATTACAATATGGCATTCACATTTAAATGATATGGAAATTCCTGAAACAAAACGTTTTATTCCCAAAGGGTTTGAATTGGGTACAACATTGAGTTAGCCGAATAGGTCTATTGACTATGCAACTGGCTTACCGATGTTGAATGACTGATTGACCTGGCTAACTTGTTGGCTGATTATGACTCATGCATGTAATTGAGTCTGACTGCTGATGAAAATGACTAATTTTTCATTTCAGATCAGATGTGTGTGTCCAGCAGATGTGACAAGACTTCAACAGCGACTGGATTTGGAGGTTATCTTCAGTACTGTAGGTGCTGTATATAATTATTGCTTTGTAATCCAGCTCTTGAGTGAACCAGATAATCTAAACTGCTGGTACAGCTTGCTCAAAGTTCATATAAGATTGAGGCACTGCTTCATTTATTTAGCTTTTAGTGGCCACACATGTACCTGGCTTAATGAAAACCAAAATTCAAAAATGTTTCAAATTAATGTATTAATTTTGTGAAATGGGATTCAAGGAAAAAACACTACTTGTACATTTAATTGTACTTGAGTGACTTGACTACATGTAGATCTTGTCTTTATTTCAAAATTTGGCAAACTGTTTATTGTTTACAACTAAGAAGACAGAGATTCAACAAAATTTTCAGACTCAAAGGAAGGGTATGAAGTAGTTTTGTTTTTAACGTATTTATTGAAATTAAATGAATGTTTGTTTGAACTCTTTGTGCAAGACAGCTGAGAAATCTAGAACAGTTTGAGGCCAAAGTGTACACTTCTTTTCCAACAAGTAGCACTTGTGTATAGGTCCTAGAGACTTATGCACAATTCATTTTGTATCATTGGCTGACACATTTGTAGCATTATTAAAGCACTTTGAGTTTGTTTTTCTTTCATGCTTTTAGGTTCAATAATTACATCCATTTGCAATAATTACATGCAGTTAAAATCAAAAATCAAAAAATCAAATTTACAGACGATTCATCCCAAAGTAGTCGACATGATCTGCTTTGAACAAGCTGTGTCACAATGGTAGTTAAATGCCAAGTTCTGCTGTTACTTTTAGGTATAGTTCTGCAATGTACATGATACCATTTGAGTGGACTGATTTATTGGCTTGTAGATTGTTTCATTAAGTGGTCCTTAGCTGATTGACCAACTGACTAAAATTAATGAGTGACTGGCTGACTAATTATTGGCAGACTGTCTGACTTATTTCCTGACTGACTCATTGACTGACTGTCTAACTGTCTGACTATTAAACAGACTGTCTGATTATATTACTGACTAACTGATGGATTAACATCAGGACTTATTGACTGATGAACTGACTGACCCACTGACTGACAAAATGGCTGACTGTCTGACTGATTAAGTTTATAACTGACTTGTAGTTGACTGACCAACTGACAGACTGATCGACTGATTAGCTGACTGAGTGACTGAGTGGCTGACTATGTGACTGCATGAATGGATGTCCTGTTGACCTGCTCACCTACTGACTGATTTACTTATTGGCTAACTGACTGACTGAATTCTTGACTAACTGACTCATTGGCTGACTAAACGACTAACCCTTTGACAAACTGGCCGATCACTTGTTGACCAGCAGAGTGAATAGATAAATGTCTTGACTGACTGTATGGCAAGCTAGCTGATCACTTCCTGGTCGCCTAAATGACAACATAACTGTCTTGACTCACTATTTGACAAACTGGCTGATCACTTGTTGACCAGCTGAGTTATTAGCTTACTCTTGACTGACTGTTTGACAAACTGGCTGATCACTTCTTGACCAGCAGAGTGATTAGATAACTCTTGACTGTTTGTCAAGATGGTTAGCCACTTACTTGTTGACCAGGAGATTGATTTGACTGATTGCTAGTTGTTCGATCAGCTAAACGGTCAACTGTCCACTGTGTGTTTTTAGTAGATTGCTGAACTTTGCTTCGCATATTTCATTTCATAAAGGGTGTATTTTGAATCTCTCCTGCATAACCTCATTTGGGTTGAGAAACATATTCCAAAATCGAAAGATGTCTTGAGCGAGACTGGTGCATTCCATGTTGGTGACAAAGCATTTTGTTTGGCAGCTAATAATATTATCATAATGCGACCGCTAATTCACCTTTTTCATATAGACCATAATGCACCTTGTTGACCCCCTAGCCATTGCCTAACCATTGTTTTCGATTTCTCTTGGGACGACTATAATACCCAGGAGAAATTGGAAACAATGGTTATGCAAAATTTTGGGGGATAAACAAGGTGCATTATGGTCTATGTGAAAATAGTGAATATAAAGCCATTGTGGTTTCATGTCGTCACTATGGAATGTTTGAAGTCTTATCACAGACGTTTCTTTCATAGTGGGGTTAATTGTCTATTCAATCTTAAGTGCCTTTAACAAACAGCTTGTGACACTGAAATTCGACACTGCAGCGATATGTTTTCTTTTGTCGGCGGAAAAAAGCCAGGAATAAATTTTTTCCTGAAATTTGAGGTTCTCAGCAATATCTCATCCTTTTTGTCGATTTTCTTGGGATCCCAGGGAGGGATATGAACAGCAAAAGGGGCACCTCATCCAAGATTGGTCTCTTAAACGAAAAGGTCAGCTACAACGAGAAGAGTCCTTACAACTTTACATATCTTGGCAATATTTTGGTAAAAGAAAATGTTATCAACAGCAAGAGGAACCAAGAAATTGTTGTAACGATAATTTGGCTATTTGCTTTCTTTGATGATAAAACAATCAATTTTAAGGGCATTGAGGAAAAAGTCACATAGCCCCATTTGAATAATATTTGAATCAATTACAAGATAAAAAGTCTTGAAAGAGGTAGTTGCTGCATTGTTAGGAAACTTTCACGTGGTTGCAAAAAATAAAACATGAAAAATGTAGGAAAATTTCAGTGTTACAGGGAAACCCGGTGGAGAGATTTAAATATCCCCAATCAACCTCTTCAGTTCCAAGGATGATCAGTGTATTATTTCTCCTTCCTTTTTCAACGCATTGTCAAGACAGTAGTTATGAAAGATATTGCAAGTTAAGACCTGGATAAACATCTAAACTCTCAGTGCTAGTATTTTGGAAATGCGTAGGAGAAGGAAGGAGAATTGACACTTTCAGCCCAGGATTGAAACTCCAAAGTAACCTCAAGGTCTTGACAACGCGTTGCAAGGCAATTTTGGTTTGGCGTTAGTAAACGGCTTGTTGTTAAGTTTCTCGCTGGCAAAGATAATGATATTCATAGATATGCGCAAAACGATGTATAATTCAAATTCAAGTCGCCACAAATTTTCTTTTGCGCGGTTAAGCTGCTTTTAAATCGGTTCTAAAATTTTCAATTTTTAATGCACGTATTAGCTTTTTTTTTACCGACAAACAAGCCGTATTACTATGCCGTCCAAATGTGACAGGGCGAAGCGTTGTCGAAACTACAAAATTATTAAAAGCAGAACTTGGTTTATTTTGTCATGTCTACAAAGGCTCGGACACAGCGGAATATTAAGCTTAGTTAAAATTACTTCCTGTTTCTAGCGCTGAAATTGTTTCGTACGATGTTTAAAGAAGTAAAATGCAAAACTTTCAAAACACTGCCCGAAACAGTCTCAAAAAACTGGTGTATATTTAAGACTGATTTATATAAGCAACATAAACACATCTAGTACATGTTTAGTGAGGTCATCAGCGACAGATGAAACACAACAAAAATAAGGGAATCGAACAAACAGATTCTTATGTTGTCCTTATTGTGAATATACGCGACTCGTACGTTAATTCCTGGTGAGGACACAAAGAATAATTGCGTTTCTTTTCTTGTGTTTATGTTTCTGAGGTCCTCACTAAACTTATACTTGTGTTTATGCTGCGAGTGAAAATCAGTCTTTACTGCACGCAATATTTCACTGTGTCCGAGCCTTTTATCTGGTTCACTCGAGTTGGATTACTTAGTAAACAGCATAGGTACTGACGATAACAGTTGTTTATTAAAGCTTGTCTCTGTTGTCCATTTATTCACAATAAAAAAAATAAAAATAACCAAAAAAAATGTAATGTAGCTTCCCCCGTCCCTGCCGGGCTGCTTCCAGTCTGCTCCGAGTTGGTGTTCATTCTTCCGTCTTCATTTGATATTCCAACTTTAAAATCCTGGTCTGTTTTATGTGATCCCTTCATTCAAGCTGGGGGGCAGTTGGACACTTAGAAAATTTAACCGCTTGTTCTCAAGTGGGGAGGACAACGTGAAGGAAAGTAAGAGTTTGCTCCTCATGTCCCCAAAGGTCTCATTCATCTATGCCACAATACCACACCGGCCAAAATCATTTTTAGTGAAAATTAAGATTTGTTTTGGTTGAAGATGCGTGTCTACAAAGTCAATATACCGTGAAAATATCCAGAGCCTCGGACAAGAAAAAAAAGGGTGCTACAGAGTGAAGCTCAGTCTTCAGTGGGTCTCCGTCAGAAACGAAGGCAGAGATTTGAACAAAGAATCGCGCTGGCCTGACTGACCTTCATTTCACAAAGATCTATTTTTAAACTTACGTGTGATTTGATCTGTCAATCAAATCGTACTTTTGAATGGTTTCCTCTCTGATTTTGTTGAGATCACTTCGTGTGTATATACTAAAACAATTATTCTTTTCAATCTCGGTGAATAGTGGCTTTGGAAATATTTACCTCGCCGCTTTCGCGTCTCGGTAAATATTTGGCCACTATTCACCTCGATTTCAAAGAATAATTGATATGCATGCACAATACGATGTATAATTCAAATTCAAGTCGCCACAAATTTTCTTTTGCGCGGTTAAGCTGCTTTTAAATCGGTTCTAAAACTTTCAGTTTTTAATGCGCGTATTAGCTTTTTTGTTTACGAACAAACAAGCCGTATTACTATGCCGTCCAAATGTTACACGGCGAAGCGTTGTCGAAACTATACAATTATTAAAAGCAGGACTTGGTTTATTTTTGTCATTTCTACAAAGGCTCGGACACAGTGGAATATTGAGCGCAGTTAAAATTACTTCGTGTTTCTAGCGTTGAAATTGTTTCGTGCGATGTTTAAAGAAGTAAAATGCAAAACTTTCAAAACACTGCCTGAAACAATGTCATAGTAGGAAACCGGTGAATATTTAAGACTGATCTATATTAGCAACATAAACACATCTAGTACATGTTTAGAGAGGTCATCAGCGACAGATGAAACACAACAAAGATAAGGTAATCGAACAAACTGATTCTTTTGTTGTCCTTGTTGTGAATATACGCGACTTGTGCGTTAATTCCTGGTGAGGACACAAAGAATAATTGCGTTTCTTTTCTTGTGTTTATGTTTCTGAGGTCCTCACTAAACTTATACCTGGTTTATGCTGTGAGTGAAAATCAGTCTTTACTGCGCGCAATATTTCACTGTGTCCGAGCCTTTTATCTAGTTCACTCGAGTTGGATTACAAACTTGTAAGTAAACAGCACAGGTACTGAAGATAACAGTCGTTTATTAAAGCTTGTCTCTGTTGTCTATTTATTTACAATAATAATAATAAAAAAAGAACCAAAAAAAAAAGTAATCTAGCCTCCCCCGTCCCTGCCGGACTTCTTCCACTCTGCTCCGAGTCAGTGTTAATTCTTCTGTCTTCATTTGATATTCCAACTTCAAAATCCTGGTCTGTTTTATCTGATCCCTTCATTCAAGCTGGGGGCAGTTGGACACTTAGAAAATTCAACCGCCTGTTCTCAAGTGGGAAGGAAAGCGTGAAGGAAAGTGAGAGTTTGCTCGTCATGCCCCAAAGGTATAATTCATCTATGCCACAATACCACACCGGCCAAAATCATTTTTAGTGAAAATTAAGATTTGTTTTGGTTGAAGATGCGTGTCTACAAAGTCAATATATCGTGAAAATATCCAGAGCCTCGGACAAGAAAAAAAAGGGTGCTACAGAGTGAAGCTCAGTCTTCAGTGGGTCTCCGTCAGAAACAAAGGCAGAGAATTGAACAAAGAATCGCGCTGGCCTGACTGACCTTCATTCCACAAACTTCACCAAAGAGCAAAAGTCAATAATAATCTTTCCTCTGCGTAGCTACTGATACTGGATTTCTCTCGTCCTGTTTAATGTTTAGTGATTAGGCCGAAATAAAAGAAAATTTGGTCCTGAAAATAAGATTATGTTCTAGCATCGTTTATCATCTCGCAATTATCTTAAATAAGTGCCGCATATTTTTTTTTGGTCTTAATGTTTCGATTAAAATTCAATATTTAAAATTTGCCTGCCCTATTATGAATTAGGATGAAGCTATTTAGCATCAGTGCCGAGTAAAATTTCGCCTTTAAATTTCACTAGACGGATTAGATCTACAGCATCTTTGCAAATGAATATTTCATTTAAGTTACATTTTGGATCCCACGAAAATAATTCGAAAAATTTAAAAAGGGAAATTAGCAGAAATAAATGTTTTATCCTCAAGTAAAATTAAATATTGGCTGGAAAAACTTGAATTTAAGTCTTAATTTACGCAGCTAGCAGCGACGTTTTTCCGCGTAATAAAGAAAATTTGAATGTTAATTTGGCCCGATTTCCCAAGAGAGGTTTCGGCTGTTGTGACTGGAATGGATACTTTAAACCGGCTTTCCAACAAAAGACTAGAACTAGCCAAATGTGTTAAAAAAGCCGTAAATAAGAAGATTCTTTAATTTGCAAGTCCTTTATCGAAAAGCCGATTTTAAAGTATCAATTGAAGTCACTGCCGAGGAATTAGCTAAAAAATAAAATAACAGACTAGCCGAAATCTATGTTTACGATGAAAGTTGTTTATATATTTAGGCCTACAACCGAACCTAAAGCATTAAGCTCGAATGAACTTGATTTATCACACAACCCGAGGAAATCTATTCTATGCCCTTCTTAAAAACAGGAAACAGAGTAGACTTTCATAGCTGTCCGATTAATCAAGTTAATTTTGTCGAAATAATTTTGGTTTAAAATAAAATAAAAGACTAGGCGAAATCTATGTTTAATGTGAAAGTTGCTTATATATTTAGGCCTGCAACCGAACCTAAAGCATTAAGCTCGAATTCACTCGATTATCACACAATCCTAGGAAATCTATTCTATGTCCCTCTTGAAAACAGGAAATGGACTAGACTTCCACAGCTGTCTGATCAATCAAGTTAATTTTATCGAAATAATTGCGATTTAGTTACCTCGGTTTCTGAAGGTTTAAATAATTATCAAAAAAAGTTACTCTCCAACATCAACAGCCAAGTTTGTTTGCCTGTTGTTTTTTAATCAGTTGACACGAAAAACAACAGGCAAAAAACAACAGATGTTGATGTAATCTAGCCTTAGTTTTGATCATTTTGAGATCATTTAGGTAGGAAAAGGAGAATGATAATTCAGAGAATAAATATTTGATTTATGTGCGATTTTTATTCTATGCGATGTTTTGGACCGATATGTATTGTTAGGCCTAAGCAAGCTTGCGATTGATGTGAAAACTACATTATTTATTTTTTTAGGTTTAGAAGAGAAATCCTTTACCAGTTGCCCCCATTAGAGAGATTCTTAATGACTATCAGCTCAATTTGATGTCATTTGTTAAAATCCACCCACACCAGACCAGTGAGATTCAGTGTCCAGTCCTCTGTTCTCGAGTCCTCCTTTGACACACCTACTCCGTGAGCCGGGGAGCACAATGTTAGCACCCCCGTTTTTCATCCTACTGTCGTGGAACATTCCCAGACATATAGTTTGGAAACAAGCAGCTTACCGGATTGAAATGGGTTTTTTTGGAAAAAAAGTTGTGGTATCATAACAAAATGAATGAAACCCTAAGAACATAAGAAGCAAACTCTCATCTTCCTCCACGCTGTCCTCCCCACTTGAGAACAAACGGCCAAATCTTCAAAGTGCTCAACTGCCCCCAGCATGAATTACGGGATCCGATAAAGTTTGCCAGGATTTCCCGGTTGGAATATCTCAGAAGACATCAGAATTCACACCTTCTCAGAGGCAGAGCTTCCACAGCCTAGCATGGACGAGGTTGGCTAGATTTAAACATGACCTTTCCCAAGTGATGGCCTCCTAATCTTGTGTGTGTGCCACCTGAGGTCTGAAATTAAATAAGAACTTGAAATAAGAGAAAATGAAAAGCTAGTAGCCTAAGAAAACAACCAATAATTCTTGACGACACCACTGGTTTCCCCACCCCATAATAAAGAATAATTAACGAAATTCTATACTAATGGTGTGTCACTTCCCAGATCTGGGTAGTGCTTCTGATTGGTCGTGCCACCAGGATAACGTGTTTCAACCAATCAGAAGCCATACCCAGACCTGACTAGTGACATGTCATCAGTATGGAGTTACTGTGCTCATTCCTCATTTTCAGGTCATTTTGCGCAGAAACCAGCGATAAAATCTCAAAACGTCAGCTGTTTTCAAAGGCTTCGCTAAAGCAAGCCTAACAAAAAACGTAAAATATTAAGATAACTAAATGCAAGCTCATTAGCATAGTAAAAGGCAGATATTTCTTGGTGCTACAAGTGCTGTCATACTGTATACTTTTTTTTCGTCTTATGCTCTGATTATGTGCATCGAAATGGACATAAAAAGAATGCCAAGGAGTCAATTCCTAATACTAACATGCCAGACCTTTAAAAAACCTATGGAAATTGAAAAAAAAAAAGGTTTCAGAGAGCAAATGCAACACCAAGAAAATTAATATATTTAAATAGAATAATTATAATGCAATCAATAGTTTGCAGTCTGTGAAACCTGTGTAAAAGAATAAGTTCTCAAAAGTGAATACAAAATTGTTTTAGTTTTGAAATATTCAGCAATTTGGAAAAAACATTCTTACTACTTCAAGTAGCCAAAAAAAATTAAAGCACAATTAGCAGAATAGAGATTGCTTTAGACATTATGTACATGTTAAATACTTATGAACAATCTACTTAGCACTATAATAGTTAAGATCCTAATTTTCCTAAGATTTTTCCCAGGCTCACGGTTTCTTAAGAATTTTCAGTTGCTTTTGAGTTCTTTTTTAATTAATCTGAAGATAGCAGAATCCTTTGTGCACCGACCTATAACTTTGAAGTCCCAACAGAGACCAAAATCAGTCTTCAAAATATTAAACTATACCTACTTGATACTTGCATACATTCTCCTTACTAGTACCATAAGAGAGGTAAGAAGAAACAGTAAGGACAATTTCTCAATTGATATTGGACTTCAAGGATGCTTTCCTATTACTATCCTGGCATACTGTGCTTTGCATGCACTTCCAGCTGTAGCTTCCTGGCTACTGATAGCCAGACAGATGCCTTGGCTGACAAAGTTCAAGCTTATCTTTTTACTTGATGGAAGATCATCATAAGTTTTAAGGTCGAGGTCCATACACTCTACCCATATAAATTATAACTCATAGATTATCTGTATTGTCATTTTTTCCTGACAATTTTCTTAGATGTTTACCACTACAGTACTACTATTTCATGCCGCCTGTATGGTCCCTGATTAAAGTAATATGTTACTTTGGAGCTAATAGTGTGCTAATGAGCTTGCCGTAGACTGTTAATTCTGGAAATAAATTAACACTTATGCTGTATAAGTGGAATCCTGGTTCTTCGAACCTCTTTAACAATTATTCAAACCAAAACTTGTTTTCCTTTCCCTGAAGTCACTGTATTTTTTTGTTTCGCCTTGGTCTCTCTTGACCAGAAAATGACAAGAAAGACCAAAGCCCAAAACAAAGCTTGACGTCTCTCAACTTCTCTAACTCCTAATTTTCTAACATGAATCTCCATTTTCACGAGAGGGTCCAAAAAAAGCAAAGTTCCACTCCGTTAAGATAACATATATAGGAAGCATGACAATTCCTGTAACAAAGAAGAGTTGCGACAGATGGTTGGCCTGTGGAAAGAATTGAGTGTGTGGCAAACTATAACAAAAGGAACAAAATTGATGCAAAATTAAAAAATTCTGCCAATGTGATTAATTCTTGCTGTGATAAGGCTGTAATGCTTCCCATGCCTCTAAAGATACAGGTAACATTATGCTTGTCGGTAAATGGCTAAAGTATTTTGACAGAAAATTATATGCTTCTGATTTTGACTGGTAGTCCCAGAAAGTGACATGGAAAGCTAGGCCACTCCCACCTAAATTGGCAGCACAACGTCATCAACTGTATGATGTGGCAAAAGCTCTATAGGCCCCATCCTACCCCCATAACTATCACTGATTACAGCCTCTATTTCTTTAAGACTAGATTTCTAACCTGATCCCCCTTAGTATTTATTAGATCCTCCACAACTTACCTTAAAAGTCATTCCTTTTGCAGAAAATCTCATCAAACCAATGCAATAACATTTCGCCAGTTTGTGGAAGTTTATCAATCAAAAAAACTACCTTTTCCCTAATTTTCCCCTTATTATTGAGATAAAAAATATCCTTTCTTGGCCCCCACTCCTAATGGTTTCCCCCCCTCCCCAACCTCTAACTCCTCCAACCCTTCATAAAAGGTAGATAAGGGCTTAATTGAACTTTTACGGTTTTATAAGATGTGCAAAAATCTACAAAATATGTAACCAAACCCACCCAACAACAACTATTCCTTTATACTAAGTAGTATTATAATATCATGATCAATATTATTTTAACAAGATTTCCTTTGAGCAGTGAAGTACGAGGTCCTAGGGTGGTACTTTATGAATTTTTGGGTGGGGATGATGTGTCACTGGGGCCTTAGAACCCTTAGCTCGTACCAAAACTAGTTCAGCTCAATTTTGCTATTCTTTACTAAACCAAAATTATTTTGTCTAATCTTTGATAAAATTGCCAAATCTAGAGGAAATGTCATTTATGATGTATGTACTACATATACTCAAAGGAATCTTGTGTTTGTAATTTTTTAGTACAAATAAGCCTCTAGATTTAGTTCCAAATTTTGTCTAAATATGAATTTTTTGGAACGAAACAATCCATTTGAAAAAAAAAAACTTGTTTAATTTAGGGAAACCTTGACTAATTGATAAGGCCCTGTCCAGTTGACTAACTGAACTGGATGGTCACTTTAAAAAAATAGACTTAGACTTAAAATAAAAAGTTCACAAAATTCTCTCAATTATGACACTTCTTTTTGTACAAATATGGTGGCACACGCACTGTATGATGCATCATTATTCTTGTAATACAGATACCTTAAGTATTACCTCCAACAGTGAATTACAAGGACCTCACTACAATCCATATTCAGCAATCTACTCTATAGCTGAAATGTGCTAAAGATCCTACAGTGACTGAAGTTTGATTGGATAGATAAAAATAATTAGGTTTTCTTTGAATTTAGAGAGCTGTAAACTACAGGTAACATTCAAAGGAAAAATATTGCAAGTGAATCAATTCACTCCTGTTGGGAATACCATGGACCTGTTTTCACCAATGCATGAAGTCCTATCATTTTGTTGAAATAGTCAATATTCTTCGGTTTTTGTTTTTAGTTTTTGGTGTCTTTTTTTTTCACTGCCAAACTAAATGAATTTGCCTAATTGCTGTTGAATGGGGGTTGTGGAACAACAGCTGGGTGAAAAACCTCCCCGTACGTCCACTTGCTCCTAGGAGGAAAACCCCGGGCCAGCTGTACCCCGCATTCAATGACCTCCGGACTGGGTCAGAAATATTCTAAAACCAAGTACCTGTGTTGAGGCAGGGTACTGTCTGTAACTGTAAGTGATAAATTATATGATTATATAAATACTAAACTAAGTATTAATAATGAGTTGACTTTGATGATACCATCCTCTAGTGATACCATGCAGCCTCTTCACTGTAGGCTTTTGAACTCTTGTATTGAGCTATTAATGAATCTCTGACCAGTTCGCCAAATCTACTGTTCTTTTCAGCCTGAGAAAAAAAGATACCAATTTATTTTTACTCACTTGTTAACTTATTTGTGGTTCATTGCTGACTTTTTCTATAGGAAGAGATGTAAGCAAGGGATATACCAACAGTTCAATGTCTAAGATTAAGTCACAAATGTAAATGACTTCATAGGAGGGGTGTAACTAGCTGAACACATGGTGCAAACGTGCATTCCTAAAAAAGACTGCGAAATAGACTGCAATGTCAACTACGATAACTAATGAGGTAACTAGGGTGACTTAAATGACTGGGATAACTGGGATGACTAAGATGACTGGAGTAACTGGAATGAATGAGATGACTGGGATAAATAGGCGATGCTGGGATGAGTGGGGTAACTGGGCTGACTAGGATGACTAGGATGATTAGGATGGCAAGGGTGAATGGGATGATTGTGATGACTCAACCAGGCTTTTAGCCAGACATTGAAAACTGGCCATCCAGAATGCATGTTTTCCCATAAAATTATAAGAGATAAAGTGAATTTTCCTTGTATTTCTTCCAAAAATGGGTGTCCACAGGACAGCTGGACACCTCTGGCTAAAACCTCGGACTGGGCTAACTACCATAGGATGGCTGGGATGACTAGGATGACTTGGATGACTAGGGTGACTGGGATGAACTGGGATGACTAGGATGGCAAGGGTGAATGGGATGATTGTGATCACTGGGCTAACTAGGATGGCTGGGATGGCAAGAGTGACTGGATGACTACGATGACTGCTGTTACTGGGATGACTAACATTGACTGTTATTACAGGGAAAAATGGGATGGCTGGGATGACTGGGATGACGAGAATTACTTGGAAAACAAGGTTGACTGGATGACTAGGATGACCAGGGTATCTGGGATGACTGGGATGGCTGGGGTGGTTAGAATGACTGTTAGGTGACTAGGATGAATAGGATGATTATTAATGAAATGACTTGGATTGCTGGGATGACTAGATTGACTGGGATGACTAGGGTGACTGGAATGACTAGGATGACTATTTAGATAACTAGGATGGTTGGGATGACTGGGATGATCTGGATGACTGGGAGGTAGGAGGACTAAGATTACTGAGATGTCTAGGAGGACTGGGTTGACGGGGTTGACTGGGGTGGGATGACTGGGGTGACTGGGATAACTGTGATGAGTGGGATAACTAGAAAAACTGTGATGGCTAAGATGACTGGGATGTGACTTGGGTGACTAGGGTGACTGGGATACTGGGATGACTGGGATGACTAGGGTTACTGGGATAACTGAGATAACTAGGATGACTGGGATGACTGTGATGAAAAGCATGGGTAGAATAACTGAGATGACTAGGTGACTGGGATGATTGGGATAAGTGGGATGACTTGGATGGCTGGAATGACTTGCACAACTATGCCCGAAGGAAGGGGGGGGCAGTGTTCCAGCCAGAGCACACCATTGCGTGAATCCCGCAAAAGATCGAGAGATGGCCCCCACCAAAAGTGTTCAAGGGCCATTATGGCCCTTTCCTTTTTTAATTGCCTGCGCTTAAAATGGTCTCTGTTACTTCAACTACAATAATTTTCCAATTAAACAGAATTTTTAATCTAAAGAACAAGGACTCCGTACCTTTGTACACAACATGAAAATCAATCAATGAATCTTCTTGAGTTTACTGATTTACCGTGAGTGGTCTGGAGACCACTAAGCCTCAACTTGGCTTTTGTAATATCGCAGAAGCTCATGGGTATCCATCATGGTGTCTCGAAAAAGGATAAAGCAGACAAACGCATCTTCGAGGTCTATCAAAAGTTTTTTCTCAGAAGTAACGAAAAAGTGGATGGAGACGAAGCAGTTCAGAATAAGCGAACGAAAGCAGATCTTGACGGAGAAGTGGAAAATGAGATAAAAAAATTACTTACAATTTTTATTGCATACATTCTGATTGTACTGATTGCTTTATTACTGAAGATTTCCTCTGTTGTGTATAAAATAGGAGGCTCCATGTCAGCTTCAAATAAGCTGACATTTTGATTTCCTCAACTTTCCAACTGCTTCTTCTCTTTTGTATATAAGAGAGATCCTGGCACATTGGCCCTTTCTTGAAATATCTGGCCCCCCAAAATGGGTTGTAGGGGCCACTTTGGCCCTCAAGCACAATTTTCTGGCTGGAACACTGAGGGGTACTCTGGATTTCAAGTGAGAGGGATGATCAAAGGATTTTTGGGGGGTAGGAACAATTTTGCAAGTATTTTTGGGGGTAGCTTGATTTAAGTAGGAATTTTTGGGGGGTATTCAAAACAGCGAAGATTTGTGATAGTTTCCACGTACTTCCGCAAATACAGTAAAACCAAACTTGTTTTGTGACTGTTTTAACATTTTTAAAACGCATTACATTGCATCTTTTTTCATAAAACTGGTTAATATACAATCAATCATGTCAATAGTCTGCAAAGTGCCTAGGGGTGTAAACCAACACTTCAATGGCACTTTTTGTTGTCTCTGTTTATCTCAGAGAACATCGCCCAGCTTGTAATATAGTAATGTGAACTCCGGTTTTGCCATAGTGTTCTTGAGTGTCTTGAATGTCTTTGTTAAAATGACCACCAGATGCGAGCCAGATGGTGTGATGAATGAGCAAACACAAATATCCCATTACTGATGTTTCTATTTTTCATGTTATATCATTTTAATGCATTCTGGAGATTTTTATGGCTCGGAAATTTGGCACGGGATTTTAATTCTGAGGGGTTAAATTTTGGTCAAAGGTTTTATTTTTTAGTTTTGGTTGAAGCCCTAGGGATTTTTTGAGGTTTGATTTTTACCCCCATTTGATCATCCCTACCACTTGAAATCCGGAGTGCCCCCAGGACTGGGATTATTTGGATGATTGGAGTAACAGGAGTGACTGGAATGGTTGGGATAACAGGGATAACTTAGAAGTCTGGAATTACTGGAATGACAAGGAGGACTGGGATGACTGGGATAACTGGGGTGACAGGGATGACAGGATTAACTTGGATGATTAGAATGACTTAGCTAGGTGACTGGGATGACTGTGATAACTAGAAAAACTGGAAAGACTAGGATGATGAGATAACTCACATGACAAGGGGGTCTGGTATGACTGGGATGACTAGGATGACTAGGATGGCTGGAATGACTGGAATGACTAGCATGGCTAGGATGCAAGGATGAAGGGAATGACTAGGATGACTAGGATCACTGGGGTGACTAAGATGACTAGGATAAATGGAATGAATGGGATACAAGGATAACTTGAATGAGTAGGGTTACTGGGATAACTGAGATAACAAGGATAACTGGGATGAAGTGGGTGACTAAAATTACTATAATGAGAGGATGACTGGGATGACAGGGGTCTCTAGGATGACTGTAATAACATGGATGAATAGGATGACTATTAATGAAATGACTTGGATTGCTGGGATGACTGGGATGCTAAGGACAACTGGCATGACTAGGACAACTAGGACAACTGCCATGACTAGGATGAATAGGATGACTTGGTTTACTGTGACAACAGGGGTGAGAGGGATGATTGTGACAAAAAGGAAAAGTACAATAACTGGGCTGACTAGGATGAATGGGGTGATGAAATAACTGAGATGATTAGGGTGACTGGAATAACTGTGATGACAAAGAACCCCATTATGACAGGCATGACTAGGATGACTAGGGTGACTGAGATGACTGGAATGACTAGGGGGACACAGATGACTGAGTTGATTAGTATGACTGGAATGACTGGTGTGGCTGGTATGAACAGAATAACGGAGAAGTTTGGGATAACTACAATGACTATACAGAGACTGGAATGACAAGGATGAATGGGTTGATTGGGATGACTAAACAGACACAACAGTGGTGATTTTGTTGACTAGGATGACTAGAGTGGGTGGGATAACTAGAATGACAAAATAACAAGGATACCTAGGATGACTGGGATGACTGGTGACTGGGATGCAAGGAGGACTAGGATGACCAGGTTGACTGGGATAACTAGAATAACCGGGATGACCGGTGAGACTAGATTGACCAGGATGACTGGGAAAACTGGGATGACTAGGGTCACAGGGGTGAGAGGAGTGAGGAGCAAGGGTGACTTTGATAACTAAAATGACCGGGACGGCTGTGACTACTGGGTTGCCTGGGACGACTGGGTTGGCTTGGATAACTAGGATGAATAGGATGACTGAAATAATTTGGATGAGCAGGATGAGTGGGATGACCTCATCTTTAATGAAGGAGCATGCAAAAGATACTTTGAACGGCGGGAAACAGTGGGATTTGGCATTGTGTGTACATATGGAAAAATCCTAAACAAAATGTAGTAGTCTTATACCAGTTAAGGAAGTTACACAAAATAGGTAATGAAAAAACTGATACCTGAAATGCCTGAAATCACCAATGGGGGACCATGATCCTTCTGCTTCTTGAGATATCATCCCTTTAATTGAAGAAATGTTCTTGATATCCAACTTGTGATGGGCAAAGAATCTTCTGGAACAAAACCAAATGGGATGGTTCTGTTAAATGGCTAGAGATGCAAGAAATAATACAGGTATTAAAATTTGACTGTCAGGTAAAAAGGACTAATTCTCCCTACCTATATACATGCATGGACTTCCATTTTTCTGCAAAAACATTCTACCAGAAAAAATAAATGAAGTGTTGCTTCTTTTCAAAATTCACTGAAGATTTTTAACAAATTAAAGATTTGCCTGCAACATTTATTTTTTATAACTACCCATACTTAAGTAATTTTCAAATTTTGAGATCTGATAAGAGCTTTACGTTAACTTGTGAACACTAGCTCAAGAAACCTAAATAAGATAAACAATTACTGATAAAAAATGGCTGTAAAACAACAGCTGGGTAATTACAACCACCGCAAATGTCTACTTCCTTTAATACTGGGATGAGTGGGGTAGCTGGGGTGACTAGGATGACTGGGATGATTAGGATGCCAAGAATGAATGGGATGATTGTGATGACTTGGATAACTAGGGTGGCTGGGGTAACTGGGATGATCTGGATGACTGGAATGACTGGGAGGACTAAGATTACTGAGATGACTACGATTGACTGGGTTAACTGAGGTGACTGGGATGGCTAGGGTGACTAGGATGATTAGGATGACTTAGGTGATTGGAATAACTGGGATGACAGGAATAACTAGTAAAACTTTGATTACCAGAATTACTGGGATGACTAGGATGGTTAGGGTGACTTGGATGACTAGGATGACTGGGATGACTAATATGACTAAGATAATAGGATAACTAGGATGACTGGGATGACTTGGATGACTGGGATGACTGGGATGTTTGGATGACTAAGGTTACTGGGATGACTGGGGTGACTAAGATGACTGTGATGACTAAGATAATAGGATAACTAGGATGACTGGGATGACTGGGATGACTGGAATGACTGGGGTGACTTGAATGACTTAGGTGACTGGGATGACGGGGATGACTGCGATGACCAGGGTGACTAGGATGACTGGCATGACCAAGATAATAGGATAACTAGTAAACATATTAAATTCTGCAAGCAGAATACTACAATGCTGATCGTACTACGTGAAAATTAACTCTGCAAGACAACAACACAACACCAAAAGAACTCAAACCAGAGCGGGATTGTAGCCATAGACAGCTATTTCGCCCTCTTTGGGGCTCATCAGTATGGCGTAACAACAACAGAAAGCTCTGATGAAAAATATCCGCGCACTCTGATTAAAGCCCTAACCTAGAACTATCAACACTCCCAGAATCACACCATGTCACGTGTCTTCTCGGGGGCAAGAGTCCAAGTGTCAAGTTGATGTCTCGCAGAGAAAATAAAGAATTGGCCAAAACCAACCTCTAAAACATGGACAAAACCATGCAAGAATTACTGCATATCGGATCTATAAAAGATCTACAGCACCAGAATACATAAAGTACAAAACATTAACCACAAAGGACTGTAAAGGACTGCAAACGAATATGCCGAAGAACGTAGGATCTATACAGACCTGATCAGCAAAAATGTAGTCATGCCACTCATATTGACTGGGTTTTCTTTATCATTAGAGCTTTTTATTGCACTGTGTTTAAATTTTTTACTTTCAACTTTTTTAGGCAAATGTATGTAGATGCGTACAATGCAAACAGGTAGCTACATTTTACAACAAGTCTCCTGAAGTTGTTCCAAGGTACATGAAGAATAACTGTTTAATGTAAGACTCACCTTTTGGATTCAAAAAGAAAAGGGATAGTACTGAATAGAACAAGGGAACTGATCGATCAGCCCAATTTTTTGATATATTGGTTTTCTGTCTGGGTCTTAGATTTTGCAAGAGTGTGTTAAAGGGTCCATTCCTGGCCAAATCAACACTTAAAGCCCATTATTTAAACGAGGTCTAAACTGCATTTTAACAGCCTCAGTGGATTTCAGATCTGTTTATAAGGTGTTGATTTTAAGATTATAACCAGCTTTCTACTATATTATGCTGTAAGCCTCCTTGACCCTATCAACAAACAGCAAACAATGCTTTGAGGTGAGGGCTGGACAATATTTTATATTGACTGACCCATAGAAGGTGGTTTTGTCAAAGAGTATCTAAAGTCTGTTTTGTTAACTGGGCCTTATAGAAATAGCTGAAGAGAAAGTGCTGCCTTTTTTCTGACATCTGCAATGGGTTAGATGTTCCAGTGTTCTCAGATGAAGATGGAAAAGGCAGCAGACAACCATTCCACTGATCTGACTCATGTCAGGCAAAAAAGAACAGCTTAATGGCTACAATCTTGTACAAAAATTATGTTGAGAAATGTCTAGTTTTAAGATAAAGCTCTTGAAAGCGCTGAAAACTACAAATACTCCCCCCCCATTCCTCCAAAAAAAGCAATGTTGAAGTCCGGCTAGATCATTTCTGATTCCGATTCAACAACTTTGACCAGCACGGGGCAAGGGGAGGGACCACAGTGGTACCAAATCCATGGGATAGGCATTCTGTAGGTAAGAACGTGCAAAATTCTGAACACTTTTTGTCCGAGATTGTAGGTACCTGCTGACAGTCTCTCAGGCAGTGACAAGGCCCAGTGGTTATCTTTCCAGAAGTATGGACTGGGTAGGAAGGGGAGGGTACAGACCTCACCTGTGACCTTAGAGTCTTTATACCTGTTTTCATTTCAATTGGGCAGGTCTGCAGCCAGAAAAAAACTAGCAAATAAAGGAAAGTCGGGGGGGAGGTAAAAAGGGGAGAATATTGGTGATAAGATAAAAGAAGAATGGCACCAAGAGGTATAAGGTAGAGGATAGACATGGTACAGACATTGCAAAGTCGAAAAAAGTGAGGTGGCATTAGTAAGTGGAATAATAAAAAAGAAACAAGGAAAGGGTAAAAAGGTGGTACAGGCAAAAACAAATCTAAAAAAATGGGGCAAAAATAAAAACAAAGTGGTGAATGGAATATGATAGAATATGACAATTAAAACAAAATTTGGAAGGGAAACAAGGAAAAAAAGAAAGAGTGGAGTACTAGAGTCAAAGGAATATATTCATGGAAACAAAAAAGGCTAGGAAAGAAGCGCAAAAAGGGGGCAGGAGATCTGGAGTAGTATATTGGAGAAAGCAAAGGTTTATAGTTTTGTCTTAGAAGGCCTTTCAAAACAGTTAATTTCCCAACTGCTATTGGTGCCTTTTTCGCTCACATGTTTGTTAGCTCAAGTTACACTCTAGTATATGCGTCTAGTTCTGATAGCGTTGCTTATTCTCCTATTGTGCTTTATAGGTGTGACTTACAGCAACAGTTTTAGCTTTTCTGCTTTTAGCCTTTTTTAGCCTTTCATCTGTCTTAGCCTTAACGATGTTTTATAAGTTGCGCGACCATATTCCTCGTGATTACGCAGCAATGCATGAAGGGCAAAATGTTTACAATGACCAAGGGGAATTTCACGACAGTTTTCAGTACCAGCCACCGCCGGCTCCGGTTCTGTCCTCTACTTTTCCGGGGACCCAGATGAATTCAAGTGCCCCAAAAGAAGACGTAGCTGCTCTAATTAACCGCCGCATAAATTGCATGTGTCAGAGCCAAGAATGAAGCTCTTGAATGGGAGACAGAAGTAGCTCGCCTAAAGGCCAAATTAATCACCCTACAGCAACAGAACACACTACTGCAAAAACAGAAACAGCCTCTTTCAAACCCTAATCCTACCATCAAGACCCTTCAAGCTCATCCTGCTCTCAATGCACACGTGTCCAAAGAACTGGAGCACCTAGGCTTCTGTTCTAGCAGTTCGGATGATGAGGAGAATCCACCCACTCACCGCTCTCGAGGTAAGCCATGTTTGAAGTCAGGGAAGCAGGGTGCAAAGAAAATTATTTTTACAGCTTGCCATTCAGGCAAGCTGAAGCTAGCTTTTACTAGCCCAGACGTCATTTCAACTAGCCCCAAAAACTTTTTCTTCTTCTGTTATTCAAATTCCTCATAAAACATCACTTGCCCGTCGGGCAAGTTAAAAACAGAATTCACTAGCCCGATAGCAAAATCCACTAGCCCCGGGCTATCGGACAGTACTTTCTTTGCATGCTGGGGAAGACTACCAAATTAACTAGTCGGGTAATATTTCCCCAACTATGGCCTCACAGCCAGGTAGGCCTAGTGTACTTGTCCAAGGACAAAGGATATAATGAGCTCACAATTGCAGAGTTTTCTGCAGGTTACGCCTCTATTCTCCAACTGCCATAATCTCGGACACGGAAAGGAACACCAGACTCGATCACTTCATTGGTTTAATGTATCTTGTTACGCAATTTACCTGGGGGGCTGTTCATGAGTTCCATACCGCAGTGCTCTTCGAAATCGAATGCAGACATGCACGGTGGGTGATTCCCTTTCCGACTTAGAAACTCGTCTTCTCCGCAACTCTTCGAGGTCGATAGGGACTGTGATCGCGAGTTGGTCGGTGGTGCCAGTCTTGCTTCATCGGGATTTTCAGAATCAAAAATGTGGGCACTCGAAAGATCACTATGGCACAATTCGGAACCAGACCAAGTAGCTACAGCACATTTGTGCTAAATGATGGACAGTTTCCTCGTGTGATTGCCAAGCATTCGGAGTATTCTGCCAATTGTCCCAAGAAAAATGTCATTTTGGGGCTCGCCTCAGATTAACGATCTTCTGTCACACCACCTTCCTGACTTGTGACTTTTCATTCTCAACTCACGATCTTGGCTGGACTCTAGACTTTCATTTCTAGACTTTACTTGGTTACACATTTCTCGCCCTTTGCTAGACTCTAGATGTTCTTCTGGTAATCTAGACTGTAATTCGTTGTCTGACTCTAACTAAGACCCCCTAAAATCACATCCGTCGAAATATGAAGTCAAATTGTAACTGAAATAGGTCTAATCTGTCAAATTATCTTCTGTCTGATTCTTTCCACCGAGTTTTAGGTTGAATTTAACGGTAAATTCAGGGGTCTTAGTTTTCATAATTATTTTATTTTCGAAAACAAAGACCCCTCCTAGTTTTCGTTATTACAAAAACTATGACCCCCTAAAAAAACAATCCGTAAAATGGGGAGCCCATCGGGCTCCTGGTAAAATATATAATTTAATTATGAAGTCGAATTATGACCGTTCAAAGAATATAATCTGTAAAACAACCAAAAACTATCATCTGCGTGCTCACGATCTGCTCCTTCTAATTATTTGCAGAAAACAGAGCATGAAAGCCATTACCTGTGTATAATTGTACACTGAAAATATGCCTACCCCGCCGATTGGTCTCTAATTTTAGTTGTTTATCCTTAAAGATCGTAAAATTAGCTTTCCACTGGAGATGGATTTTTGCCTTCGTTGCCGGCTGACCTGTTGCTGCAACCCTGATGGCGTTACCTGAATATATCATATTCGCTTCCGACCATCAAGTAGTTAATTATCGGTTAAGAAAAAATAACACAAAAATACTGGGTTTTTTCCCTTTTCTAGCCAGGCCATATTAAGAAAAATGCTTTCTCAAAAAGGGCCAATAAAAGATGTATATACTACATTGCATTTTTTAAGAGTTTATTTTTATCGCAGCCACCCGGAGACCACCGGAAACAAAAGCTACAACGTAAGGGGTAGTTAAGGGGTAGGTTGGGGGCAAGGAGAAAATAGTCTGTGAGGGAACTCGCTAAAAACACTTATTTAATAAACCATGAATGAATAAATAAATTTCCTGTACTAGCAAGGTATCATCTCGAGAATTTTGCGTTTTAATTTCAGAAAAATATAATAAACAAACAATCAAAACAAAACACCCCTTGCGTGATTTTTAGGTAACGCAATCACCGTCGCAGAGACAAAAAGGCAAAAATCCATCTCCACCACGTGGAGATCCAATTTTACGATTTTAAAGGATAAACAACCAACATTATAGACCAATTGGCGGGGTAAGGCATATTTTCAGTGTACAATTATACGTAGGTAGTCTATGGCTTTTCGTCCTCTTTTTAAAACCTCAATACTAATCAATGCTGATATGTCTGCAAATTTTTAGAAGACGCGGATCGTCAGCACGCGGATTATAGTTTTTGGTTGTTTTACGGCTTACAGTTTTTGAATATTCCTAATTCGACTTCAAATATATAAAAAGGATTGGTTTTTAAGGGGGTCTTTGTTTTCGAAATTACGAAAACTACGACCCCTGAATTTACCGTTAAATTTGACCTAAATCTCAGTGGAAAGAGTCGAACAGAAGATAATTTGACAGACTAGACCTATTTCGATTACAATTTGACTTCAAATTTCGACGGATTTGATTTTAGGGGGTCTTAGTAATCTTAGCAATCTCGAAAACTAAGAGGGGTCTTAGGTCTTAGGTCTTAGTTTTCGTAACACCCCATAAGAACTGTGTATTACACAAAACATTTTGACTACCCACCCTTCCCTAGCTGACCTCTGTTAACCCAAGCAATTCTACATAATTTAAAAGTCTTAACTAAGCTAGTACTATGTAGTTTCGTTAGCTATAAAATTTCCTTGTAAGCTTAAACCGTTACATCTTACCTGCACTGTGATCAAAATTCTCCATGCGATGCAAGATCAGTGGTTTGTCATCACAGGTTTTTTTGTTCAAAATAAAGTACTTTCTTTTTATCACAGTTAAGTGATCCAGAAGTTAATAAACCACTGAAACTGAAAGACCAAGCCGCGATCTTGCAATCCTTGCGCTTTCGATTTGAAGTTGGACAACCATTATCGGGCGCCATCTTGGTTTCCCTTAATCCCAAGCTCCACTCAGTCAAAGCTTGAGGAGAATACCGAGGGAGGGGTGAGGTGAGGAGGCGAGGAGTTGCTAAGATAAAGTGAACAGTATTCCAGAGGTGTAAAAGCCTCCTTTGCAGTTGATTTACCGGATTTAAAGTGTTTTATTTAATTCTTTCCTATCCCATATATCGAAAACATAAGACTGGCATGTTGCTACACAGGCATCCCAAGCCTAGACGCTTTGTAGGATCTGTAGAGAGCCTATGCATTTCACGTTGGAAACTGCGAAAACCTTCGTTACTCCTTTAAATCAATCGATGGATAACACAGGATCGCTAAACCAACCTAAAAATTTTCTAAACGCTCAAAGACAAAATATAACAACAGTAAAATAGGATTTTTACTGCGGGGAGGGGGGGTCTGCACAGTCGGCGGCAGGGCCAGGCCAGAGAAAGAATTGCCTATGGTAATCTCGGCAATGATTATCACTTCCCTGGCGATAACCAATAAGCATTTGCGTAAAACAAGCAATACCAGAGCATTGCTAAGGAAGTTGGCGACAGGGTAGGAGAAGGACGTGCCTCTGGCAATCTCGGTAAGGATTATCACACCCTTGGCGACTACCGAACAAGCATTAGAGTACCACAAGCAAGCCCCGAACATTGCTAAGGAAGTCGGCGACAAGGTCAGAGAAGGACGTGCATATGGCAATCTTGGCAAGGATTATCACCGTACAGGCCTACTGTGGGACCTTAGCTCGCCGCGAGATTGTGCGAGCTAATGCAATATTAGGCGAGTTGAGACAAGATAAGGAAAAATTGCTCTTGACTATCAGTTGCGAGTTTTTGCGAGTTAAGGCGAGTTAGGGGAAAATGATCCACCTAATGTTGAGGTGATAAGGGTTAAATCATATAATGTGCTTTAGTATCATAAATAAAAAGATGCCTTCCGATCTTTGTATGTCTTAATTATATATTACTTCACTCTCATCTAATTATATATTATAAAAGACTCCATGTTGCCCAATTACGAAGAAAAAAATTAAACGAAATTCTCAACGTTCAATCACTTACGGGAGAAATTGCAACCAAACAAGAGGTGCTTCGGAGAATGGAATCAGTCGCTTTAATTTGGTCCATGCACATCGCAGCACACGGAAAAATGGAAACTGGTAAAATTGCATTGGCTTCAAACCCGGTTGGCAATTCAAAAGACTAGTCTTGCTATGGAGGAGGACAACAAGCTATATTAAACTGAGGGCGCGAGGCTGGTTGTGCTGAGTTGCTACCATAGTGTTCAAGGAGAGGTATCGTCTGAGGGTGTGGTTGGCATGGCATGTGCTTTCTTCTTTGCTGGTGCTCTTTTTGTACTGGTAACACACTGGAAAATTTCTGAGGAAGCCACAATGGCGATTAGGAGATGTTTTTATCGACACCCGAGAAGTGGAAACAGAACTAGCGCTGCTTTCCAGAAGGCCAAGAAACGACTTCCAGATTCGGACGAGTTTTTCACCTCCAAAGTGAAGGGCTCCATTTGTGCTAATTGGCGATGACGTGAAGATTGAATTTGATGCAGTGCATTGAGGAAGTTGTAAGTAAAGACTTTTTATTCTTGCTTCAAATTACTTAGAGCCCTGATAAAAGAAGGTTTAAGGTTTAATAATAGTCAAATAAAATAACGGAATTGGCAGAATATAACTTGTAAAAGATGTGGAAATAATTGAAGAATATGGATGGATGGTTGATCCATGGGTCCCCCAGCAGGCAGGTGTGCTTCATGCTATCTCTCTGATTTCAATGAAATTTGGCCAGTTTAAAGGGTCTACCCCAAAACTCAAAAAGACATCGAGTGGAGGGAAGCGACGACTGGAAATACTTCAGCTTTCGCAAGCTTATCCTAACTGGTCCTTAAGTTGTTCACAGGGTGGATGGCAATCCACCGGATAAATCACTTCCCAGCGGATATAAAGTATAAGCTTGAGTATAAGGAAAAAAAAACTGCTTTATTCCCTGTGGATAGAGATTAATCCGGTGGGTAATGCTATCAATACCCTGGGTGCCGAGAGGGTTCCTTTTTACTCTCTTTCGCTTTGGGGAAAACAGAATTGACTGGTGAGGGAGACCTCGCAGCTGAGAGATGGACATGTGTTTCCATGTTCGCGCCTCAGGCCTTTTTAAGAGGGAAATATATATCCGTAGCAAGAGTTTCCAAAAGCCTTTGTTTCATGTAGTCAGGACATGCAGTTAGGGGATCCCGAATAGGGTTCTTCAATCCCGTCACCCCGACCCAATGCAAATCCCGTAATCCCGCGGGATTACTATTTTCGGCATCCCGCATCCAGTGCATACTTTCAAACCCGATTTTGCCTTCAAACCCCCGAATCCCGGCCTTCAAATAAGGAAACCAATCCCGGAACCCGTAACACTTATACCTATCACACCTACTGGAAAACTTATTGTCCGTGTCGGTACGTATACTCTATTATTGAATAAGCGATTGACTTTGTTCGATGCTGTTGCAAACCTTTGTTCTGTCGTTGGTCGTGATGGCGTTTGTGTTATGTCAGATCAAGGTTCATGTTTATTTTGAGACTCGAATGAGAATGATTGATATCTTTACGATTATCTCTCTTCATAACGTTTGAAAGTACTGCAGCTCATATTAAATAACATCTAAGAGCATTGCTAATACTAAACGCGAGGATTTTTGCGGATTACTTGTGCAAAGAACACAGACTCAGCGTAAGCTGAGTAAGCCGCGGGGCTTACCTTAATAATTCGTCAAGTAGCTTTATATCAAAAGGCTGGTCTTACATCCGACATTAAAGGACAAAAAATCGATAACAACCTGAAGCTTTAACAAAAACATTCTAGCATAGTATAGACTGAAACAAGCTTATATCAAGTTGAAAACTAATTGAGTGATTTATTAACTTTTTTTGAAAGCAGTGATTGGGGTGAAAAACAAGTTATAGGGGACAACTATTGACATGTAAAAACTTGCCTGATCTGAATAAGACAATGTAAGGCGTGGTTAAAGCTCTACTTGACCAGACAAGCAAGATGCATGTACCATGCGTGATGATGCTCGTCATCCTGTAGGTCGGTTTCCATTACTACGCTGAGGACTAAATATATTGACATCCCATCCAGGACGACTACACCTCCACGGAAGTAATAGCAAGATCGAAAATTTACTTAACAAAAACACTACAAGCTCGTCGGAAGGACAAGGGGGTGGGAACCCAGGAAAATAGGGAGCGGAAGGGGTACGGGAGTAGGGAGAGGGGAGGGTGGGGGGTGAGGGTTCTTAAACGATTGGAAGAGGGCCGAAATACAATAGGGCTCTGTTCACAGCGCCGATCTTGAAAGTACAATGTCTAATATCGGATAGGTTTCTGTGACACTCTTTGGCAAGTGTGAACCTCACATTAGTGGCTAACACTTCATTCATTAGCAGGATGTGTTCAAGCATGATCCAGGATTCGATAATCGCCAAAATAGCTGAAACTTTCTTTTGTTCAATCGATTGCCGCTACAACATTACCATAGGTATATCATTTTTTCTTTTCATGTCCTTCCAAATTTCACTCGTTTTTAGTTGTATTGAATAGTTAAACAGAAAAATCTCTAAGGGGTTTCCAAAGACAGCCGTTATATAATTAGTTCTGAAACAATTAAACCGCCTATCATTTTGCTCCGAGAGAGTTTCTTTCATGTTATTTTAACATTCAAACGGAAATGATTGATACTGCGTGCTTACGATTAACCTTCTTGGTGACTTCAAAGTACTGCTCATAATGAATAAATTTTAAGTACTGTTTAAGACCTTTAGTATTACCGCCACATAAAGACCGCAACGCGTAATCTTGATGATTATTAAAGAAGCTTTATAACATGAGGTTGGTCATATTGTAATCTTTTTACGTCTTTTGCAAAGAATTGACAACGAGCTTCAACAGCCATTATTCTACATGATACTCGATTGAAAACAGCTTACTAGGTTGAAGGTAGTAGTTGAGTGATAACCAGGGCGTGGCCAAATCTCGACTTCTTCCATGCACTGAGGTACTATATTGCCAGGTGTTGACTGTTACCATATCATGCATGCATGTCGCCTTTTATTGATACTTTGTCAGGAGAATAAATGTATTGGCTTTCCACCTCGGACACCTTACAGAAGGTAATACCAAAATCGAAAATTTACGTAATAATGAGACAAGAAGCTCCCCACGCGTTTAACATGGGAGTTATCAACGGAGAACCTTTTGTCGGAGAAAAGTTCACCTCTGTGTCTTTTCATTGGTAAAAGCTGGACAGTTCCAAGAAGGGCTCTTGTTTGTTGTTAACTCGAAGTACGAACAAAAATGTATAGTATGTAGTTTTAGCCCGAAGGATAAAAGCGAAAATCCCGTCAACAAATTTATAATTTACTTCAAACAATAAACTATTGCAAAGAAATTCACCAATCAATCCTTAACTTTAGGAGAGAACCATGTGACTTTTGAGGGACAGCCTCGGTGATTTTAGAGAAAAAATAATCTGCACACAGTCATGGAATGAAAAAAAAAACTTATATCGAGTTTACAGCTGTGTTAAGTGTGCACCCAAAAATGGGAAATTATCTTCGATCAGAGTACTAGGATAGGAAAACAAATGATTGCCCAACAAAATCTCCCATCTGCCCATCTACATTATCCATCTGTTCCTTTTCTAAAGTTAATTGGTCAGCCCCTAAATACAATTTCATGTTATAAAGGCCGGTTCGAACACACCATATTCCTCAGGCGGCCGCCAATTTACAGGTTACGATTTATCGGTTTGATGTGTGTCTGAGGGAAGGCTCAGGCCAAAGTAACCAGTACTAGCAGGCACTGCTTGTTTTGCCTAATTTAGACCTGGGACAGAAAATGGTCCATACTCTGAACTATAATCTAAACACAATAGCGCAGGCATACTCTTTGACACCTGCCTAATCTATTAGCCAGCGTATATATTTTTTTTTACTTTATCTCTCTAAACATTCCGCTATTTAGTTTGGCTGTTTTCCCATAAAAGATCGCATTTATAACAAAAATTCCTAGTCCTTAAAAGACACACACATTCGCAAGGGACACTTCATTAGCTCAGGCGAACCCTCAAACATGTTTCGTAATTTGTTAATCGTTTTTGCAGCTGCAGTTATCCTTGGTTTTGGTGGTTCGTCACAAGGAACACCTACCAACCTCAACGTGAAATCACCTGGTGGTGATCAGCGACCCCAACAAGTTAATAACATCCAAAATCAGATCAACAACTGGGGCCTAGGGAACGATGACCGTAAAATGTTGATGGAGATGAAATACAAGATCGACTCTTTGCATAAAAAATCGACATCTAGAGGTAATTCGAGGTTTATCTATGTTTCTATTCTTGAGAAGTTACTGTTTGAAACGGCCTAGCGATTTCGCGAATTGAAGTCATGGTATGAAAGCACATAGACTGCGAGCAGTCCCTCTTCAGTCAGTCAAGTCTAAGCCTGGCAGGAC
>NC_133205.1:16570437-16652937 GCF_958299795.1 Porites lutea | reverse complement strand
TCATAGAACTTCAGGGTGATAAGCTAAATGAAACAGCCACCTTATATTAGGAGATGAGTCTTGCGGCAATTATGATACATACTGGAAGAGTAATGTCATTGTGTATGGAGGGCCGGTGGAGTTTAATATTTAGAGGAATGTGAGTCATGTTTCTCCTGTCACTTAACGCTTTGAACCCTCTGCATTTAAATTCTCATTTGTTGTCCGCGTACTTTTCTTACAGAAGTAGTGAAGAGAATTTGTTCAAGTATCAAGAATATAATTCACCTTTTGCGATTTAATTCTCACGACTACTGTGTTTTTAAAATAAAGCAATAATATTACAAGGCCAAATTTTAAGCTGATCACTCTTGTGGGGCCTATAGGGTTAACATAACTCCCGCTCAACTTACCATGGAGATGGGTAAAGAAAGTCGAATAGATCTATCTATGTATTAAAATTGTTGCGACTTACTGCTGGCTATAATAGCAAATGCCAAAAGTACAATATTAATTTTAAAATGATAGGCGAATAAGTGAGATATGATATAACCTATATCAGCGGATACGGCAGGAAAAGCTTCAGATCAATAGCCAAATCATCTGGATTTTGGTATCAGATTCAAAAACTCCACCTCCGGCATGGCCAGATCAGTTGGATCAATCAGATCCGTTCTTGGATTTTAATAGGAGAGACGAAATATCCGTTTTTAAATTAAATAATGAGAACCTGGGGTTTAGAAAGAAGCAAATCTGATTGAAAGGTAGGGATGAGGAAGCTCACTTCTTGTATACTAATCGGAGAATTGTTGGTAGAATTACGCTGGAATATAAATACAAATTAATAATAAACTGGCGGTAAAATATCGAAATAAAAATCTTCCCATCGTACCATTTTCTCTTTTGAAGGTTTGAATTCGCTTTGCTCTTAACGAGTGAAAACTGGGAACAATATGCGACAACAAAGATTCTTGGGATTGTTTGGAAAATTAACACGAAGGTCAACAAACATGGCGCGTTGCAAGTGCTGTGTTCTTAGCTGCACCAATAGTTTCAGATATTCAAATAAATTTTTACTTTTACAGAATTCCTTAAGACCCTCATGCACCAGTTTTGTGTGTTGGAATATATTCTTTAGTCAAAATAACCTTTTGTGAGTCTTTAACAGGTGGCTTGTAGCTGTCCGCCATCTTTTTGCTGTCCCCCTAAACCATCCGCTAGAGCCTTTGTGGTCATAAGTCGTAGCAATTCTTCGCTCGTTTACAACATGGCCAATTTCAGCGAGAATGTTTACTCTCCGTTTTTAGTAATAGTCGTTTACAGCTTGCCCAACAGTTTGCCACCGCCAGTTTACCGTGCATGAGCAGATGGATAAATGGAAGCTACATACCCATTTCAAGAGTAAACAATTAGTTAACTGGGACTGGGACAGTACAGGGACCGGCTGCAGAGAAAGTGAACGACTATGAACACCGGCTGTCTGCTCTATTCCTTTTTCGTGATCAGTACGAAGGAATTGTGAAAGCAAAACATAATGAAATAACAAAAAATCAGTTCAGCTTTGAACCTGTAATTAATACAGAATTACAGATACATGAAAATCAGATAAGCCAAGTTTCATGAGACATCTCATTTGATAGCTAAAAAAAATCAGTGGTAACAAAAACAAGATAAACTCATGAAAACATGACAGTTTTCCCCTCTGACCCAATTGAGACGTTTTCCCATTTCTTTTCTGTACTTGTCTCTGCTGCTACTCTTCAATTATTATGCCAAAAGAGACGGTTACCGCGCTTAAGCAAAACAATCAAGCATTGAAAGAGCAGGTTGACGCTCTGTCGAAGGAAGCTCTGAAAGAGACGTTTACCACCGAGGGAGTTGCTAACTCTGGCGATAACAGAAACATTAATTTCGAACATCGAAACTGTGAGAAGTCTACAATTTTTGAGCGACGATTAAGACTTGCCAGCTTGTATCTTTGACGTCTTGGTACAGCTTAAGCAAATAACCCACTGTCTAAATGTACTCTGTGATCATCAAGTGAAACCCGCTGGTAACGCCATTGATGAAGCCGAGAAGTACAGTTACCAGTTCAATGTCAAAATAACTGGTCTACCAGAGAAATATTCTAATGTTCTAATAATAGAAGGACAAGTTGTCCTTCTATTATTAGGAACAGTAAACGGCGAACTCAGACTCCTTCAAAATCGCTCAAAAAACCGCTTTTGAGGCAAAAGGACGACAATATACCACAGGTAAGGTAATTCAACGTTCATTTAATATTGATTTATAGACATACTTAGCGATATATCGTTATAGATCGTTTTCACTGTCACGCAGCAAAAAATAAATTGGAAACCCTCCTGTGGAAGAAAATCAAGAAAATGAAATATTATAAAAGACTAATATATAAACAATTTGCCCATGTCTCAGATCTTTGTGGCGCACAGTTTCTGAGTTATTTGCCGAAACGTTTCACGCACCTTTGTAGAGCTTTGTATGGAGACGCCATATTGTTGTAACGTTTTGGTGCACCAATATGGCCACTGGAAATCAACAAAAACATCCGGAGTTCACTTTTTCTATAAAAGCTCTTTCTTTTTACTCAAGATTTAGCATACGTGCGCATAAACATATCTTTTAATACTTGAAATGGTTATACTGCTGAAAATCAAGAGAAGAGACTTTTTTTCAACGAGACAGCATTCATAACTTGGTGTTACGCACTATAAAAACTCGGAAGTTCAAATTGCTGTATTTTCGAAATAAAACGTGTTACGGGAATGGAAACTTGTACAAAGATTTACTTTTTGTTTATCTTCATCCTAGTGTAAATAAGAATTTTTAAAACCTCGCTTTTTTGACTTTACAATTTGATGACGTCACTGTGAAAACCATCTATAGGTGAAGCAAACGGTAAAACCAGTACATTTACTATAAAATAACAATCGGTTACATACACACATTGTGTGGGAGCCCTGTGGTCTTTCAAACGAAGCCCGGTTTTTCAATCGATAACATGGATATCAATCAATCAATCAATCAGGAGTTATAGATAGTATCGATTCATCGAATTGTTTTCTGATACCGGATTTTATCGATTACACTCTTCAGGATATTGTTCCTTGATGCTCCTAAAAGGTGTGATTAAGTATATTGTTAGGCATTGTACCCATTATCTTTGGCTAAGAGCCTACACCTAATTTTGGAAATCAGCGCAACCTACAGATTAGTTTGTTAACTGACTAATCTGTAGTTTGCGCGCGCAATGCATGATTTCCAATAACAATTCCATCAATTCAGGTTCCTTGCGACGGTGTGTTTGTCGTTATTTTCTTCAAAACAATGCATATAACAAAAGAATTATTAGACTCGGTTTTTGTGATATCCTAAATAATCAAGGTCTCGGTAAGTGTCATCAGCTTCGGCCTTCGGCTCGGCCGATAACACTTATCTCGCTACGACCTTAATTATTCCGAATATCACAAAAACCTCATCCAATAATTGTTCATTATTATATAGATACCCGCTACAGGCCGCGCTGAGCACAAGGTCCTCTAAGAAAGATTACATCCAGAACAATATATTTTGCGACCCACTTTAGACACTTAAAGGGACTAAGTCATGCATGCTATTTGCTATCTTTTTAAAAAGTTCTCAAGTGACTTCGCATCATTCGCAACAGTTTTGCATTACACTAATTATGGCCTAATATATGCTATTTCAGACTATATTTAAGCATTAAAACTCAACTGAAAACTGTTTCCTGTTGTGCGTTGCAACAGATTGTAAGGATGACATGGATTGAAACTTAAAGAAATTAGGCCAGCTTTTTCAAGTCACTTAATGCCATGCCTTCAAAAGTCACCAATTCATAGTGGTGTTTAGTTTTGTTCGATATCGTCTGCAATATCCTTGCCTCGTGACATAGCCACTCTAACTAAGAGAATACAGTCAAACCGCGCTTTACCGACACCCGCTTAATACGGACAACTCGTTATTACGGCCGTGGGACAGTTTGCTTTAACCCTAAGGAAAATTCGTTTAAATTCTCTCCGCCCGCTTAAACGAACCCTTTCTATGGCCCCCTCAGTGTCCGTATTAACGGGGTTTGACTATATGAGAAGGCATCACCAAAAAAATGGATTTGCAAATATTCGCTAATGGCAAAAATGTCGCAAAAATGTAAAAACAGAGGAGTAAATCTGGGGCAAAAACAGTAATGCCATAATTGCATAGCAACTGACATGGGGTCGGTTGAAATTAAAGTTAGTACACGTGGCATTTACCGGGTTTGCCCCAGATTTACTCCTCACTTTTTATATTGTGACATATTTCAAGAACGTCCGCTACTTAAGCTCCCTAATGATATGTCAGCGATCACGTTCACCATGACTCTGATGAGTCATCAAACACGAGTATTAAAGAGACGCTTATCCTCGAGGTGTACACATAAAGGCTACCTCTTAGCTTCATTTGATCCAACAAAAAACTGATTTAACCATGACGTACAGAAAATGGAAGTTCGTTTTCATTTTCCTTACCTATCTCATTGTTTCTAGTAGTTTTGCAAAAAACAACCCTCAAAGCGCTGTTTTCAACTCAGCGACGTACACAAGCGATAAACCACGTCAACCGATGGACAAACCTTTAACATCAACAACTGGGGTTTTGGAAGCGCTGATCGAAAAATTTTAAAGCAGATGAAATACAAAATCGACTCTCTTTATGAGAAATCCACCGCAACAGGTAATTCACTTACATTAAAATTTTCAAAAATTATTTGCGGGCTTCTTATTAAGAGAGTGGCTGATATCACGAGGCTTAATGTGATAATGCTAACGAAATATGTTCTAGTTTCAGTTTGCCCTCAAGATGGTTGGGTCCGCTACGGAAACTTCAGTTACCTCATCATCAACATTCGAACCCTGAAATGGAGCGATGCTCGACGAACATGTCAGATGCTTGGAGGAGACCTCGCTATAATAAAATCAGCTGCTGAGAATAACTTCATATTCACCTTGCTCAAGAAACAGAAAACCATCACCGATTGGGGTGTGTGGCTTGGTTTTGTCCGGAAGGCGGATAACAAGTTCTACTGGATTAATGACACTCCACTGGCGAAAGGTTACACGGCTTGGGCAAGCCGCCAGCCAGACAACGTGAGCGAAAAGTGTGGAAACATGTTTGGCTTGGCAAACAGCCATAGAGGCAAGTGGAACGACTTATCTTGTGATCTCGACCAAGCAAACTATTGGAAGGTGGCCCCAGTTATCCTTTGCAAGAAAAACCAAATTATGTGACTTGTGTCCCTTAAGTCAAAATAGAGTAGAGCACTTTGATGTAATGCCATTTAATAAACTAAATAATACGACATAAATCAAAGATTACGATTTTGGGCAAGGATGGGGTGCGTACTTTTTGTCATGAGAGTTGTTCGTCAAATGAAACTGCTTTAGATTGAAAATAAATTCAGTTAATTAAAATCAAAAATAAAATGGCGTTAACATCTAAAATATGCTGTCCTTTCGTTTATGATCTTTATTTGCGACTTTAATTAATGGATCGTGTGTCTGTCAGTTGATAGATAACTATTTCTAAACATAGAAGGATAATAGGGAGCTCAGTAGCGACACTACGATAACATGATTATTAACACGAGTTGCTTACTACAACAAGAACGCGCTTACGACCGCTGCCGGTCTCGCTTGCTTGGAGATTAAATCGAGAAATGAGGAGGCGATTAATTCTACACAAAACACTATTTACTCGCTAAAGGTTTTTTACTTCCTACTTTATCGACGTCGATACTTTTTATTTGTTTCTGAATTGATTTAGTACACGTGTTAGCAACGACCGGAAATACGTCTACGGTCGCAGACTATACAAGAGTACACGAAAATTCAAGGGCCTCGATTTTACATAACTGCCCGAGATCAAAAAAGTGATTTACATGGCACGTCAATTCAATCATCGTCGAAAATGAACTGCATTCTCTCCACAAGACTTATTTGCATACAATGAAAGTTAACAACACCCGACCATCGCAGTTTTGCAGTTTCTTTTTTCAACTACTCAGGTTGCGTTCGATTGGGAAATCCGGATTTAGATTTTGAAATCCGGATTTCGGATTTTGCAATCGAACGCGAAATCCGAAAACAGATTTCACCTCCAAGAAATCCGTCCTCAGAGATTTTCCGGATTTCATGGATTTCCTTTTTACCGTTCGATTGGGAAATCCGAAAAAGGATTTGCAAAACTGTTCTTGTGAACAGCGCTCTTCTTTTTGCTAATTATGCGTGTGCGTGCAAGACCGCTGTTCTTAAGAACAGTTTTTCAAATCCTTTTGCGGATTTCCCAGTCGAACGGTTAAAATGAAAATCCAAAAACAGATATCTCAGCGTTGAAATCCGTTTTCGGATTTTGCGTTGGATTGCAAATCCGAAATCCGGATTTTAAAATCTAAATCCAGATTTCCCAATCGAACGCACCCTCAGTAGTGTTCACTTGTTCCAAAGTAATCAACGCTTTGAAGCGATAGAATTCGTGGACCGACACGTTTCGGAAAGCCCTAAATTTAACCTTTCCTAAACATGTGTGACTTCGATCACGCAAAGATTCTTAGTCCCAGTTTCCACGGCCTCCGCTAAGAACACCTGGCATAATGACCCCCTATTTGTGTATAAGTTAAGATACGAACAAAAATGCGAAAACGCGTTGCGGATTATGAGTCTCGCTGCTTACGCAAGCGAGACTAATGAGCTCCTTTTTTTTTGAGGAGCCTTTTCATCCAAACGCTGCTATTTGTACGAAATAGGCTGCGTAGCTGGAGGGATGTTATACGCCACGTAAATGGCCTTATAAACTCCCGTGGCGTCCATTTAATTTTAGGGGTCCCAGGGGAGGTGTTTAATAGATAGGAAGCGTTAAAACAGAGGGAGGCCTTTTGTCTCATAACTTCAACAAGCTCAACATGCTTTTGGCGAAAAGATGAAGAGAGTTTCAAAGTAGCGGAATATCTACTCTTTATACGTCTAGAGATCCATATCTCTCTTTCAAATCCTAACATTTGTAAGAATCTTCACTCAGGGCTTATGCGTTGCCATCGTTAGTCTATCCTTACTTTGAACTTAAAGTTGAACAAGGTGAAATATGCAAAGCCTCGTTATTCAAGTAAGAAACTAAATGAGGGGGGCGTAAGGGTTTGCGGTATTGCGGTATTGGGTTTTTTTTGGTGCGGTGTTGCGGTAATTTTTATTTCAAAGTACGGTATTGCGGTTTTCAGAGCCCAAGCGGTGTGCGGTGAGTTTAAATTTTATGTCGCGGTAGTCGGTGAAAAAATCGTTATGTCACGGTGATCTGCTTCTTTTTCATGACAAGAGGATACAAATCCTAAAAGGTCTCCCTAGCTAGCCTGCGTGACCCGCGTGTCTTCCTATAGCTGCACAGTCGGGGATCGTATATTGCGCAAACAGTCCAGACAAATCGTATGGCTTGTAATTTCAGTTAATACTTGATATGATTAACGACATTAACTTTCTTATCCAATGATACGTAAACATGTCGCATTATTTATAACCTCATGGAACTTGTGGGAATAGTCAGCTTGGTTAACCTCCTTACCAATCTTACCGCCTCTTTCGTGCCAGTCGCGAAACAATGGCGAGCGATCCAGAGGGTCAACTAAGTGATCAGTCAGATATTCCAGCAAATAGTGAGGTCAGTGAGGTCGTTATAAATTTCGTAGTGTCGAAAGATAATCTATGAAGATGCTGTGGTCTAAAGATTACTACTCGTCCTTCTCGTTGCGCATGCAGGAATATAGAATGTACAAGTATTCGTGTGTGCTTAGCCTACGTAGCATGGCAGCCCGGGGGGCGGGGGGCTACTTCCTTATAAGAGGCTAATGGGGATGTGCCGCTGGATGGCGCCGCATTTTCACGAGTGAAGTGACTATAATGGGGTCGCATTTTCCAGAGAGTTACTAGAATGGGGTCGAGCATTTTCTGATTTTTGGGGGTAAGACAGTTCTTCATATTTACGGTTAGCAAACGTACCAGAATGTTCGTACTGTAGATAAAAAGTTAAGTGTTCTTCATTCAATCTAAAAAATGGTCAATTCATAAAAATAGAAAGCGACTAAGCTGGGATTGCGAAAATTAAATATTTGCCCAAAAGTGACTAAGATGGGGTCTACAATTGACCACTGAATAGACTATAATGGGGTAGGGGCTCTGAGAAGCCGGCGACACATACCCAGCAAAAATTAACCCAAGTACCCCCGTTGTCTCATTTATGTAAACGTATACATGTTATGAACAAAATTAAACGAGTGCGATGATCTTATGTTTATCGCAAGCTTGACTTCGACGCACCTTGATTTGGAAACACTGACATAAAAGTATTATTTCTATTTGAAAGAGGGATTTGTAGTATTGACAACGTCAACTTTTTCCCATTTGTAATTGCGGTTTCGGTATTTGGCTAAATTGTGATGCGGTATTGCGGGATTCTCGCGCTACCATGTGCGGTATTGCGGTATTCGTACCCCCCTTACGCCCCCCTCCTAAATGAATGCTCCTTTTTCTAATTCCTTGTATTTCGGAGTAATTCTCATAGGGGGCGTTTATTAGAGAGGGGCTTCTAATACAATTTTAAAAGCGTAGAGGGGATGTCATTAGATAAGAGGCGTTTATGTGGGAGTCGGCGTCTATTAGGTCATTTACGGTACAGAGAAGACCTCGCCCAGGGTCCTTTCAACGAGAGCTAAAAACTAGTGATCGACATATCGAACGTGCTTTCAAGGCGTGCAGGTGTTTTCCGTTGGGGGAGGGGGGTTGGAGAGCACTGTAATCTCTCTGGTTTTTGCTGCATGACGTTTTTCTCCCCCTCCCCCCTCATTTCTTCCGACCGAATCTGCCTCTACCTTTAAAACTAGGAGTAATCGGAGCTTAGGAGAGTGCGTTCGATATATTTGTTAGGTGTTAGCCTGCGTGGCAGGCGTTCGAAAGGAAAGGGAAGGGAATTAGGGCGCGAGACCACGCGCGAGGGAGGAGGGGGGAGGGGAACGACTACTAATTAAAAACTAACAAAAATAACGCAACTGTGAATGACTAGCTGTCAAATAAGTCTGGCCGCGATGCACGTATTCTAGTCGTATTTCTCGCACTGTTTTTCTTTTATTTTCCTAAAACAAGAAATCTAAAATAAAGGTACTATGAAAAGACTTCAAATGCGGTCGTCCATCGAAGGAATCTTCCTTGAAAGTTGTAACGACACGTGCCGAGTTACATATAATCCAGCATAAATCTATTCAAGTTGTTGCTGAAGGAATCGGGCTGGAAAACTATTTTAGTAATGATCCCGTAAGGTGGATAGCAATTGTTATGGGGCAACGGTGCTTTCCCCACAATGTTGTGACCTGCAGTGCATCGTGGGAAGGATACAACCCATAAGTCTTTGTAAACCATGGGTAATGAGCGTGCGTGGCCCCAAAAATGTTGGAAGAGCTGTGCAAACGGATTCAACATTGTTGCGCCACGCTTCGGCGATGACGGAACAAAAGAAATGTTGGGAGTTGTTGGCTGAAAAGTTTGACCGGTTTCAAACTTTGCGCAACAACACGCAACAACATGCAACAGGGTGTGCAAACGAACGCAACATGTAACATCCAACAATGTTGGGAGTTGTTGGGAGTTGCGTCCGTTTGCACGCAGCCTTACCCACCCTTTTCCAATATGTTTTGTTGTTGTTGTTTTGTTTAGCTGTTGTTTACGCAAGTGTGTGTAGGCCTAACCTTATCAGGTTAGTTATTCCCCCCCCCCCGCCTTTTTTCTTTTCCTCTACCCAGGTTGCACCCCCGTCAGTCCCTTTGCTAGCAAATTAGAAAGGCTAAACTTAGCGAGGTTGTTGGACAGGTGTGATTGGGAGGGTAAACTCCCTAGCTGGACGGGACCTCTTTCACTTCTTTCCTCCTTGCCTTTAAGTTTGTTGTCCTAATGTTGTAAAGAGGAATGGCCTTCTTTCTTTTCTGAGTTTTGAAGAGAGTATCATTAAAGTGCCGGTTTGTCATTGTTCCTTTTCTCAGTTTCGATTGTTTAGAGCTGATGACGGTGGCAAAATCTCGCTTCCCATAACTTAGTTTTGGGAAGGCAAAAAGTGGTTGTCCTGACGGCATGAAAATGGCGTACTAATTATTCACTTCATATTTAAAATTTTCAATAACTTCCAAATCAAATATTTTCGAGTTTTCTAAAATTTTAACCATCTCCCTTAAGTTTTATACATTAAAAACATTAAAAAAATCATCTTCAAGTTAAAATTGTCTAAATTCACTCTGCTTCTCATCCGACATCTGAACATGAACTCCTCCGAGCCTTGACAGTTCACTCGCAAAACTCTGCTGCTTTCTTCATCTGCTTCGCTAAAAACTGGGACTTTTTCTTCACGCCATCTATTTCTTTTATTCTGGGCGCACGCGTGTTCTTAAGGGCGGTTGTTATTACCACCCTGTTGGAGTTCGTGAACCATAGGGATCATTCATTCGGCTGTTCCAGATAGTTTCTCTTTAGCGATGGCGACATAATTTTCAAGACTGGCAATCATTTACTCAATGTGACGAGAAATATTATTGCCAACCCCGTTCTTTTTTGTCAAAAACTTACTCTGGCCAAAAGTTTGGTTTGGCTCTTTCTTCGTCAATTTCGTGATTCGTATGCCTGTTATGCCACTAGCACTGGTCCGCGCTTGTGCAGGTTTATCAAATACAAGTTTGGCAGTCGCGACAGTAAAATCTTAGAGTTACCTAGTGTCTCGGGGTATTTCATGTTGTACTGTCAAAACATGTGGCCTTTTTTTAGGACGCGAGAGGCGAATTGTGACATTCGCATGGGTTGTGTGATACACACATGGCTAAGCGGACTGATCAGTACGTCAGGGATCATCTTTAGAGACTAGTGTATTCCTTGGGATGTTCGCTTAAAGGCGACGACCTCTTCGTTGGATCCGAGAAAGAAATCAACCATGAATCGAAAATGGAATTTCGTCCGCTTGATTGCTTTAATCATTGCACAGATCAAACCTAAAAGTGCCGTTTCCAACACAGCGTCGCTCACAAGTAATAAACCACGTCATCCGATGGTTCAAACCTTTAATATCAACAACTGGGGTTTCGAAGACGCTGATCGAAAAATTTTGAGTGAGATCAAATACAAAGTCGACTCCCTGTATGAAAAATCAGGTAAATCATTTTCTTGCATCAGGGGCACCCAAAGACAGTTTTTTCCTATATACATTGAAAACACTTTTTAGGCTATCCAGAGTACTTTTAGAGCTGTAGAAATTTATTCTACTGAAGTGACGCTATAAAATTTGTATCTGTTCGGTCATCCCAAGGGCAACTAGAGTCTTTTCGAAATTATAAGGGCTTGAGTATAATTTTCCCGAAAATTTTAGATGCAATTTGACTTATTACGAAAGTGAGACATTTTCTGATTATACTCTCTCCATCCCATTTTTGAATCCGAAAATTTTAGGTTTCTTTTTTTCTCAGAAAAATAGCCTAACGTGGGAAGTAAAATGTGAAAATTAAACTTTAGAAAATCGTAGGGGATTTATTAGATAAGCTTTGAAAATTGTACATTAATGGAATAGTTAAATAGCAATTTTTAGTCGTCCTCAAGTAATAGAAAATTCTAGGCAATATTTGATTCTCGATCATTAGCCGTGTGCTTTTAGTTTTTCAATTCGGGCAGTAGCTGATACTCACGAGGCTTATTGTGTTATCGCTATAAACTGAATAATCCATAATATGACCCAATAATTTTCAGTTTGTCCGCAAGACGGATGGGTTCACTACGGAAACTTCAGTTACCTCGTCATCGACATTCCAACTCTGAAATGGAGCGATGCTAGACGAACATGTGAGATACTTGGAGGAGACCTTGCTATCGTAAGATCCGCTGCTGAGAATAACTTTATATTTGACTTGATCAAAAAACAGAAAACAATCACAAATTGGGGTGTTTGGCTCGGTTTGGTTCGGAAAGCCGACACTAAGTTCTACTGGATTGATGACACTCCTACGGCGAACGGATACACGGCTTGGTTAACAGGAAAACCTGATAGCGTTAGCCAAAAGTGCGCGCACATGTATGGTACAGGAGGCGGAGCGGGCAAATGGGACGACGTATACTGTGATAACAGTCCATCGTATTTCACGTCTTCCCCTGTTATTCTTTGCAAGAAAAAAAAATATATGTAAATGGCATGGCTTACGTCCATAAGCCAGCGTAAGATTCAAAGTCTAGTATAAACATGAAATATTCAAATTAAGATGAAACGAATTCTTATATTAGACTGATAAGAGAATGAAGGGCAATAAAGACGAGAAATTAAGTATTGGTTACTCCTGTTCAAGGTAAAAAAGGTGTTATGTAAAAATTTTCCTTTTGCTTTTCGTTTTTACTTGCACTTACTCGCTATCGTGTTTCATTTTTTTTTTCTCACTACGGTATTTTGCTAATTATGCTCCTTTCTTTTCGCGTTATCTCGCCCTTTTTAAGGCAGTGTTTTTAACGTGTCTAATTTAAGTGTCCGTTAATCTATGTTAGTTTTTTCTCGTTTTCCCGAACTCCAAACGTTGTAAACGTCCTCAGTATTGGGTAAGCAGCCTCGTTTTTTCTTGTTTCCTTGCATTTCGTTTTGTGGTCGTGTTTAGGTTGTTTATGTCTGTATTGTAACCTTCATTTTTTTCGCACTTTGAAGGAATTTACTCTATTCGTGTTCACATGTAGCAAAACATTTGCTGAGGTCTTCGTGCGTGTTTTCATCGATGCAGCCCTTGCCATTGTTATATCTTGGTTCCATATTTAGGTGCTGCTACTCTTAATATTTAGTGAATCTACTGCCATATGGTCTATTTATGTTAGCCTCCGAGGAAGGGAACGAAAGGGATGGGGGGAAAAGGAAAAAGGAAGGGGGTTGGATATAGTAGCCTGTTTCCGGCTTCTCCAAGAAAACGCGAAAACGCAGGGGGAGCTGGGGAGAGAGAGGGCTTAGGACCAGTTCAAATGCCGAACTTTTCATGAGCCGAACTTGATTGGCTCGACCCAAATGATAAAAGTTCAATGGTTGATTCAGACGTCGAACTTGATTCGCTTTTACGAAGTGTAATATCCTACAATGTTTACCGGTAAAAATCCTGCCACGCAGGCTACAGACGATCTATTTTCACCGAGAATGGATATGGGGATATGTTGTAGTTAATTCTTTACCTCAGGTAATTAATATTTTTCTTTTGTTTCAACTTTCTAAGCATAAATCACCATACTCAGAAACAAAAGGAAAACAAAAACTACTTGAGATAAAAAATTAGCTACAAGAGATCTCATTATAGGAAAGACCCTACTCAGTTCGATACAAAAGATATGACATTCACGACTTGTATTCACTGCACTTGGTTTAAAAGCTAATCATTGTTTCAGCTTCCTGTTACCGTTTTACTAAATTATCATTGCGAGAATCACTGATGAAGCTTTATATTGAAGTCAACAAGTCTCATAAACTAAGGCAACAAATTTCATGCCTAAAAGAAGACGCCTTTCGAAATCAAACTTGAGAAAAATGATCTTTTTTCTTTTCTTTTTAAAAATCATACAAGGCATATCCTACATCTTCTCTCAGTCAATTATTTAACTAAGAAATAAGTTACACCATGATTGTTTGTTTATTTGTTTTTCGCAATGGACAAGTTTTTTTGTCTGCAATACTTGTAGATTTCTTGACTGGGTAGGAGGGAGGAGGGTTGTTCGGCTGTCACCATAAAACCTCCGCAGCTACGCCTTGGTCTGCAGAGCCAATGCAGTCTAAAAATAGCCTGTTCTGTCCCCACGATCTGAACGCCTGGAACAAACTATCTAATAAACAGTATTGGGCTAATTCACCACGTAGACCACAATGCACGTTGTTTTACTACCCAAATTTTGCATAACGATTGTTTTCAGTTTCTCCAGGGTATTATAGTTATCCCAAGAGAAACCCAAGACAATGGTTATGCAAAATTTTGTAGGGTAAACAAGGTGTATTATGAGTGTGTGAATGTGGTGAATGTATCGTGAATAAACTTTTGAGCCCGTAATCAGGCATAAACACACCAGCGTCTTTCAAACTGTTAAAAGGGAAGATGCAAAAAGGGGAGTGGATGGTGAAAAAGTCGACCCTTACTCCGGCTAACTCCGACATTTTCCACTTGATACAATTTCTTGTTATTGTAACAACAATCTCTCGTGCAATTTTGTACTATTATCACTTTTTGTTATTAATTCAAAATATTTCCCCGATTGTGATTGGCTAAAAACCACACGCATAATTCCCCATAACCAGTTACTGATGACCAAATTTGGAAGAATTTTGTGTTTAACGAGGAAATGACGTCAAAAATGCGGCGTTCTTGCAGGTTAATGAACCGTTAACCGAGAAGACCTGGGGACGACGTTGAGTTGTTTTGGTTGTGAAAACAAAAAAAGCCGGACATTTCACTCATTTCAAGAGTAAGAACTAGGCGTAATTATAGCTAAAACATGGCAAGAACAGCAAGAACACAACTCGAAGGGCGACATCTGCTATTTGGAGAATATTTGCTGAGCTGAACAACCCTAAACGTGCATTATCGAAGGCGAACTTCACATCGATGGAGGTAACCATGTTTTGGCTTCGTTTTTAAACTAGGAATTATTTTGAATGAATAATAAACAAGTATTGAATTCGGCTTTCGTATCATATGAAGAATTGTGGAGTTCTCGCAGGGTGTTATCCGCCTCGGTCTAAGGCCTCGACGGATAACACCCTCCTCGATCACCATAATTCTTCATAAGATACTCAGCCTCATTCATTAACTGTTAAATATATTACATTTCAACGATATCAAATCTTGATTGCATTTTCATTATGCACTTATTGTACGATTAAAAAGGTACTTTGCGCGGGAAATGTGGGCAATCTAACATTGGACGAACTGTCGATGAACCTATCGACCTCTCGAGCATCTTTGAGTGTCTAAATAGCACAATCGAACGGAGTATACTTCATAACAAACCAAAGACTTGCCCAGTATTTGTGTTGTCTTTTTGCTTCGCAGGGGGTTTCATAACCGTTTTGATTTTAAAATTTTAAAACGAACAGCTTTAAATATAAAAAAAATAGGAGAGGCAATCTATAACTGGAAGTGCAACTCGAGTAATTTATAACTCGCCAAAAAGGCGGAATAACAAAAATTAGTAAAATCCAACTAGTGGTCTATTATCAATGCTGTGTTTTGATTGGTTGAGCTACTACTAGGCTATATGTTATAGCCTACTAGTAGCGAAAAGCGCGGGCTTTTTTTTGCGGCAACAAAGGATTAAAGTCTGGCTTTAACTAGCTAAATTTTTTTTATTCTCGATATTTTTGACCAACAACTTGGATTTTACTAAAACAATTATTCCTCTCGCCCTCATGGCCTCTGTGCCCATTCGGCCTTCGGCCTCATGAGCTATTGACTCAGAGCCCATTCGGGCTCCAGGAATAATTGTTAAGTATACTAACACACCAGAAAAATAAGATACTTCATTTCTATTTCGATTTCTTTCAGAGAACATTAAGAATACTTTTTTTCTCCTATCACACTCATTCTCTTGTAAAATTTAACTCCCACGAAAAATAGAGTCAGGCTGTCGGTCCATTTTGGTATTGCCCTGAATGAATAGATTTTTACAATGCAAAAATATTCAGCCTTTTTTATACTTCAGGGCATGAGAGGCGAATTGTGACATTTGCATGGGTTGTTCGATACACACATCACTTCAATCACTGCCGCTTGACAAATTTTTCCCTTGCAGTAAGCTTTATTAAATACATCATTTTTACATCAGTACCCAACAGGTAAAACCAATAACAGAAAATAATGCATGTGACATTCATAAGACTCAACGGATCGACCTTCTTATTATACCTAACGATGCGAGTTTAATTTATGCGGTTTTCCCTGAATGACTGCTTTGTAGTTAATCTGTACACAACTATTGAATACACCACAGCAGCCCAACTTCAATGCAAAGAATGAAAAACCGTTGGATTTGATAGATGTCTGACACTTTTTTGATCGATGTGTTGAACACTACTGAACAGTATTTTGGGAACCGAGTCTTTCCAGCGCACATTTTAGTATGACTAAGTGTTAAAGTCGTTCTTTTCTAAACATACTAACAGTAGATCATTATTAGAGGCAAAGGCAACGTTTAAAAATTGATTTATTGTGATAATCGTGGCAATTTCTTGGACTTTTCAGCTTCCTTTTAGCACAAGATGTGAGAAATATACTGCCCCGAAACATTACAACATCTTTTTCATATTAGATGATATTAAACCAATTGTCTACCGGTGTTGACTCAAATAGCCATAACTTATTAAATTTTCTTTTATTATGATCATTATTTTGATAAACTGCGACGAGAAATATATTCTTGTTTAAACAGCCTGCATGTGATACGTCAGCCGCAATGTCCCTGAAGATAGCCTGGAGATACTGATGATTCATCAAGTGGACTAACTCAACAAAAACTTTCATTTCTCAAGGGGCGGGCTACATACTTTTTTGGACCTGAGAGGACTTCAACCATGTTTGGAAAATCAAGTTTCATCGTCATTGTTTTTATCCTTGTTTCAAGCAGTTTCACCAGTGGAAAACCTAAAAGTTTCGACTCCACCAAATCACCGGCGCTTACAGCTCACAAAAAGCCTCAACCGATCGATCAAACATTTAACATCAACAACTGGGGACTAGGAAAAGCTGATAGAAAACTGCTCACCGAGATGAAGTACAAAATTGATTACCTGTACCAGAAATCGACAAGCGCTAAAGGTATAAACTCTTGCAATTGAATTAAACTTTCAATTAATTAAAAAAGCGACTAATTGTTCGAGGCTTATTATTAGAGCGACTCAATGTTTGAGGCTTATTTTAAAATCAACTGGAAAATTTTCTTCCTTTGAGTTTGTCCGCAAGATGGTTGGGTTTACTACGGCAACTTCAGTTACCTCATCATCAACATTCAAACCCTGAAATGGAGCGATGCTCGACGAACATGTCAGATGCTTGGAGGAGACCTCGCTATAATAAAATCAGCTGCTGAGAATAACTTCATATTCAGCTTGCTCAAGAAACAGAAAACCATCACAAATTGGGGTGTGTGGCTTGGTTTTGTCCGCAAGGCAGACAACAAGTTCTACTGGATTGATGACACTCCACTGGCGAAAGGTTACACGGCTTGGGCAAGCGGAGAACCAAACAATCATCGTGGGAATGAAAAGTGTGGAAACATGTTTGGCTCGGCAAAAGGCGCAGGAGGCAAGTGGAACGACTTCCCTTGCGATGTCCATCTGGCAAAGCATTGGAAGTACGCCCCAGTTATCCTTTGCAAGAAAAAGCAAATTAGCTGAATTGTGTCCCAAAAGTCAAATAGAGTAGAGCACTTTGCTGTAATGCCATTTAATAAACTAAATAATACGATATAAGTCAAAACTAACGATTTTGGGCAAGGATGGGGTGCGCACTTCTTGTAATGAGAATTGTTCGTCAAGTGAAACTGATTTAGATTGAAAATAAATAAATTAAAATCAAAAATAAAATGGCTGTTACACTTAAAAATGTTGTCCACTCTTTGATGATCTTTATTGGAGGGGGGAGGTACAGGACGGTAAATCTCCCTCCTCCCTACTTTTTGGGGCAACTTCTCCCTCCTCCCTAAACTTGGTTTAAAAGTTAACTGCGGGCAACACATAACTCCTGCACCTAGTGGTAAAGGAAGTATAATGACCTTCAGAGCTTGTACCACACAAAGAAGGCCTAACCACCATATGTGTGCATAAGAAGATTTTATGGAGGGAAAGGCCATACACCCACCCCCGGGGGAGTACTCCCTTATATAAGCCATATAGGTATGTGCCGCCTCAAAGGGTAGGGTTTTTGCGCCGTTTCAGTCTTTAACGGGTATAGATTTTGCCCATTTTGGTCTGGAATCAGTGCCAGATCCGGTCCTTGAGATAAGGGGGAGCCCGGTCATCCAGACCCTTAGATAAGGGGAGGGGGGGTCTGTCTCCAAAAAAACATTTTTTGGCGAAAAAATCAGGGGGGCGGGCACCTCCCCTGGATCCTCCACTTGGAATTGGGTATGGTTTTCGAGGAAACTACGGGAGTGTATGAACGTATGGACCATAAGGCTATGCTAAAGCTACCCGCGGATTGATAGTTGAGTCAAACTCCTTGGGTTTTTAACCCAAATTACTCCCCTACCTACCTCTCTTTGAATTTGGTCTTGTTGTACAAGTAGCTACGAATTACCAGACTTTTTTTACTTTCATACTTTTTGCCCTATGTTATGATTCGCTTGTTTTTGTATATGTATTATCAGATTTTATTTGTTAATTTTTTATCCGAGCATTGTATATATTTTATGATCGTTTCTTTTAATAGTTGGTGCAATGTCTGTAACAGATTTTACCAAATTAATAAATGTAGAAGTAGATGTATTTGTCGTTTCAACTCCGCCTAAATGAATCCGAAAAAAAGAGTAATAAGCGAATTTGAAATGGATTTTAAGAAATCTCGTTTGAGCTCTAGTCTAAATTCTGCCTATACCAGGTCTGAAAATGAGCATGGATCTAAGAGACGGGTCTGAAACGGGTGTGGGAAATAAGATTTTTTTAATGTGAAATACGGTCAGGATTTTAAGACCTTTTAAGAACCGGGTGGCTCACGCCCACCAAAAATCCCCGGGAATACCCCCCACAACCCCCGGGGTACCTACCAGGTATCTAAGAGAATTACTTTGTCTTATATAACGAAAACTCATTGCAATTTTGCGGTGGCAACTACCTACAGACCCATGGAACAGCCATGGGAGCAAAGATGGCCGTTGCTTTTGCTAACATCTTAATGGCCAGAATAGAACCGCACCCTGGTCACCAGAGGATTTTTCTCGGGTGCAGTGGGATGCTTCGGTGTCGCTGCAGGCCAACAGATCTTTGGCCGAAGGAAGAAGTCACCAGAGGCGAAGCCGCGAGAAAAAAAGCTTTTCACGCGGGTCACTTTAAACGGCGTTACCAAACTGGTAACCGCACATAAAAAGTCTCTGGGCACCCAAGCTAATTGAACCGCTGTTTTGGAAAAGATATATTGACGATGTGTTTTCCCTATGGAACCTAGACAAAATAAAGAGCTTAAATTGTGGAAAAGGCAAATACTCTCAAATTCACGGCTAAGATGTAAGAAACAGAGATCGCTTTCTTGGACAGAAAAGTGTACAAAGGGAGTGGATTCAACAAGGAACCAATCCTAGACGTGCAAACACATAAACCAACCAGGGGCCCATGAGCCAACGTACAGAAGCCTTTCACGTACTCGTTGCAACCACCAGGCGTGAAGAAATGCTTCATTAAAGGAGAAGCGCTCATGCATCTAAGGTCTGTTCCTCTCATGCTCAAACCACTCTTGAGGAAACTATCAAAGATTTCGAAAATCGCCAGGTAAAAAGAGGCTACCCGGTCCCTATTGCGAGAAAGTACCTCTCTGAGTTAAAATTCGCCGACAGGAAAACTGCCCTTCAACTGAGCAACAAACTGCTTGTAAAAAACCACTACCATTTGTTACAAAATAGCGGCTTTACTTAGACTGAAGAAAATACTATGGGAAAATCCACCTTATACAAAACCAACGACGGCTAAGAGAAATCTTTAAGGAATATCATATCGCAAGGGAAAATCCTTTAAGGACCAGCTATTAGTTAGAGCGAACCTCTGAAGGACAGAGAACTTCCTTTACAACTAAGTGCGGGAGTTGTGTGTTGTGACTGTCGTCACCAAGCTTTAAACCTGGTAACCTGAGATGCGTCAAAGTTTGATCCCATGCTTTCTTGGTCAAGTCCGACCAAGGGAGTCCCAGGAGACCTAAGGGGGTTGTAGTGTACGCCATTTTCTCTGTTCCCCCATCCGGCCTTGTCATGACGCAAGTCAAAGAAAAGCCATAAAATTACCTTCTCATTGTAATCTCCCTACTCCCAACATTTCATTTTCTCCCTCCTCCCTACATTTTCGCCCCGATTTCTCCCTCCTCCCTATCATGTACCTCCCCCCTCTTATTGCTACTTTTACTAATGGATCGTGTGTCTTTTGGGTGAAGGTAGATAACTATTTCAGCTGGACATAGAAGGATAATAGGGATCTCAGGCTAGAGACACTACGAAAACAAGATTATTTACACGAGTTGCCTACAAAGAATGCGCCCAGAAAATAAGAAATATATAACATATAAACGAAAAAAAAGCTTGTTTGTTTTAACCCAAAAAATGTTTTGATGGTTTGACCACCTGCCACAATCAAACTTGAGAAAAGAGTAAGTAATGTGTAGGCCAAGTGTCCTACAGTTTTTTTTTTGTATTTCGGAGTAGTTCTCATGGGGGGAGGGGGCTATTAGACAGGGGGCAGTTTATTAGAGAGTTGCGTCTAATACAATTTTGACAGCGCAGAGGGGGCGTTTATTAGATAACAGGCGTTTTACGGTACGCACGCTCAGAGATGACCTCTTTACTAGGGTCCATTCACCGAGAGCCAGTAACTAGTGTTTGACATAAAAAACCTGCATTCAAGGCCTGTGTGCAGGTGTTTTCCGGTGGGGAGGGGGATTGGAGAGCACTGTAATCACTTTTGTTTTTGCTGCATGACGTTTTTCTCCCCCTCCCCTCTCATTTTTCCCGACCGAATCTGCCTCTACTTTTAAAATAAAAAAGGCCGACAGCGGCGGAAAGAAATGAGCGCTTGGGTGCCCGAAAACATACGTCTACACTTCAGATTATAATGCACTGATCTCGGCTTTCATCTCGTTAAGGTTTCCTCACCCTGCGTGAGTTTCTTTTGGTTCTCTGCCGCTTTTCGAATTAACACTTAAGGTGACTCGACCCAGTACCATCCTGCTTTGAAGCTCTCTGGTATCCCCACCTTTACTTTTATCGTAAGTCTAACTCATAGAATGGATAACATATAGATCAATCTACAATATAACATAAAATTTTTGAAGATCGGAGTAAATGTCACATGGTTATAATGCCACGCCCCTTTGAGGTCTGAGTCGAAAATCTGCTGTTGCCGTCATTTTTTTGTGAAAATCTCTCGGCTACACATAGTGCTCATTAGTGCCTTGCGCGGACCAGAGTTTCACCAAAATCGCAAAGACCCAATTCGAGAAATTCAGCGGTTTCCAAATTTAGGTCATAATTTATGCGAAAATGAAAAGCCAACTTTACACGATTATATCTAATAAACTATGAGATTTATCCCTTTATTTTGGAGAATGTTGTATCATGACAGACTAGAAACAATAGAAAACTCCCAAAGCACAAACTCAGCCAAAACGCTAAAAATCTTCAATGTTTACTCAAGTTTGGGCTTATGGAAGATAATGTCTCAGTTTTTCAATGATCATGAAATTCAGAATTCGGGTAGTCAGTTGATCAATTGTGGCCCTGAAAAAACTTGAAGGAAAAAAAACTACGAATTTTTAAGAAAATGCTTTTTTCGTGAGAAGGACTCTTAAACGCTGACAAACGTCAACAACTAGCTAAAACTATTATTTTTTATATGTTTGCATTGCTCGAAATCGCGCCTATTTACAAGGCCCTAAAATTTTTTTGTTGACTTGCAAGGACCCATCTGTTATAAAGATCCCCAAAATCAAGGGATACATCTCATAGTTTATTAGATATAATTGTGTAAAGTTGGCTTTTCATTTTCGCATAAATTATGACCTAAATTTGGAAACTGCTGAATTTCTCGAATTGGGTCTTTGCGATTTTGGTGAAACTCTGTTCAGCGCAAGGCACTAATGAGCACTATGTGTAGCCGAGAGATTTTCACGAAAAAATGACGGCAATAAACAGTAGATTTTCGACTCAGACCTCAAAGGGGTGTGGCAATATAACCACGTGACATTTACTCCGATCGCCAAAAATTTTATGTTATATTGTAGATTGATCTATATGTTATCCATTCTATGTGTTAGACTTACGATAAAAGTAAAGGTGGGGATACCAGAGAGCTTCAAAGTAGGATGGTACCCTCATAAAATAACTGGGTCGAGTCCCCTTAAGTCTCACTGGACCCCTGTATAAGTTTTGGTTAGTTCATCAGTTCTTACGATTTCTTTGGGGAACTACTTCAAGTGTTTACAACTGTTCGACTTGTTTGAACTTGGGTACGCATCATCTCCATCGGGCTCCTTAGTGTTCAGACAATTACTACATAGAAATATCTCGCGGTCAAACGGTGGCTTGTTTCAGCGCTCTTTTTTTCTTACAAAGTCTGCAACTGATCTCACCACTATCGCCACTTTTTTGAACAGTGAGAAGACTGAGTAAGCTATTAGGTAATTGATCGAATCTGTTTCCTTCATGCAGGAATGGCAATTTGTGGAAGACAGGATTAACTCTGAGTAGCTAGAGCTAGAGATCATCCCCGAAATTTCCAGTCAGCTGTAATCCATATACAGGGAATCTAGGGAACCAGAGAAAGAAAACTAAAGAAAAAAAATCCGGACTAGACGAACTCGGTTGATATGTCGACTTAGCTACAAGGCCTGATAGTCAAATGGAGGCAGTTTGTGGGTGATTATGGAAGTATATCGCGGCGAAGAGAGAATAAAGGGCACATATGAATGTAATACCGCGTAGCAACAGAGCACAGACAGGTGTAACAGAGCATTTAATATGAGCACATATTTTCAAAGTTAGAATATCAACTGACAATATGACCGTAAGCCTTAGTACAAAGAATCAGTGGGAGTTAATTTTCTCTCCCACCATTTGCGATGTAAAAAGGGCTACACTACACAACATTTACCTGTATCATCACGCTGTCTGCAATTCAAAATTAACCAGCTTAATACGGACACCGGTTGATACGGACAACGGACACTTTCCTCTGTGTCCCGTGTCACAGGTCTCATATAGTTTCAAACCCGCTTTATGGATACTGTCTATCTGCGCGCTGTCTATGACCGAATATCTTACCGGTGAAAACCTATTATAGAAACAGCGAATTGCCTTTAAAAGTTCTCTCTTATGTTCAGTCCACCTATCTGAGACGCAAACGAAAAGTGTCAGTACAAATTTAAGTCACAGATTCAACTGTTAATCAGTCAAAGAAGTCGTTTTAGTCCGAGACTATGATAACTGATCGTGAAGTTTCTTTACTATTAACTTGTTACCATTACTGGCATGAAATGAAATAACGTTTTCTCGTAAAAATGTCTGCTTTAGTCTCTATGTCGATAAAACGTGAATCCATGACCCTTTTTTTTTGAATGCCCCCTTAATGCGGACACCAGAATAATACGGGCAGTATTGCATGTTCCCTTGGTGTCTGTATTAACCGGGTTCCACTGCACTGTATTGGGAATTTTGTTATTTCAAAAGGTGGCATTCATTTTTACGACGTTCTTAATTTCGGCTTTTATTTATTGATTGCTAACAATAACAACAGTACCGTCACTGAACTAACTGATAGAGTTCGTCATCTTAGAGTTTAGACAAAAACCTAACACTGGCAAACTGCATAAACGAGACATGCAGAAAAGCCGTCAATGCCATAAGGTCCATAGGGCGCATTCGCAAATACCTCACTAACGGAAACTTCAAAACTGTTAGTCAATGCTCTTTCACGTTTGGATTACTTTAACAGTATCCGTTATGGTCTTCTTGAACAAGAACCTGGCAAACTTAAAAGAATTCAAAACACTGCAGCACGTCTTATTACTGGAACTAAACAACATGAACACATCACACCTGCTCTTCGTGAGCTACTCTGACTGCTAGTTGAATCACGTAAAATATTCAATGTTATTCTCAATAACTTTCAAGATTCTTGACGGACTTTCTCAGGGCTATCCCGGAGTAGTCAATCGATAAATCGATGAAAATCGGTAAATCTGATTTGATTGATATCGATTGTATCGATCAATCGGTAGAAATCGATGACACACTCGTTTTTTTAATCAATTTATCTTGATTTCTACTGATTTCATATATTCATATCGGAAGAAACATCTGTTGATCAAAAATTTAAAACTGAACTCATGCAAACAGTAAATTCATTGACAATGGGTGGCAATTGAGAGACAAAGGATCAAACATTTATCACATTATATTGTTTATCAAACATTATAACTTATAAAGAAATCTTTAAAAACATCTTAATATCTTTACTTTAAAATCAGGTTTTACAATCGTCTTCTGCTGGCTGATATTGGCCAGGTCTGTAGGCGCTCAGTTTTTCGGGATTTAAATCTACCACCCTTCAATATAACGTCAGTGTAAGTCCTGGTGCAGTTACATCCCGGAGGACCCGGAGTAGTCAATAGATAAAAATCGAAATCGATAAAAGTCGTTAGCAACCAAGTGATTTTTATCGACTGATATCGGAAAACAGTGAAAATCTATCGAGGAAAATCTTTTCGCCTGAATCCCGACTCGAAGCACTGTCTGAAGTTCAGGCTAGGAAATCTTTATTAATGATCACCTAAGCATGCATTTCTCGTGATACTTGCCTGCGAGAACTGGTTAGAAGCCGAACCGTTTTTCTTATTATATACAAAATAAAGGGTTTTAGAGAGAAAGTTGTGTGTTTAATAGTTTCCACATTTCTCGTTTTCCGGCAGGTTTGTTGATCAGTTGTCACTCGCGGATGAGTTTCTTTAGCTGTACTATCAAATTGGTGCCAAAAAAACACAATGGCGGACTTCCGTTACAAATCGTTAAAACCATGAAAAATCGATAATATCAATTTGAGACCAATTTGACACAGCAATTCAGTTCATCGATTTTCACCGAATTCCGTTATCAATCCATAAAAATCACTTGATTGCTACCGATTTTTATCGATTGACTACTCCGGGGGGCTATTTGACGTCTCCGTTACAACAATATCATCCACCAAGAGGTCTTCGTTCATCCTCCAAATCACCTTTACTGTCCCTACTGTGATCTCGGTGACATACGGTGAACGCGCGTTTTCCTTCTGTGTACCTACATTATGGAATACTCTTCCCTATTCTATAGTAAAATTCATTACCTGAATAGGGAATTCACGTTAAATACCTTGCTTCGTTAACCAATCAGAATGCGAGATTTTACTCAATTATGCGATTCTCTTAAAAATGCAGACTCACTCTCGTCCTTTAAATTTGCCCTAGAAACATTCCTATTTGAAAGTTATGAGAAACATTACCTAGGTTTTATTTTGTTTATATTTATTTTATATATCTATTTACTCTTGTTGTCAGAAATAAACAGAAATATTATCCAATATCATTATGCGACTGTTAGTATCATGATCATATTTTATTTTGTTTATAACTTGTAAGCGCATAATTATTGTTATTATTATTAAAATTATTAAAACTGCAGTTGCACCTAACTCATACTACTCAAAAAGGTACTTTGCGCGGGAATTTGACACCTGGCAAGGACGAACAAACCATCAGTGAACCTATCGTTTCTCGAGCTTCTGCAGTGTCTAAGGCGAAGAAATGGCACAATGGCCAGAGCTTACTTCAGCTACAACAAATCAAGGACTTTTCCTTTATTTATGTTGTGGCTTTTGGTAGCTTGCCAGGCCGTGTCAAAACCGTTTTGATTTTGAAATTTGGAGTTGTGCAAATTCAAACAACAAAATAAGAAAGGCTATCTACAACTGGAAGTACGAATGGAAATTGGCAGGGTATAGACACGACAACAGAGTATACTGAGACACAACACAAAAATTGAACGAATCGTTTCAGAAGAAAAAGTTTAGAACTCTTTTCTCACAAATCCCACAGATTCTTTTATAAAATTCAACTCTATCGCTCCGATAGTCAAGAGTTTTATTGCTTGTCCATTTTGGTATTGTGTGTTACTAAGATATCTGTGTTCTGGAGAGCGAATAGATTTTTTACTGTAAAAATATGCATCCTTTTTATCCTTCAGGGCATGTGAGGTAAATTGGGCTCTGTGATACGTACAGACGACTTCAATCGTTGCTGTTTGATGAATTTTTTCCCGGATTGTGGTAAGCTTAGCTACACCTTCTTTATATAATAGTTCCTATCTAACAAGGAAAACCAACAACAGAACAGAATACAATAGCCATGTACAAATTGTTAAGACTCAACGGATCAGGTTGCTTATTATACACAACGGTCGAGTAAGTTTCATATGAATTTCAAACAAAAAAATGCGGTCGCCCCTGAATGACTGTTTTGTAGTTCATCTGTACACAACTTTTGAATGTACAATAACAATCCAACTACCCTTCAGAGTAGCTTCGATCTGCGCATTTTAGTGTCGACGGATCGGATCGGATTTCTCATAGTAAGTAACGGTTGAGTAAGTTTAATACAAATTTAAAAAATTATGCGATCTCCACTAAATGACTGCTTTGTAGTTAATCTGTATTTAGCTTTGAATGCACAATAACAATCCAAATACCCTGCTCCTGCTGACAAAGTACCTTCAATCTGTACATTTTAGTAAATAAAAGTGTTAAAGTCGTTTTAAGGGCATTGTTAAAAAAACCAAACACAACTTTTAAAAATAGACTTAAACATATCGTGGCAATTTCTAGTAAGTTTAGCACAGGATATGAGGCCTATTCTGCCCCGATACATTTTAACATCTTATCCATATGAGGATTACATTAGACTGAATGTCTATTGACTATCTATAACTGAATCTGTTTTTAGCACGGCAATCATTGTTTTGATAAGCTACGACGCGAAATCTGTTCTTGTTAAGAGTCAGCGGGGACCATAAAATAGCCTAGAGATAGTGATGATTCATCAAGTAGACTTACTCAACGAAACTTGACTTTCATTTCTCGAGGTTTACACGAAAAGGTTTCACACTTTTTTGGATCCGAGAGGACTCCAACCATGTTTGGAAAATCGAGTTTCGTCGTCATTGTTCTTATCCTTTTTTCAAGCAGTTTTGCTAAAGGCAAACCTAAAAGTTTCGATTTCAAAAAATCACCGACGCTTACGGTTCACAAAAAGCCTCAACCGATCGATCAAACATTTAACATCAACAACTGGGGCCTCGGAAAAGCTGATCGAAAAGTGCTAACCGAGATGAAGTACAAAATTGATTACCTGTACCAGAAATCGACAAGCGCTAAAGGTATAAATTTTTTGCAACTGAATCAAACTTTCAGTTAATTAAAAGAGCGACTAATTGTTCGAGGCTTATTATTAGAGCGACTCAATGTTTGAGGCTTATTTTAAAATCAACTGGAAATTTTTCTTCCTTTCAGTTTGTCCGCAAGATGGTTGGGTTTACTACGGCAACTTCGGCTACCTCATCATCGACATTCGAACCCTAAAATGGAGCGATGCTCGACGAACTTGTCAGATGCTTGGAGGAGATCTCGCTATAATAAAATCAGCTGCTGAGAATAACTTCATATTCACCTTGCTCAAGAAACAGAAAACCATCACCGATTGGGGTGTGTGGCTTGGTTTTGTCCGCAAGGCAGACAACAAGTTCTACTGGATTGATGACACTCCACTGGCGAAAGGTTACACGGCTTGGGCAAGCGGAGAACCAAACAATGCTCGTGGGATTGAAAAGTGTGGAAACATGTTTGGCTTGGCAAACAGCAATGGAGGCAAGTGGAACGACTTACCTTGCGAGGTCGATGTGGCAAAGCATTGGAAGTACGCTCCAGTTATCCTTTGCAAGAAAAAGCAAATTAGGTGACTTGTGTCCCAAAAGTCAAATAGAGTAGAGCACTTTGCTGTAATGCCATTCAATAAATTAAATAATACGACATATTAAAAATCAAAACTAACGATTTTGTGCAAGGAAGGACTGCAGACTTCTTATAGTGAGAATTGTTCGTCAAGTGAAGCTGAGTTAAGAGATTGAAAATAGATTAATTAAAATCAAAAATAAAACGGCGGTTACATTTCAAATGCTGTCCTTTCGTTTATGATCCTCATTTCCCGGCTACTTTAACCAGTAGATCTTGTGTCTTTCATTTGAAGGTAGATAACTATTTTTAGACATAGAAGAATAATACGGATCTCAGGCTAGCGACACTACGAAAACATGATTAATAACACGAGTTGCCAACTACAATAAGCGCCCAGAAAATAATAAATATATAATAAAATAAACGAAAAAAGGATTGCGGATTTTAACTCAAAAATGTTTTGTGATGGTTTGACCACCAGCCACAAATCAAACTTGAGAAAAGAGTAATGTATATGCTTAGCGTGCTACTGTTGTTGTTTGTTTGTGAGGACTCTTTTCATCCAAATGCTGCTATTTGTTCGAAGTAGGCTTCACAGGTGACGTCATATTTGACTACTCTAATTGTTTTGGCTCCCCGGCGAAGAAATCATCTCTAAAGCTGTTTCACGGTGCATTCTTCTGGTTTTTTTTTCTTTCAAGGTATAAAATTGCCCCAGGCACATCTTCTTCCTTCAGCTTCAATTCCACCTTCCGCTTTGCTATTTTGAGCTGTTTTAATCCCGCTGAAATATTCCACTTCTCTTTCCGCCATGTTTGTTTACATTCGCGTCCCCCCAAATAATCCCATAAATGAACACGCGCCTAGTTTGGGTCCCAGGCTATCACTCTTTTCCGAAGTGAGCTATTAGGTCATTTACGGTACACAGAAGACCTCGTTCCCAGGCTCTTTTCACCGAGAGCTAGTAACTAGTGATTGACATAACGAATGTGCATTCAATTGCAAGGCCTGTGTAGGTGTTTTCCGGTGGGGGAGAGGGTTTTAAAGGAGAGCACTGTGAAATGTGGATAAAACTTAAGGAGGCCATTGGGAAGGCAGTCGAAAAACACATCCCCCATGGAAAAACAAAATCTAGAGATAATCTACCATAGGTCACTCCAAAAATTCGAAAATTGATACGTAAAAGGAATAGTCTGTCCATCAGGAAAAAACGGCAACAAAAGATGGGATTAGATGACATCAATACAACAGTTAATCGACTGAAAGCCCTAAAAAGGGTAATGCTTACTGGAGCTATGTTGAGTCAATAATTAATCCAACTGATGATCAAGATCGTCACACTAGAAGGAAACGTTTTTGAACTTTTATTAAACATCGCAAAACAGAAACTGTTGGAATTAAGTCCCTCTGTGATAAAGGTAGAGATGTGACCAAACCAGTGGAAATAGCAACCTTGTTGAATGACAATTTCCAGGCAATCTTTACAACAGAAACACCAGTGACGCCAGATCTCCTAAGTCGGCCCTCACCTTACAATGACATGGCCGACATTAAGATAACGGAATCTAGCGTGCCCAAATTGCTAAAATCCCTCAAAGCCCATAAGGCGCCAGGTCCAGACCAAATCAGTCCCCCCGTATTGAAAGAAATGGCAAATGTGATTGCCCCAAAGCTAACTGTAATATTTAAGAAATCATATGACTCTGGTGTAGTTCCCGAAGACTGGAAAACTGCGAATATTACCGCAGTCTTTAAGAAAGGAAAGAAATCTGATGCAGCAACTTAACTACAGACCGATATCGCTAACCTGTATACCTTGTAAACTAATGGAACATCTCCTGAGAAGTCATATCATGAAACATGCAAATGATCACAGCATCTTCTATGACCTACAACATGGTTTCAGAGAAGGTAGATCTTTGTGAAACACAGCTGGTGGAGTTCATTGATGACTTAGCAAACGCAGAGGTTAAACAGATGTAGCCATAATGGATTTCTCTAAAGCTTTTGACAAAGTTGGCCACCAAAGACTTCTTTTAAAGTTAGATCACTCTGACATTCGAGGAAAGACAAATAAATGGATACAAGCCTTCTTTGCAAATCGTACCCAGAGAGTTGTCTTAAATGGGGAACATTCATGTAAAATAAATGTCAAGTCAGGAGTCCCCAAAGGATCAGTTTTAGGTCCATACCGGAGTCTTTGGGTTCAACTGACAGTCTTTTTGCAGATGATTCCCTGCTATACATGACTATACGGCCACAGGCTGACACCGAAATTCTTCAGAAAGATTTAAAGAAATTAGAACACTCATCTGGGAGACGAAATGGCTTATTATGGAATTTAACACTGATAAATGCCGTGTTCTACGGGTCACTCGTAAGTGGAACCCGATAATTCATGATTACACCCTGCATGGTAAAGTTCTTGAAACTTTGAGCACAGGTACGCCCCCAATTTTTTTTAGGACAATCCTTTGCTTTGTAGCTTTAGTTTACAATTGATACTTTTTTCAGAACAGCCGTTTTACGGAAATTATTCGAAATTACATTACACACTTTAATTTCTCACACGTTTGCCTACTCGTCAAGAAGGCGTCGAAAACCGTGACAAGGTCTATTACTTATCAAGTCAATGAAATGCTACAGGAAATGCAATGGAACACCCTTGAAGAAAGACGGAAAAAGGATAGACTAGTCATGTGCTATAAAATCACCAATGACCGAACTCTGCGAACTGGAATAGACACCGGGAAATATCTGAAGCCGCTGGCCGAGTTAGCCGTCATTCCAATAACAGCTAATAACCAAGCTTATGAGGTCCCATTCGCTCTCACTGATTATTATAAATTATCCTACTTCCCAAGAACAAGAAGAGAATGGAACGTTTTGCCAAACGAGACAGTAAATGTCTCTTCTTTGATGGCATTCACAAACTCCCTTTAATTTAATTTATAATGTTATTTATTACTTTCATTTTATTTTACTTATTTATTTATATATACATATATACATCGACCGCTGGCCAATTTCCAGTTTGCAAGAATCATCAATTGTTGTGATGGAGGCAAATAATTGGTAGATAGATAGATTTTAATTCCTTTGGTTTTTGCTGTATGACGTTTTTCTCCCCCTCCCCTCTCATTTCTCCTGACCGAATCTGCCTCTACCTTTTAAATGAAAAAAAAAAAAAACGCCAACAGCGGCGGGAAAAACTGAGCACTTGCTTGCCCGAAAACATACGCCTACACTGCAGGCTAAAATGCGCAGATCTCGGCTTTCATCTCATAAAGGTTTCCTCTGCCTGCGTGGGTTTCTTTTGGTTCTCTGCCACCTTTCGAAATAACAATCAAGTCTCACTAGATCCCTGTAAGTTTTGCTGAGTTCAGTTCTTACGATTTCTTTGGGGAACAAATTTAAGGGTTTGAAAATGTTCGACGACTGGTTTGAGCTTGTGTCCTAGCAACGCATCATCTCCAACGGACTCCTGAGCGTTCAGACAGTTACTACTGACATAGAAATCTCTCCCAGTCAAAACAGTTGTTTGTTTCAGCGCTCTTTTTTCTTGCAAAGCCCACAACTAATTTCACCACTATCGCCACTTTGTTGAACAGTGAGAAGACTGAGTAAGCTATTATGAAGAAAACTGGTCGGTAACTGATCGGGCATTAACTCCCGAGTAGCTAGAGCTAGAGATCATCCCTAAAATTTCCAGTCAGCTTTAATCCTTGTACAGGGAATCTAGCGAACCACGGAAAGAAAACTAAAGAAAAAAAAAATTAAAACTCTTTGGAAATCAAACCCACGATCTCCGGACAAGACGTACTGGTGCTATGTCGACTCAGCTACAAGGCCTGATAGTCAGATGGAGGCAGTTTGTCGGAGATTATGGTCTTATATCGCGGCAAAAAGAGAATAAAGGGCACATATGAATGCAATACCGCGTAGCAACAGAGCACAGATAATGTAACAGAGAATTTAATATGAGTATATAATTTATTTTCAACGCTAGAATATCAACCTACAAGTAACGTCTTAGTAAAGTCTTAGTGCAAGGAATCAGTGGGAACGAGGTTGTCAGTAGGAGTTAATTTTCTCTTCCACCATTTGCGATATAAAAAGGGTTACACTACACAACATTTATTTGTATCATAATGCTATTTGCAATTTAAAATTAACCCGCTTAATGGGGACACCGGATAATACGAACAACGGACACTTTCCTGTGTCCCGCGTGTCACAAAATCTCATATATTTTCAACCCCCCCTTTACGGACACTGTTTATCTGCGAGCTTTTCTATGACTGAATATTTTACCAGTGAAAACCTAGTGCAAACAGCGAATTACCTTTAAAAGTTTTATCTTCTGTTCAGTCCACCTGGCTGCGATGCACACTAAAGGCGTCAGTACAAAGTTGTTAAGTCACAGATTCCACTGTTGGTCAGTCGAAAAAGACTGGGTAGTTTTAGTCCGAGATAGCCTGCGTAGCAAGCGCCGGTTTCTGTGCGGTTTAGGAGCAAAGAACGAGGAACAAGAGTCAAAGACCGCACGAAAATGGCGCAAGTAAAAGAGCGGGGTTAGGGGTTAGGGTTTCCCCCCTCTTTCATTTTTTGGTTCTCGTTTCATTTCTCGCGCGGTCAAAACCGAAAATCCCGTTCCTCGTTTTTTTTGCTTCGAAACTAAACGGAAACGCTTGCTACGCAGACTAAGTCCGAGACTATGATAACTCAAGTGAAGTTTCTTTACTAGGCTTGTTACAGTCACTGACATGAAATGCAGGAAACAACCTCTTCTCGTAGAAATGTCTGCTTTAGTCTCTAGATCGATGAAACGTGAATCTGGGACAATTTTTTTCTGAAAGCCAGCTTAACACGGACACCCGAATAATACGGGTAGTATGGCATGTCCCCTTGGTGTCTGTATTAACCGGGTTCCTCTGCACTGTATCAGGAATTTTGTGATTTCAAAAGGTGGACGCATTTTCACGACGTTCTTAATTTCGGCGTTTATTAATTCATTGCGGCTAACAATCCTTTACCGTCATTGAACTGAAAGCTTTCGTGATCTTGGATTTATTTTAGACAAAAACCTAACACTTATATACCACATAAACGAGACATGCATAAAAGCAACCAATGCCATAAGGTCCATAGGGCGCTCGCAAATATCTCACTAACGAAAACCTCAAAATGTTAGTCAATGCTCTTGTTATATCACGTTTGGACTCCTGTACCAGTATCGGTCCTCTAAAACAGGAACTAGACAAACTTCAAAGAATTCAAAACGCTACAGCACGTCTTATTGGTGGAACTAACCAACATCAGCACATCACACCTGTTTTCGTGAACTAGACTGGCTGCCAGTTGAATCACGTATAATATTCCATGTTATTCTTATTTCTTTCGAGATTCGTGACGGACTTTCTCACGCCTATTTGTCGTCCCTTTTACAAGAATATCATCCTCCATGAAGTCTTCGTTCATCCTAAACATCACTTTTACTGTCCCCCGCTGTAAACTCTGTGACATACGGTGAACGTGCGTTCTGTGCACCTACATTATGGAATACTCTTCCCGATTCACTTAAAAATGCAGACTCACTCGTCCTTTAAATCTGCCCTAACTGAAACATTCCTATTTCGGAAATTATAATTTTTAGTTATGAGAAACATTACGTAGGTTAAACTTTGTTTACATTAATTTCATAATATTTACTCTTGTTATCAGACATGTTTTGGAGAACGAATAAATTTTTTACTGTCAAAAAATGCATCCTGTTTATCCTTCAGGGCATGCGAGGTAAACTGGACTGTGTGATACGTACAGACGACTTCAATCGTTCCTGTTTGACGAATTTTTTCCCGGCCTGTAGTAAGCTTAGCTTCACCTCCTTTATATATCAGGACCTACCTAACACGGACAGCCAATAACAGAAAAGAATGCATGTTAAATTTCTAAAGACTCGACGTATCGGGTTTCTTATTATACATAACGGTCGAGTAAGTTTTATATCAATTTAAAAATATATATATGCGGTCGCCCCTGAATGACTACTTTGTAATTAATTTGTACATGACCTTTGAATGCTCAATAACGATCCAACTACCCTTCGAGCAGAGTCGCTTCGATCTGCACTTTTTAGTATCGACTGATCGCTGTGATCGGGTTTCTTATCATGCGTAAAAGTCGAGCATTAATTAGTTTAATATGAATTTAGAACATTATGCGGTCACCACTGAATGACTGCTTTGTAGTTAGTCTGTACTTAACTTTGAATGACAATAACAATCCAAATACCCTGCTGGCAGAGTGGCTTTGACCTGCACATTTTAGTAAAATAAAAGTGTTTAAGTCTTTTTAATATAAGGGCATTGTTAAAAAAAGCAGACGCATCTTTTAAAAATTGACTTGAACATATCGTGGCAATTTTTAGAACGTTTAGCACAAGATAAGAAATATTATTGCCCCGATACATTTCACATTTTGTCCATATGAGGATTATATTAAACCAAATGCCCATTGACTATCTAGAACTGAATCTTTTTTTTTTAGCACAATCATTGTTTTGATAAGCTGCGACGCGAAATTTGTTCCTGTCAAGAGTCAGTGATACGTCAGCGAAGACCATAAAATAGCCTTGAGACAGTGATGATTCATCAAGTAGACTTACTCAACGAAAACTTTCATTTCTCGAGGTTTACACTAAAAGGTTAACATACATACTTTTTTGGATCCGAGAGGACTCCAACCATGTTTGGAAAATCGAGCCGTTTCATCGTCATTGTTTTTATCCTTCTTTCAAGCAGTTTTGCTGAAGGCAAACCTAAAAGTTCCGATGTTAAAAAATCAGCGGCGCTTACAGTTCACAAAAAGCCTCAACCGATCGATCAAACATTTAACGTCAACAACTGGGGCCTCGGAAAAGCTGATAGAAAACTGCTAACCGAGATGAAGTACAAAATTGACTACCTGTACCAGAAATCGCCGAGCGCTAAAGGTATAAACTCTTGCAATTTAATCAAACTTTCAGTTAATTAAAAAAGCGACTAATAATTGTTCGAGGCTTATTATTAGAGCGACTCAATGTTTGAGGCTTATTTTAAAATCAACTGGAAAATTTTCTTCCTTTCAGTTTGTCCGCAAGATGGTTGGGTTTACTACGGCAACTTAGGCTACCTCATCATCGACATTCGAACCCTAAAATGGAGCGATGCTCGACGAACATGTCAGATGCTTGGAGGAGACCTCGCTATAATAAAATCAGCTGCTGAGAATAACTTCATTTTAAGCTTGCTCAAGAAACAGAAAACCATCACCGATTTGGGTGTGTGGCTTGGTTTTGTCCGCAAGGCAGACAACAAGTTCTACTGGATTGATGACACTCCACTGGCGAAAGGTTACACGGCTTGGGCAAGCGGAGAACCAAACAATGCTCGTGGGATTGAAAAGTGTGGAAACATGTTTGGCTTGGCAAACAGCAGGGGAGGCAAGTGGAACGACTTAACTTGCGATGTCGATCCGGCAAAGCATTGGAAGTACGCCCCAGTTATCCTTTGCAAGAAAAAGCAAATTAGCTGACTTGCGTCCCAGAAGTCAAATAGAGTAGAGCACTTTGCTGTAATGCCATTTAATAAACTAAATAATACGATATAAGTCAAAACTAACGATTTTGGGCAAGGATGGGGTGCGCACTTCTTGTAATGAGAATTGTTCGTCAAGTGAAGCTGATTTAGATTGAAAATAAATGAATTAAAATCAAAAATAAAATGGCTGTTACACTTAAAAATGTTGTCCACTCTTTGATGATCTTTATTTGCTACTTTTACTAATGGATCGTGTGTCTTTTGGGTGAAGGTAGATAACTATTTCAGCTGGACATAGAGGGATAATAGGGATCTCAGGACTAGAGACACTACGAAAACAAGATTATTTATACGAGTTGCCTACAACAATGCGCCCAGAAAATAAGAAATATATAATATATAAATATATAACATATAAACGAAAAAAAGCTTGTTTGTTTGAACACAAAAATGTTTTGATGGTTTGACCACCTGCCACAATCAAACTTGAGAAAAGAGTAAGTAATGTGTAGGCCAAGTGTCCTACAGTTTTTTTTGTATTTCGGAGTAGTTCTCATGGGGGGAGGGGGAAGGGGGCTATTAGACAGGGGGGAGTTTATTAGAGAGTTGCGTCTAATACAATTTTGATAGCGCAGAGGGGGCGTTTATTAGATAAGAGGCGTTTTACGGTACGCACGCTCAGAGATGACCTCTTTACTAGGGTCCATTCACCGAGAGCAGAAACCCATAAGGGGTTGAAACGTGTAACTCTCATATGTTTGCTTGGTCCGATGCTCGTGATTATTCATTTTCGAAAGTACCATATTTGGAACGAGAAGAAGAGATAACTGACCAATCAAACTTCGTAAACAACATGACTTAATTTTACTTCAGGTTCCCGCGCCCGCTTAAAAAAACGGCCGACAAACGGGGCAAAAACTCCCAAAAGCAGAGAAAGCTTTCCAAGGTTGAAACCAGGAATCGTACCGAAACACTGAGCAGAAATATGTTATTGCCTTATCACCCGAGCCAAACGTAACATTATGAAACCCATTGACGTCCTCGCAACTTCTTGAAGTTGTCACTTCAAAAAACGATGCGTCGTTGACCCTCGGCACAGTAAACTTATACTGCGAATAGGTTTTTAAAATTGTTATATTAAAAGTCTAGAATAAACAGTAAATGATATTTTCGAAAAAAATTCATAAGCTGCGTATCGAAGAGTGACCAAAACCTGAACCTGACATCTTCGCAAAGAGATATTCGTGTAATGAATGGGAGAAGCATTTAAGCTTAAATTCAGCTTGGATGTTGTAGTCACGATCGTGTTTTGAGCTAATTTTATGAATGAACAAACTCAAAGCAAAAGACAGAGAAGCCGTTTCTTGAAAGTTTTTATTCAAAATCCAAAAAGTTAAAAAACACATGACAGACTAGAAACAATAGAAAACTCCCAAAGCACAAACTCAGCCAAAACGCTAAAAATCTTCAATGTTTACTCAAGTTTGGGCTTATAGAAGATAATGTCACAGTTTTTCAATGATCATGAAATTCAGAATTCAAGTAGTCAGTTGATCAATTGTGGCGCTGAAAAAATTTGAAGGAAAAAAAACTACGAATTTTTAAGAAAATGCTTTTTTCGTGAGGAGGACTCTTAAACGCTGACAAACGTCAACAACTAGCTAAAACTATAATTTCTATATCTTTGCATTGCTCGAAATCGCGCGCATTTACAAGGCCCTAAAGTTTTTTGCTGACTTGCAAGGACCCATCTGTTATAAAGATCCCCAAAATCAAGGGATACATCTCGTAGTTTATTAGATATAATTGTGTAAAGTTGACTTTTCATTTTCGCAAAAATTATGACCTTAATTTGGAAACCGCTGAATTTCTCGAATTGGGTCTTTGCGATTTTGGTGAAAGTCTGTTCAGCGCAAGGCACTAATGAGCACTATGTGTAACCGAGAGATTTTCACGAAAAAATGACGGCAACAGCAGATTTTCGACTCACACCTCAAAGGGGCGTGGCATTATAACCACGTGACATTTACTCCGATCGCCAAAAATTTTATGTTCTGTTGCAGATTGATCTATATGTTATCCATTCTATGTGTTAGACTTACGATAAAAGTAAAGGTGGGGATACCAGAGAGCTTCAAAGTAGGATGGTACCCTCATAAAATAACTGGGTCGAGTCACCTTAAGTCTCACTGGACCCCTGTATAAGTTTTGGTTAGTTCATCAGTTCTTACGATTTCTTTGGGGAACTACTTCAAGCTCGATCAAGCGTTTACAACTGTTCGACTTGTTTGAACTTGGGCACGCATCATCTCCATCGGGCTCCTTAGTGTTCAGACAATTACTACATACAAATATCTCGCGGTCAAACGGTGGCTTGTTTCAGCGCTTTTTTATTCTTACAAAGTCTGCAACTGATCTCACCACTATCGCCACTTTGTTGAACAGTGAGAAGACAGTAGTGGATAAGGCACCGGTTACGCCGGTTCTTTGTGGATTTAATTAACTTTTTGAGTGGTATAAATTAACGCAGATGACGTCATGCATCTCATTAAGATAGGATGATGTCATAGTTTAAATTAATGCCCATGACGTCACGCATGCCGTTAAGATAGGATGATGTCATAGTTTATCTTTAGCTGGCTGACATCATGCATGCCTTTAAGATAGGATGATGTCATAGTTTATTTGTAGCTGGCAAGGAGCAAGTGACGTCAGAATTTCCTAGAGTTGACGTCATCAAAAAATGTCGAGATCATAATCTATAAACAGAAAAGTGGTTTTTATATAATTAGCTATTTGCTACAGTCTTCTGATTAGATATTGTTTGCTATAGTCTTCTGATTGGATATTGTAGAAACTGTTACGTGTTCAAAATAAGAGCGGGCAAATTTTGAACGTGTTATCCTTGCAGATTATACTAAATGAAAAATCTTTAATCATTAAATTATTTTCACTAAAAATCGGTTATAAACAAAAGTAAGACATGGAGGTTAACGGAAAAATCTTTACTTCAAAAGAAGGGAAACGGAGGTTAAGCAAATGCGAAATCGTACTAATTTTTCAGGCAAAACATGAAAACGAGGTCGAAGCTCAGCGAAGCGAAAAACTGCCCATCAAGCAAAAATGTCAATCTTTGTTTACGTGACTCTGTAGAAAGTATTGCACAGGGTATGAAAATTCTATAGAAAACAACAGGTGGCTCTAAAGTAAACCCTAGCTCTCTTGGTTCTTAAATCAACTCCATTCTTGTTCCTAATGAGTGGAAAGTCTATTTATAAAAAGAGGGAATAAGAGATGCGATCCCCTAGCAACACATGTCTTCTTATTTAGCACTAAAAATCGGATATATAACAAAACACATACACACATACAAAAAGTGGAGCTGAAAACTCTCTATTTCAATTTTGACTCACCATTACAAAAGCGTTTTCTCCGTTCCATCTAGAGGAAACGACTAACTATTGAAATCTCAGCGCTTGATGAGCTTATGGTTTTGTCAATTTACGCGCCGTTAGCGTTAGTCAGTTAATTATGCGGGGTAACATGTCTAAAGTTGAATACAAATTAGTTCATCTCTACAGCTAGACCCAAGGGAGCACCTTGACTTATTATTGTAAAAGCACAAACAATTGATAACTTAACAAGGATCCATTTAAACACGCGACAAATAAATTGACAAGACACGAGATACAGTTTTAAAAACTTTATTGAAAACCAGTGACAAAAAGAGTCAAATACACAGCGATTTGGAAGGGATGGAAATTAGACCTCCTCTTCGTTCTCCTCTTTAGAAGGTGAATAAAAATTGGTTTCCAACGTCTTGGCGTTTTTGTGTGTAATTAATCCACAATCGTGACACCGAAGAAAGCCCTCTTTGATGTATTTTCTCTCCTCGGGGATCTGGTGATCGCATATAGGACAACTCGTGTAGTTATCGTGCCAAAAGCATTTAGGACATTTCATGATCAATGTGGAGTACACATTAGAGTTTTCGCAACGTTCACAGGGACTTTCAGAGTGAAAGGTGGTGGACGTTTCAGGGCTACTACTTTCTGCTTCCTCACTATCGTTTTCAGTGTCGTTGTCGCTCTCTTGGGTGCCTTCAGTTTCAACGCCATTCTCAGAAGCCACTTCCTCCTCCTCCTCCTCCTCCTGATTTTCAATATCCGATGAACTCTCCTCCTTATTACTCACATTATCGGAAGTATTTTCTACATTTCGGTAGCCTTTTTCCGTTTCTATTAAATCACTTGAAAACTTTTTGTTTTTGATTAAACCTTTATCAATTCCTAACTCTGCAAGTCCATCTAGAAACGTATTCAGCGCACGAGGTTTGGTAACCTCATTGTTATGAGGGAGTAACACATACTCAACTAGCTCGGCGATGTTTGTGACGGGAATAGTGCGTTTATTTCGAAGTAATTGTCCACTGGGAGTCCAGAAAAGAATATCTTTGGACGCGGCCATAGTATGCAGCAAATCAGAAGCACGCTTTTCCGACACTGCTCGGGAAAGATGACTCAAAACATCTTTTATTCTTGGTTCTTCATCCTCGCTTTCATCACCAGAACTTTCGCTTTCTTCATGTTCACTCTCGTGTTCTTCTTCAACCAAATCTATCTTTCTCTTCATTTTGATGAGTACCCGTGACAGACCGTAGCTTCAAATGAGTAACTTATAGTTTCGTTTCCTCTTTTATAGCATCAAAAATCCTAGGCTTGTAACAGCAGGTACCAATAAGTCTTGAATAAAACCATCACTTTCTTGTACAAGGATTCGCTTCTTTGTTTTGTAAGGGACATTTGTTTCTGCTAGGTTTACTAGAGCATCCTTATATGGCAACACGTTCCGCTTATTTTCTTCGGGGATAAGAATGTATTCCTTAAGTATATTGTATAAGACTTGGACTAATGCATGTAGTTGCTGTGGACTGGCTGTCCGTAAAAGAAACTGTCGCTGATGAGCTGGACAAACAGCTAAGAGTTGAAGAAAACCACGATTGTTCTTGATAACTTGAGACATTGCGACAAACTGAACGTATAATAGTAGTTTGCAGTCTTTTATTGACTGCCGTGGAGTAAAACAATGGAAATGTGGTGGTGGTGGTGGTGGTGGAGGAAAACAATAGAATTGTGGCGGCGGTGGTGGTGGTGGAGGGAAAACATTAGAATTGTGGTGGCGGTGGTGGTTGTGGAGGGAAAACAATAGAATTGTGGTGGCGGTGGGGGTGGTGGAGAGAAAACAATAGAATTGTGGTGGTGGTGGTGGTGGTGGAGAGAAAACAACAGAAATATGTGGTGGTGGAGGAAAACTATTGAATTTTATAGCCTTCAAAACTATATCAATGCGCATTATGCTACCATTTTCTCAGTCTACATTCTGTTCCTGAGGAGTTGACATGAGTTGGCTCTGTTCTGTCTGCGAAAAATCATTTAGTAGAAAGGATAGCATGCAAAGGCACGTGATGTCTAAACACCACAATGTTGGTCTCACCCCATTTCAAACAGTTCCAATATTTTCACAGAAATGTCAGCGGTTTCGCTTCGAGCACCCTTTCACCTCCATGATTGCCGGAATGACCGGGTCCGGAAAAACGGCCTGGGTTCGATCGCTATTGCAACAAGCTTCACAGACCATTTATCCTCCCCCGGAGAGGATCGTTTGGTGTTATTCACAATGGCAGCCTGCGTATACAGAAATGCTAGTCGCCATGCCAAACATTGAATTCGTCAAGGGAATTCCTATGGCTTTGGAGCAGGATTCCTATTTTGACGTGAACAAACGGAATTTGATCGTGTTTGATGATCAGATGATTGACGCCAGTAAAGACAAGCGAATTGTGAACCTCTTTACTCGTGGTTCTCATCATCGCAATCTGAGCGTGATTTATATCGTGCAGAATCTATTTCATCAGGGGAAAGGTAGCCGCAGCATAAGCCTAAACAGCCATTATCTGGTGTTATTCAAGAATCCGCGAGACAAATTGCAAATCCTGACTCTGGCAAAGCAAATGTATCCCGGGCAAACTGATTTCTTTTTAAATCAGTACGAAGAGGCTGTAAAAAGACCTTTTGGTTATCTTCTGATTCATCTGAAAACTACTACCCAAGATAATTGTCGGTTGCGAACAAACGTCCTACCCAGTGAAGAAGGCTTTAACCAAGCAGGGTTTCAGGAAAATATTCCTCAAGAGCTTCTAAAATATCTGAAGCAGCAAACTCTTTCGCCTGTCCCGCTTCTTCCAGCTATGCAAGAAATACAAGGCAACATGGATGGCGTACTTTCTCGAAACGATCTTCGGGACGATGAAAAAGCTAAACGATACTTTCAGTTGGAAAACAGATACCTGGCTTTTAAAGAACAATTAAATACAAGAACACGACCGGAAGAAATAATCAGCACTGTTCCAGACTTAACATCAAGGACACAAGATTCTTCGACAGCAACGACAGCATTCTCGACTTCCCTCAACCCCTTTAATGTAACACCTGAATTAACACAAGCGGCTATCTCTCAAAAACCTGACAAAGAAAGCCTCACCCCTCCACCACCCTTAAATCCTGCTTTCCTGACCCCTCCTCCCACAGTAGAAACCCCATCACCACAAGGCCCGAAGCGCAAGAGGCGTCGGATTCAATTTCTAAATTATTTGGATGATCATAAATCTCATGGCAAACAGCTGAAGAAACGTCGGCATAAGAAATTTCGAGTTAGACCTTACAAGTACTCCATGGGCGAAGAAGATGATTAATTTCCATCCCTTCCAAATCGCTGTGTATTTGACTCTTTTTTGTCTTTTAAGTCAAGGTGCTCCCTTGGGTCTAGCTGTAGAGATGAACTAATTTTTTATTCAACTTTAGACTTGTTAGCCCGCATAATTAACTGACTAACGCTAACGGCGCGTAAATTGACAAAACCATAAGCTCATCAAGCGCTGAGATTTCAATAGTTAGTCGTTTCCTCGAGATGGAACGGAGAAAACGCTTTTGTAATGGTGAGTCAAAATTGAAATAGAGAGTTTTCAGCTCCACTTTTTGTATGTGTGTATGTGTTTTGTTATATATCCGATTTTTAGTGCTAAATAAGAAGACATGTGTTGCTAGGGGATCGCATCTCTTATTCCCTCTTTTTATAAATAGACTTTCCACTCATTAGGAACAAGAATGGAGTTGATTTAAGAACCAAAAGAGCTAGGGTTTACTTTAGAGCCACCTGTTGTTTTCTATAGAATTTTCATACCCTGTGCAATACTTTCTACGGAGTCACGTAAACAAAGATTGACATTTTTGCTTGATAGGCAGTTTTTCGCTTCGCTGAGCTTCGACCTTGTTTTCATGTTTTGCCTGAAAAATTAGTACGATTTCGCATTTGCTTAACCTCCGTTTCCCTTCTTTTGAAGTAAAGATTTTTCAGTTAACCTCCATGTCTTAGTTTTGTTTATAACCGATTTTCAGTGAAAATAATTTAATGATTAAAGATTTTTCATTTAGTATAATCTGCAAGGATAACACGTTCAAAATTTGCCCGCTCTTATTTTGAACACATAACAGTTTCTACAATATCCAATCAGAAGACTATAGCAAACAAAATCTAATCAGAAGACTGTAGCAAATAGCTAATTATATAAAAACCACTTTTCTGTTTATAGATTATGATCTCGACATTTTTTGATGACGTCAACTCTAGGAAATTCTGACGTCACTTGCTCCTTGCCAGCTACAAATAAACTATGACATCATCCTATCTTAAAGGCATGCATGATGTCAGCCAGCTAAAAACAAACTATGACATCATCCTATCTTAACGGCATGCGTGACGTCATGGGCATTAATTTAAACTATGACATCATCCTATCTTAATGAGATGCATGACGTCATCTGCGTTAATTTATACCACTCAAAAAGCTAATTAAGTCCACAAAGAACCGGCGTAACCGGTGCCTTATCCACTACTGAAGACTGAGTAAGCTATTCGGTAATTGATCGAATCTGTTTCCTTCATACAGGAATGTCAATTTGTGGAAGACAGGATTAACTCTGTGTAGCTATATCTAGAGATCATCCCCGAAATTTCCAGTCAGCTTTAATCCATATACAGGGAATCTAGGGAACCAGAGAAAGAAAACTAAAGAAAAAAAATCCGCACTAGACGAACTCGGTTGATATGTCGACTTAGCTACAAGGCCTGATAGTCAGATGGAGGCAGTTTGTGGGTGATTATGGAGGTACATCGCGGCGAAGAGAGAATAAAGGGCACATATGAATGTAATACCGCGTAGCAACAGAGCACAGATGATGTAACAGAGCATTTAATATGAGCACATATTTTCAAAGTTAGAATATCAACCCGGACAATGACCGTAAGCCTTAGTACAAGGAATCAGTGGGAATTGATTTTCTCTCCCACCATTTGCGATGTAAAAAGGGCTACACTACACAACATTTACCTGTATCACCATGCTGTCTGCAATTCAAAATTAACCAGCTTAATACGGACACCGGTTGATACGGACAACGGACACTTTCCTCTGTGTCCCGTGTCACTGGTCTCATATATTTTCAAACCCGCTCTATGGATACTGTCTATCTGCGCGCTGTCTATGACCGATTATCTTACCGGTGAAAACCTATTATAGAAACAGCGAATTGCCTTTAAAAGTTCTCTCTTATGTTCAGTCCACCTATCTGAGACGCAAACGAAAAGTGTCAGTACAAATTTAAGTCACAGATTCAACTGTTAATCAGTCAAAGAAGTAGTTTTAGTCCGAGACTATGATAACTGATTGTGAAGTTTCTTTACTATTAACTTGTTACCATTACTGGCATGAAATGAAATAACGTTTTCTCGTAAAAATGTCTGCTTTAGTCTCAATGTCGATAAAACGTGAATCCATGACACTTTTTTCTGAAGGCCCCCTTAATGCGGACACCAGAATAATACGGGCAGTATTGCATGTTCCCTTGGTGTCTGTATTAACCGGGTTCCACTGCACTGTATTGGGAATTTTGTTATTTCAAAAGGTGGCTTTCATTTTTACGACGTTCTTAATTTCGGCTCTTATTAATTCATTGCTAACAATAACAACAGTACCGTCATTGAACTAACTGATAGGGTTCGTCATCTTGGAGTTTAGACAAAAACCTAACACTGGCAAACTGCATAAACGAGACATGCAGAAAAGTAGTCAATGCCATAAGATCCATAGGGCGCATTCGCAAATACCCTACTAACGGAAACTTCAAAACTGTTAGTCAATGCTCTTTCACGTTTGGATTACTGTAACAGTATCCGTTATGGTCTTTTTGAACAAGAACCTGACAAACTTAAAAGAATTCAAAACACTGCAGCACGTCTTATTACTGGAACTAAACAACATGAACACATCACACCTGCTCTTCGTGAGCTACTCTGACTGCTAGTTGAATCACGTAAAATATTCAATGTTATTCTCATTACTTTCAAGATTCTTGACGGACTTTCTCAGGGCTATCCCGGAGTAGTCAATCGATAAATCGATGAAAATCGGTAAATCTGATTTGATTGATATCGATTGTATCGATCAATCGGTACAAATCGATGACACACTCGTTTTTTTAATCAATTTATCTTGATTTGTACAAAAAACATAATGGCGGACTTCCGTTACAAATCGTTAAAACCATGAAAAATCGATAAAATCAATTTGAGACCAATTTGACACAGCAATTCAGTTCATCGATTTTCACCGAATTCCGTTATCAATCCATAAAAATCACTTGATTGCTACCGATTTTTATCGATACCGATTTTTATCGATTGACTACTCCGGGGGGCTATTTGACGTCTCCGTTACAACAATATCATCCACCACGAGGTCTTCGTTCATCCTCCAAATCACCTTTACTGTCCCTACTGTGATCTCGGTGACATACGGTGAACGCGCGTTTTCCTTCTGTGTGTCTACATTACTGAATACTCTTCCCGATTCTATAGTAAAATTCATTACCTGACGAGGGAATTCACGTTAAATACCTTGCTTCGTTAACCAATCAGAATGCGAGATTTTACTCAATTATGCGATTCTCTTAAAAATGCAGACTCACTCTCGTCCTTTAAATTTGCCCTAGAAAAATTCCTATTTGAAAGTTATGAGAAACATTACCTAGGTTTTATTTTGTTTATATTTATTTTGTATATCTATTTACTCTTGTTGTCAGAAATAAACAGAAATATTATCCAATTTCATTATGCGACTGTATCATGATCATATTTATTTTTGTTTATAACTTGTAAGCGCATAATTATTATTATTATTATTAAAATTATTAAAACTGCAGTTGCACCTAACTCATTCTACTCAAAAAGGTACTTTGCGCGGGAATTTGACACCTGGTAAGGACGGACAAACCATCAGTGAACCTATCGTTTCTCGAGCTTCTGCAGTGTTTAAGGCGAAGAAATGGCACAATGGCCAGAGCTTACTTCAGCTACAACAAATCAAGGACTTTTCCTTTATTTATGTTGTGGCTTTTGGTAGCTTGCCAGGCCGTGTCAAAACCGTTTTGACTTTGAAATTTGGAGTTGTGCAAATTCAAACAACAAAATAAGAAAGGCTACCTACAACTGGAAGTGCGAATGGAAATTGGCAGGGTATAGACACGACAACAGAGTATACTGAGACACGACACAAAAATTGAACGAATCGTTTCAGAAGAAAAAGTTTAGAACTCTTTTCTCACAAATCCCACAGATTCTTTTATAAAATTCAACTCTATCGCTCCGATAGTCAAGAGTTTTATTGCTTGTCCATTTTGGTATTGTGTGTTACTAAGATATCTGTGTTCTGGAGAGCGAATAGATTTTTTACTGTAAAAATATGCATCCTTTTTATCCTTCAGGGCATGTGAGGTAAATTGGGCTCTGTGATACGTACAGACGACTTCAATCGTTGCTGTTTGACGAATTTTTTCCCGGCTTGTGGTAAGCTTAGCTACACCTTCTTTATATAATAGTTCCTATCTAACAAGGAAAACCAACAACAGAAAAGAATGCAATAGCCATGTAAAAATTGTCAAGACTCAACGGGGATCAGGTTGCTTATTATACACAACGGTCGAGTAAGTTTCATATGAATTTCAAACAAAAAAATTCGGTCGCCTCTGAATGACTGTTTTGTAGTTAATCTGTACACAACTTTTGAATGTACAATAACAATCCAAATACCCTTCAGAGTAGCTTCGATCTGCGCATTTTAGTGTCGACGGATCGGATCGGATTTCTCATAGTAAGTAACGGTTGAGTAAGTTTAATACAAATTTAAAAAATTATGCGATCGCCACTAAATGACTGCTTTGTAGTTAATCTGTATTTAGCTTTGAATGCACAATAACAATCCAAATACCCTGCTGGCAAAGTACCTTCAATCTGTACATTTTAGTAAATAGAAGTGTTAAAGTCGTTTTAAGGGCATTATTAAAAAAGCCAAACGCAACTTTTAAAAATAGACTTAAACATATCGTGGCAATTTCTAGTAAGTTTAGCACAGGATATGAGGCCTATACTGCCCCGATACATTTCAACATCTCATCCATATGAGGATTACATTAGACTGAATGTCTATTGACTATCTATAAATGAATCTGTTTTTAGCACGGCAATCATTGTTTTGATAAGCTACGACGCGAAATTTGTTCTTGTTAAGAGTCAGCGGGGACCATAAAATAGCCTAGAGATAGTGATGATTCATCAAGTAGACTTACTCAACGAAACTTGACTTTCATTTCTCGAGGTTTACACGAAAAGGTTTCACACTTTTTTGGATCCGAGAGGACTTCAACTATGTTTGAAAAATCTAGTTTCGTCGTCATTGTTCTTATCCTTTTTTCAAGCAGTTTTGCTAAAAGCAAACCTAAAAGTTTCGATTTCAAAAAATCACCGGCGCTTACGGTTCACAAAAAGCCTCAACCGATCGATCAAACATTTAACATCAACAACTGGGGCCTCGGAAAAGCTGATCGAAAACTGCTAACCGAGATGAAGAACAAAATTGACCACCTGTACCAGAAATCGACAAGCGCTAAAGGTATAAACTTTTTGCAATTTAATCAAACTTTCAGTTAATTAAAAGAGCGACTAATTGTGTGAGGTTTATTAATAGTGCGACTTAATGTTTGAGGCTTATTAATCAACTGGAAATTTTTCTTCCTTTGAGTTTGTCCGCAAGATGGTTGGGTTTACTACGGCAACTTCAGTTACCTCATCATCGACATTCGAACCCTGAAATGGAGCGATGCTCGACGAACATGTCAGATGCTTGGAGGAGACCTCGCTATAATAAAATCAGCTGCTGAGAATAACTTCATATTCACCTTGCTCAAGAAACAGAAAACAGTCACATTGCATGGTGTGTGGCTTGGTTTTGTCCGGAAGGCGGACAACAAATTCTACTGGATTGATGACACTCCACTGGCGAAAGCTTACACGGCTTGGGCAAGCCGCCAGCCAGACAGCGTGAGCGAAAAGTGTGGAAACATGCTTGGCTTGGCAAACAGCCTTGGAGGCAAGTGGAACGACCTATCTTGCGATTTCGATCCAAAGGCTTGGAAGTACGCCCCAGTTATCCTTTGCAAGAAAAAGCAAATTAGGTGACTTGCGTCCCAAAAGTCAAATAGAGTAGAGCACTTTGCTGTAATGCCATTTAATAAACTAAATAATTCGACGTCAATCAAAACTAACGATTTTGGGCAAGGACGGGGTACGTATACTTATTGTCATGAGAATTGTTTGTCAAATGAAGCTGCTTTAGATTGAAAATAAATAAATTAAAATCAAAAATAAAATGGCGGTTACACTTAAAAATGCTGTTCTTTCGTTGATGATCTTTATTTGCTACTTTTACTAATGGATCGTGTGTCTTTCAGTTGAAGGTAGATCACTATTTCTCGACACAGAAGGATAATAGGGATCTCAGGCTAGCGACACTACGAAAACATGATTATCAACACGAGTTGCCTGCTACAATAAGCGCCCAGAAAATTAATAAGGATATAACAAATAAACGAAAAAAGCTTTCTTGTATTAACACAAAAATGTTTTGATAGTTTGACCACCTGCCACGAATCAAACTTGAGAAAAGAGTAAGTAATGTATAGGCCCAGTGTCCTACTGTTTATTATTATTATTATTATTATTATTATTATTATTTTGTTTGTTTGTTTTTGTTTTGTGAGGAGCCTTTTTATTAGCCCGAATTTCATCCGATTACTTCGAGTCGTTATTAGCTCCCTCAGTGACGTCTGAATCGACCGGCCGTCAGTGCTGTCCAGTGACGTCACTACTACTTTGCTTTAATTCATGCAAAAAGTAAAACACGATTTTCAAGTGGCAAACGAAGAAATATCTTGTGGAAATGTCGACAGGATACAGAATTGCTTTACTCTTTTCGATCGTAATTCATGTCAAACGTTCAAACTATCAACTGCATGCAGTAGTGCATGAATAACTCTGAAACGGTTGTAATTCAGTAATCAAACTCGGTCGCAATCACGCAATGAAATAAATACACACACTCTAAAATCGAGATTGCTCCGAATATCTCAATTTAAGAAAACGTTTTCTTATTTTACGAGAATTTAAAACAAATCATAGGATAAGAACTCTTTTCTCTGTAATTTAAACAGGTAGATTTGAATTTACGAGAACAAAATCGTATTCTATGATTTGTTTTAAATTTTTTTTCTTAAAATAAGAAATCTCGATTTTAGACACACGGAACACTTAGTTCAAAAACACAACAATTTCCTTCTAATTGAAAAGAAGCTATTTGGTCCTTAACAAAGAAAAAAGAAAACAATGAAACAAGAAAGGAAAGCTAACAGCATCATTACACTTGACGGCGAAAATAGCAAGAAGGTCGAATTATAATATTGATCTCATAAAACTTCGCATAAACAAATTCACTGCGAAAACCACAAAGCGTCCCTAAATGAAAAACCAACCGACTTAACATTGAACTTAACATTGAACAGGATAAAAAACGCAAAGCCTCGTTAATCAAGCAAGAAACTGAATGAATTGAATGATTTTGCTCCTTTTTTCTAACTCCTTGTATTTCGGAGTAATTCAGTTAGGGGGAGTCTATTAGACGCGAGTGTTTATTAGAGAAGGGCGTCTAATAAAATTTTAACAGCGTAGAGGGCGTGTTTATTAGATAAGAGGCGTTTATTTGGGAGTTGGCATCAATTTTACGATACCGAGAACACCTCGTTCCCAGGGTCCTTTCACCGAGAGCTAGTAACTAGTGATTGACATAACGAAAGTGCATTCAAGGCCTGTGTGCAGGTGTTTTCCGGAGGAAGAGGGGGATTGGAGAGCACTGTAATCCCATTGGTTTTTGCTGCATGAAGTTTTTCTTCCCCTCCCCTCTCATTTCTCACGACCGAATCCGCCTCTACTTTTAAAAACTGAGAGGTTGGGTGCCCGAAAACATACGCCAACACTGCAAGCTAAAATGCGCTAATCTCGGCTTTCATCTCATAAAGGTCTCCTCCGCCTGGGTGGGTTTCTTTTGGTTCTCTGCCGCCTTTCGAATTAACACTAAAGTCTCACTGGACCCTTATATTAGTTCTGGTTAGTTCAGTTCCTAAGATTTCTTTGGGGAACTACTTTAAGCGTTTGAAACTGTTCCGCTGGTTTGACAACTTGGGAACGCATGCGCATCACCTCAAACGGGCTCCTGAGCGTTCAGACAATTACTACACAGAAATCTTTTACAGTCGAAACAGCGCTCTTTTTACTTGCAAAGCCCGTAACTGATCTCACCACTATCGCCACTTTGTTGAACAGTGAGAAGACTGAGCAAGCTATTGTGAAGAAAACTGGTCGTTAACCGATCGAATCTGTTTCCTTCATGCAGGAATGACAATTTGTGGAAGATAGGATTAACTCTGAGTAGTATGAGCTAGAGATCATCCCGGAACGTCCCAGTCAGCTTCAGCCATTGTCAGCCTAGTCCCTAGGCATTCTCTCTTGCCCCGTTGTCGAGCCGAGAACGCCTAGGGACTTGGCTGAGCCATTGTATAACCGGGGAATCAGGGAACCACAAAAGGCAAACTAAGCAAAGAACCTCCGGGCTAAATGTACTGTTATTCTTTCGACTCATTTATAAGCTCTGATAATCAGATAGAGGCAGTTCGCGGGTAATTATGGTCGACTAAAGCGGCAAAGAGACCATGGAGGGCACATATAAATGTAAAACCGCGTAACACCTAAGCTTAGATGAAGGAACGGGGAATATGAGTATATATTTTCAAAGCTAGAATCTCAACCGACAATGAACGTAAGCCATTATAGTACAAGGAATCAGTGAGAGTTAATTTTCGCTTGCACCATTTGCGATATAGAAAGGGCCACACTCCACAACATTATTTGCATCATAATGCTGTCTGCAATTCTTGCTTATCCGTGGCCATTTTAAGGAATTTCTCACTAAGCTGCAGTACAACGTTATAAGGTGAAGGAAGCTTGCAAATTGAGATCGTCAAGTTCATTTTATTCAAAAAGTAGCTTATTTCTTTAAAATATTTACATAAAATTTTACAGCATTGAAGTAGTCTCACTAAAGTCTTTATCATTATCACTTACAATTCTCGTGACAAAAGAGCTAATTAATTCTATTTCTCTTAGATTTCCAGTTCCCATTATTTTTTACGTATAAATAAATTAACATTTTAGCATTCTGTCAGGAAATATCTTTAATTTAAAATATTTAAATATTCAAGTTTCAATGTTCAGTAACACTGACTGAGACAACTTGATTCCGATAGATAACAGCTCAGTATGTTCTTAAAAAGTGTCTTCTTTTTCACCTTGAGGTAAAAAAAATATTCTTCCACTTTTTGCACACTGTCGCGCGAAGCTGTTCTTGCTTTTCAGTATATGGATGAAATAGTGAAGTGTAATGATTCAAATGAATTATTTAACGAAGCACCGTTATTTGCTAACGATTACTTGTCAATACATTTTATTTTAGTTTTCGTTTTTTTTTTCAAAATGAAATTTGTTACCTTCTTCGTTTTCTCTCTGGCTTTGCCTTTTCTTGGTAACGGACAATCGAACGACCGTTAACAAGACCAGCTAAAAACAAGTATTTATATTTCTCCGTTTCAATACTATAAAAAATTTTCGTTTCTTTTCAGAATTATTTGCTGCTTGTTAAGAACAGCGTTCTAACAACTAGGAAAATCTACGTGGTTGCCTTTATACTAAGGCGGACAAACTGCGTTCTGCAATCAGGGGATCGTTTCCAGCGCTCAGTTTTAACAGCTATAGGCATTTTGTTGAAAAAGGCCTCCGGGATCAAAGGGCGGTGGATCAGTTCTTCGGTTCATCTCGCTCAAACACAGTCGCCTTTCTTAAAGCGGACTGACAAGCTGAACTTGTATAGTCAAGAAATCCTTTCATTACAGCAGGAGTGAACAATGGAACAGAACCAGTCTTTAGTTCACCTCGCTCAACCACAATCTCCTTTCATAGGTGGGCAAACCGAGTTTCTGCTTCTATATCAGGGGATCGTTAACTAAGAAAACACCTCACAGCCCATCACATTCAGTACAGTACCAGGGGTATCATCTTCTCCACAACGTCACCGGGACGTTTTTGGCGACGGCCTGGTCTCATCGTAGCTAGAATAATCCTCTTGTATTGAGCATGGTATATTCTGACACGTGCCATTCAATGACCCGTATTTGGGAGGGGTCGTGGGCTCATACATTAGACACGGGCTTTTGGATGATCCAGTTGTCTTAGAGCAGCTTGTGCTAACTGAGGCAGTCTTACTGAGGAGCGCATCTTGAACGGTCACGTCTACCACAGCGCCATCTTGCAATAAGAAATTGCAATAGTTAGGAAACAGGTAAGAATATCGAGCAAGCGGTCCTCAGCATGCATTCTTCTAAACATCCATTTCATAACCTGTCATTTTGCAAGGGTTACAAACGTCAAGAGAGGGAAGAGGAGGGGGAGGGATGGCTAAACGCACATTTCTTATCCCCTAAAGCCAGTGTACAGAAAAATCACAGGATGATAACAAAAAGGAAAGGCCAGAGGAAACAGTAAACATTGCTTTTCGTTAAACGTGTTTCACCAGTTGAGCCTTAGATGAAGAATACCCTCACAACCGAAAGGCACTTAACTGGCCTCTTACTACTGTTGAGAATCAATCAACGGAGAGGAACGGTGACAGGTGAACTCATTTTCAATCTTAGAGTCAAGGAAGGAAATATAAACGCAATCAGTTACAGGTGATTTTAAAATGGCCAGGTAGTACCAGCGGACCCTTCGTGGCTAGAAAGGCAGATGAATACTCTGGCAATTAAAATTAAAGATACACTCTTGTGTTTGATTCTACTGTCACATATAAAACCTTTTAACAGAGAATGCAAACGAATAGCACTTGACTTTCACTGGAAATTTGTCTAAAAGCGATTCCCCACTTTATAAACGAGAAGGGGACTGGAACCGAAACGAGTCCCGCTATTGGTTCTGGGATCGTTAGAATCGGTCAGCGATTGGCCAATTTTTTCCCCTCTGCCTAGTGACAGTCCCAGAAGTCTTTGCGAAAAATAGCTCGCCCCAGTTTCCTCGTTCCAAAAGTGACAAATGCAGCTTAGAAATCACGGCAAAAGGTTGAAAGGTTTACGTTACCTTCTTGAAGTTATATTGACCGCTTTCCACAAAATAGTGTCACGAGTTATTACTGCTTTTCAAATTCACCCGATGCTTCGCCTACTCTTAAGTTTGCACCAGGGACTGGAATGAATTCAGTTACAGTGAATGGTGAAAAATTGACTAACCTTTAAAATCACCTTTAAATTCACCAATCTTTGTCTTAAGCATTGTTAAAAGAACCAGCAGAGAAATAATAGTGGCTCCACCGGTGACAACTACCATAACTTCTCTGTAGTACAGATCACATTTAGGGCAACATGCTCTGAAAAGAACCATGGAGCTAATTAATTAAATCGACCTTGAACAATTAAAGGGGTTATTGTCACGCTATTTGCTACTGAATAAAAAGTTAAAACGCGTCTTCTCATAAATTAAATTCTTAAATGGTCCAGTTTTGTTATTTAAAACTCTATTAACCGTAAATCCTCTATTAAGCCCTCCGGGGGGCTTATTTTTTCCAAGCACTTTTGATGGGGGGAGGGGGCTCAATAGAGACGGGGGGGGCTTATTTAATGCTCCTGGTCAGCCATATTTCTTTCATGCCCCCCCCCCCTCAAATTCCACCCAACCGCTACCTAATAAAAAAAATGAACGGTCCCTAAAAAAAGACAACTGCGAGTTTTCAGGGGTGTAGCCGGGAACTTTCTAGCAATACGCACATTGTTCCAAATTTTCCCCAACTACGTTTCCCAAATCGTGTTCACGCGGGTAACTCGATTTTCTTTGCGCTATGAATCAGTATGCGATTCATAACGCAATATTGAACGTAGGACCGTGTTTTGCAGGCCACAGTTAAAGCCTTCGCATTTTCTTCAGCAACCGCTTAATTCACCTCGGTTTTTTTTCTTTGCAATGTTCCTCTATTTTCTTTTTGTTTTTATAGTACGTAGGGTTATTTTTGGACAAATAGCTACGCCCCTGAAAATGTTTTGAAACAATTTCATACATCTATTCCGTCAACACTACAGTTCTAAATCATTCTGGCATAGAAATTCGGAGGAAAAGTTAAAATAACTAGTATTAAGTAAAAATGAGTTTTGATTTCACACTCGTACATGTGTGGATGATGATGATGACCGACCCCAGTCGGCAAAGCTGTGGTGTTTCCACTCCCTGGACTGTGCATACCTCCATGGCTGAAACCACATCATGGATGAGAATAGCAAAATGCAACATGTATTGAAGTCAAAAACGCGCCGGTTAAGCAGCAACGATCAGCAAATAGCAAAGGAAGGCATATTGTGAAGCAGTGAGGTATGTTTTGCGGTTACCAGCAAAGTGCAGCCAAGCAGAATCAATAGCATCAAGATTACAAAAAATAGTTACTAAATAAAATAACAATTATCCTTATTATCCTGACCTGCCTAGTTTAAGAGCTTTTAAGCTCTGAGGCCTGACCTGAGCTGTCTATGATGTGACCGAAAGAATAAATGAAATCGAAAGTCTAAGACATTACAAGAGTTGAAGTTGACGTCAATTCATAGCGGACAGTATGAATCTTCAACGGCATTTAGAAATCATCGATTCCGTTTGTGTCGAAACTGCGTGACATTACAAGAAAACGCCATGTTAGGAAAGTTCAATGGTGGAAAATCTCAGGGTCATAACTTCACGGAGACGAGGTGCCATTATGGCCACTGTAGAAACAACAAAAACAAAAACAACAACAACGTGCACTGTCACGTTTCCGTGTCCAAGGAAACCAAGCGATGCGCGGTCAAGGCGTGGCAGACCAAATACGTTCAGATTCAAAGCCAACACATTCACATCGGACAGTCGTTTTTATCAACATCAACCTTAACTGTACGACTTCCAAAATATTTTTTTCTTCGCACAGTGAGTTGGGCATGGTTTTTCATCCTTTTCTGGTGTAACCCAAAAAGGCGGCTTTCTTGAAGGAAAGAATTTATGTGGCGACAAGAGACGACTAGAGTTTCAAGCCATGATCGAGGAGCTCCTTATTCTCAATCCCATGGCATTAACTTTGCTTTTACTGGGATGGATTTACTGTCCAAGACGGACACTCACCAACGGGTCCAAGAAGTCGTTTTTGTTGCTTCATGTTGACCGCATGTACCTTATTGGTACTATTTTCGCGTTGTCATAAGACAACAACAGGGACAGTGGAATTGAAATTCCTTACGCGTGGATGCCTACAATAAGACAACATAGCAAACGATCTCTACCACAGTGGATCGCTGAGGGATCAGTTTCTTCCTCTCACAATGCCAACAACGCTTTTGGATCGAAACCCACCAACCATGAGCGAGGTTTCTGATACACCAATCACTAACGACCACGGTGGTACAAATAGTTCGACTCAGTAAATCAACACTATCGCCTAATGAAGACCTGCAGTGTGCGGTCGAAACGTCGTGATCAATATCAAAGTGACAATCGTGAGACAAACGATAAAACTAAACCCTTTATATTTTCGCGTTGTTCGTGATTGTAAAAAAAATCGCGAAATCAAAGACCCGCGAAAATAAATCCTCGCGAAATTTAATACCTACATAGGAAATTCAAATCAAAATTAACTTGTAATAGCACAGCATATACAGGATTATGTATTGACAAATAAGCAAATTGCTAACTGGTTTTACTGGTAAGCTCCATTTTGTATCTTCAGTTGTGAAATAGCTTTGGTTTGCAAAGATTGCATACATTGCTTGTTCCAGTTTATCAAGAAATTTTTAAAGGGTCAGACTATTTAAAAAAATAAATGAAAAGGAGAACGCTTAAATCGAGAAATTTGATGCAAATGATGTGCAAAATGCTACGCACACGAGTCTTTCGCGTATTTTTGTACATTGATTTCGTTGCGTACAGCGCTGCGTTCAAGCAGTGTTAGGTATGTAGCCGGTCTTTTGTGCAAACATTGCACACCAGATTTGCGACAGCGTTGCGCACAAAGTAAGTTACGCCCAACGTTATACAATGTTGCACAATTATTGACACTATATTGTTCACTCGTTTGACAATATTGAGCTCAACGTTTCTCCCAGTGCTATACATGTAAAATTTTGCACAAACGTAGTGCACTGTACTTCACATATTTGTGCAAAAAACTGTTTTTCATAATGTTGCACAAAATATTGTGCAAAATTCACAATGCATTACGTTGCACGTAACGTTATACAAACTGTTTATCACAATGTTGTGCAGTGTTTGCAAAACGTTAAACACAACGTTGTACAAGCCATTGTCGACAATGTTACGCTCAACCTTGCACACAGTGTTATTTAGTGTCGCACAAATGTTGTATACTCTATTGTACATAGTAATGTCGAACCTGTGGTTCACAATGTTGCGCAAAATGTGAGCAGAATTCACAATGCATTACATTGCACGCAACGTTATACAAACTGTTTATCACAATGTTGTGCCGTGTTTGCAAAACGTTAAACACAATGTTGTGCAAGTAGTTGTCGACAATGATACGCTCAACCTTGCACGCAGTGTTATCCAGTGTCGCACAAATCATAGTTATGCAAAATGTTGTGCACTATATTGTATATAATAGTCTGCAACCTGTGGTTTACAGTGTTGCGCAAAATGTGAGCAAAATTAAAAAATGTGCAGTGTTCTGCAAAGTATTACACGCACAAACTGTTGTTGACAATGCTGCGCTCAACGTGCACACAATGTTAAAAAAAATCGCAAAAGTGTTGTGAACAATGTTGGAAACAGTATTCGACAAACTGTTTTTCACTCTGTTGTACAAAAAAAGGGTACAACGTTGTCTCATGTACCATAGCTTCCTCTGCCTAGGTCTTTTAAGTAAATGGACTGTCTAACTGACTACAATTTACGATTTGTCCTCTAAACTATTATACAGTTATATTATATTGTCACATGAGTATACACGCCCTTTCACTCACAACGGCAAGTTGTCAAAAATTATATACTTACTCTCCCAAAGAATTGCAAGGATGAAATATCTGGATCAGCTGAACTGCGATTCCATTGGATAATTTATCGGTAAAACTCATGGCTCCATACACAAAGGCACCTGTTTCCTGTCAAATCCGAAATAACAATATTAGAACATTTTATGTGCAATATGCTGAATTCAAAACACTTTGATTCGGTCGTTGCCCATAAATTTATGAGATAGTGTTAAAGTTAGATAGTGCTAAGGATATGAACAACACAAGAGGGAAAACAGACTATGATCAGTTTGCTAAACTTGAAAACGTTGACGCAAATATTTCAAGTTGCAATCCGTTTCCATCCGGGCCATCGAAAGGCAAAGACATACACATTTAGTTGAGGTTTAGTTGCAGTGTAATTTTAAATGAAACTAAACCTTTATGTCAGGGTTATCTTTGATTCTCGTGGCAAAACATCATGACATACAGCAAAAACGCGATTAAGAACCTTGCATTTTCCCACGTTAGCCTAAACAGATTCTTACATAAATGGTAAGTAGCAAAAAGTTAGGCTATTTAGGTTCTTAAATAGGTTCTTATATTGTGAAGAAATGAATACATTGTAGCGAAGAGTATTTAGAGGCATTCAGCTAATTCCTTACGCAAAACCTGCATACGGTGCATTACATTGCAGTTGGGAGTAATAAGGACCCTCATGTCTCCAAAGAAGATACTGAATGCTGACCTATCTTGTTTGCCCAAGTGTAGAGATTTTTTAATATAGATTTTAGAAAACAAAGAAACTGTTTCAAATTTTAGGGTTAACAGTTTCTTGCATAGAGGGGGCCTAACTGGCAAATCTTAGCATAACAGGTTCTAAAAAACGAGGTTCTTACTCGCGGGTTTTAACTGTAACTCATCTAAGTTTCCTATTACTTGTCTTATCACAACGCCTTCACCGGGCAAACACACGTACCACATTCTCTCCAATAAGATCTGCTAACATAGTCAGGGCAGTAACTAGAAGCGTAGATCCACCAACACCTAACAGCACTGACACTCCATATGTTTGTAAGAGGTGGCCCTTTTGAATAAACCACATCCATAAACTGTGGATAAACAAGAGAATATACCAAAAAGATCAGTGTGATACCACAGGAAGCCACAAAAACCCTCAACGATCAAATAGATGCGCTGTGTTGAATCAACGGGTCTTGTCTAATAAACACCCCACCCCACGCTTTTAAGTTTCTATTACACCCCCTTCTCTAATAAATGCCCCCCCTCCACCCATGTCTAAAAGACGCCCCACGTGACGCATGACGCGGGCACGCCCCGTGCCGCATGCTCTAAATAAGCTACTAGGAAAAAGCGAGGAAACGAAAATCATTCAAGTTATTCTGTCTCTAGCTCGATTAACAATATTGTCCACATTGCATCTTGTTCAGTAATGTCTATTTCATAGTAAGGATTTTGGCATCGAAGTTAAGATTCAAAGACGCATGACGCAGGCACGCGTTTACCCCGACACTTCACAGGAACGCTTCCTGTATAATTTACAACAGAAAAGATCACAGTCAAGGCTACTTTCTATAATGATAAAAGACGGCAGGCATACCTTGTGCCTGCAATTAAGAGAAGACCTAGAAAAAATGTTCCCTGAAAAAAGATACGAAAATAATAGTTCTTAACTGAGGTTGAAACATATACTTTTAAGTCATTCTAAGATTCCAATTTAGTTTATGGACGTTTTTACCAGAGTACGTTAAATAGACACGTCAGTGTACTGTTAGTTTAACTATTAAAATAGACTATACAAAAATGAGTATAATGTTGCTAGATAAAATTTAGGCTAGCTTATAAACTGGAGACAAAGCTGGCCAGCAGTCTCTCATACGAGATTATCAGGGGCACTCTAATACCTACATGTACAGCTGTGCCTGATAAGTTTTAACAGTTTCTATGTTGAGGTCAGGCCTTTATGTTCAAGTTGCTGCTCACAGCACGTGGTTCTAGGATTTTTGCTTGCCACCCTCCTCTCTCTTCGGTAAGTATAAAAAATGTATGTTAATTAGGTTCCACTGATTAGTAGTGTGATGGTGCCTCAGTGGACGCCACTCACAGAGTTGTCATGGTTACGAATTGCACTCGGCTGCAGTTCTCAGCTCCACCAGCTTCTCAATCACCTCCTCTCATGAGGATTATTTTTGTACACGATTTTAAATTATTAAAAGTATTTCAAGTTATATTGTATGCATTTACCTTTCTCCCATAGCACTTGTTTAGTGGCTTGGTTAGGAATGTTGAAAGAAAACCACTAACGTAGACAACCAAGGGAATTTTGGCAATGGTGTCCTAGAACCAATAACAAAACACGCATAAAAGGTTTTGGGAAAACTGCAATAAATTGACATTGGACTAAAAAATAACAAAAACAATAGCTGAATTTTTCAGTGGATTTTTTATAATAATAATAATAATAATAATAATAATAATAATAATAATAATAATAATGATAATAATAATAATGATGATGATGATGATGGAAGGGGGAGAGCAAAAGAGGACGAGAAAGTGGAAAAATATCAAGATCTCGCTAGAGAAATCTGAAAGATGTGGGGCATAAGGACAAAGGTGATACCCATAGTGGTGAGGGCATTGGGAACAATACCACTGAGGTTAAAAGAAAATCTGAGGACCATAACTGATTCAGAGATGTGCCCTTTTGGGGTCAGCAAGGATCCTTAGGAAAGTGTTGGAGATGTAGACCAGGGAGCAAAAGTAAAATGAAGGACGCTTCTTAGCTTCCCTAAAACAACTGGTTGTTGAAAAAATAGCAACGAATTGTAAAGTGGGAGGACAAACAATAACACTGATGAAGACAGCTGCTGATGTTCATGTTGTTAAAAGTGTTTGATTTTGATTTCTCAATATTAGAAGCTCATCACGTTTTGCACCTTCTTACGACTACCACTCATTCCCCCCTCCCCTTTCCCCCGATCAAACGCACAGTTCCCCTTATCTGCAATTATTACTATACTTGTCAATAAGAGCCAGGGCTGGGATTTTCCCTGCCCACGCAGCTATGAATACAAACACGTATATCACCCTACCAGACAGAACCAGAAGAACTTCCTCGCTGTTTAATTCCCTTCCTATTTTATTACATTTACATAGGGACTTGAAATCTCATGCTTGCAGCCCTGATAAAAATTAATTATACCTTGTTTAGAGACAATGTTTCCAAAGTATACATAGGAATGTAAACTTGTGTAATGTTGACAATGAGACGAGTACACATGTACAAAGCTGCCACCTGCCAAGAAAAAAAAAAAGAAGTATTAAAATGACCGTTTCATGTAAATATTCACCGTAAAGATAACCGATGCGAGGCCCAATTTTAGCAGCCATCATACATTCTCCCTTACGTAGTCTTTTTTATGCGCTTAGGAAGCAAGAATATCATTTTACAAAGCAAAACAAAAGTAGAGCCCGATATCAGGTTACTATTAAAAGCTATAACTTTATACAAGTGTCCTAGCACAAAACAGTCGTGTATCGCCTGTCCATGCATACCTGTTGTGCTTTGATTCCGGTAGAATAAAAAAAAAATGGATTAGATCAACTGACTCCTCGTTCGATTTCTAACTCTACCTTTATGAGGCCAAACTACAATCGGCATCAAAATTGTCGTGACATGGTCCTCAAATGGCGTAACTTTGGAGAACAAAACAATCGACACCCCTCCCCTCCAGTGCTCGACACTAACTTTTTTGGACACTACACGCGCAATGGGCTAGTGAGTGAAATAAATCACCAGCCCAGAACGACAAGCCACTGGTCCAAAAAAAAGTACCGGGCTGTTAGGAACCAGTCTTCTCCTCTTCTACAGGTTCGTCCTTTAACTGAAATAATACTATGTATATTCTGCCGGTGCAATAAAATGAAATAAAAGGAATAAAAGTTGCTCAGTTATTTTTGTTAGTTTTCTATTCTTTATTAAAACAGTTAATACAACAATTTTTATAAAAACCAATCCAACTTTAGAGGCAAAAAGATATCAACAGTAATAAAATGAATGGCTTATATATGCTGCTTTGTTTCTTGTCAGTCCAGAGTTCAAGAGGCAATCTGAATGTCATGTGTTGTAATTTTTAAAACTCAACAATTACTTCTAATATTCGTTATAATGAAGGCTACGAGTTCTAACTTTCACGGCTTGAAGGGAATGAAAATGACCAGTAACGTTTAGTTTATTGGTTCAGTTATACTGTGATCAGAATGATATTCTTGACTACAGGTCGAGCGTGGTTCCACAATCAAAAGGTGATCATATACAAATTCCCTTCAAGTTGGAGGCAAGTCTTTGAAAAGCTTCAAAGAGTAAAATTTCTTACAATTGCATTGTCAATGAAGGATATTGAACTAGGACTAAAAATTTCCATAGAAAGCTTTCCTTCCATTAAGTTGCACTCGGTAGGTTGATAATATGTTTGTTTGAGTCAAAAGACCATTGAACAGGATGCTTTCTCGAAGGTAAGTTGTTAAAAAAAGCTTGAAATCTTCTTCATTCCTGATCCTGCCGTAAATTATGTGCACAAAAAAACTGCAATATGTCCAATGGGGCTAACCCGACTTTGATGACAGCTCTTACCCAGGCCCCTACTTTACTGAGTGAAATGAAAACGACCACGTAGTTGCATTACCAACATGGTGTCTGTTTAGCGAGTCAATACTAAGCTATGATACCTCCACTATATGAACAGTGAGTCCTTTGGTTTACATTTGATACTCAAGCTAAAAAATTAATTACTGATAAAGCATTAGAAAAAGAACTGCAGTAAGCTACTGGTCTAGGGGCTAGTAGGAGGACACTCTTTAATACTAGCCCAGCGTAAATTTTCACTAGTCCTGGGCTAGTGGACTAGTGCTAGTGTCAAGCACTACCCTCTCCTATTCATTCAAAGTTGAGCCACAAGTAGCTAAAACAGTGGCACAAAAATGCATGGCGGGTGGGGTTGGGGGAGGGATGTTTTACTGTAACTGACCTAATAAATGCCCAGGGCATCTATTTAATTCTAGGGGTCCAAGCAGGGGTGTTTAGAGAGAGGCATTTATTCTCATTACTGTAACAAGCTCAACAAACCTAATATGCCTTCAGTGAAAATATCAAGAGAGTTTAAAAATAGCAGAATATCCACTCCATCAATTAATTAATACGCCAGTCTAGGCTGTCTAAAGATCCATATTGACCTTTCAAATCCCGATATCAATGTCAGAATCTTCACTCAGGGTTATTGTGTTGCTATCTTTAGTCTATCCTTACTCTGAACATGACATTGAACAAGATGAAAAATGCAAAGTCTCGTTAATAATCAAGCAAGAAACTGAATGAATCGAATGAGTTCACTCCTCTCTGGTAATTCCCAGTATTTTGGAGTAATTCTCACAGGGGGGCATCTAATATGATTTTAACAGCATAGAGGGGGCGTTAAACACATGGGAGGCATATATTTGTAAATGGGCATTTATTAAGTCATTTACAGTATTTTCTTTTTTTAAAGTTTGCAAAATGTTAGAGAGGCCGCTTAAAGTAAAAAGTGTCTCAACTAATTTCGCCGCCGATTGTAACTGAAAATTTGATTTAAGAAGTCCCATCTTTTTCAAATTGCTTTAAAAAGAAGTACAGTACATGTAATATATCTTGCACACATCTTTCCAAAGAAGCCCCATATGGAAATTTTTGTAATTATGAGGTTACCAGCTAGAGATGTAAAGGGTTAGAACCTCTTTCTTAACCTCTGATCCATACTTCACTCTTTATTGCTAGCAACCTTAAACTTCTAAATAACGTTACAAAGCCAAAAAAAATAACTTCTTATGTTACCATGCCAAAAACAGTCTTGTTTATGCAGCCTTTTTTCTTGCAGCATTAATTCTTTATGTAGGCTGGGTTTTTTTACAAACCTGATAAAACTGTTTTTCTTTAAACCAGTGGATCCAATTGTCTGCCCTTCTTTTACTGCCTTTAACTGCTACTTGCCCACTGAATATACAACTTCTTGGGGGTTCTTTAAGTCCAATGTGAAAAATAAGCATGAAGAGAAGACCTGTTCCCACCACAATAAATACAACATACTGAAAAAAGAAAATAAGAAAATACAACTATGAGTAAAAATGGAATTTAGGATGTGCTTCTGTCTTGTTTTTTATTATTGTTTGCTTGTTTGTTTGTTTTTTCAATGTACATGTACTTCCTCAATGATAAAATCTTTTTTATGTACATGTACCTCCTATGAAACAGACAGATCTATTAGGACGACAGTCAAGGCAAGTGTAACAAAATTTTGTGGTGACTGTCTTTTCTTTTATCTTCGTCGGGATAACACAGATGGGAGAATTCAGACCTTGATTAAAACAATCTAACACATGCTTTTGCAAAACAAGATAAAGATAAAAAATTGAACATAAATAAAATTATTAATAATAAATAAATAATTGTATTATAAAAAATAATAATAATAATATTTATTAAATAATACTAATAATAATAATAATAATAATAATAATAATAATAATAATAATGAGAAGATTTTTACACCCACACCTCAAAAAGAGTCCATGAATCAATACAGGTCTAAGAGTTCACTCATTTTAATTCAACTAAGGCCCCAGCACCTAAAAAACCATATATACTTAAATCTTCAGCTTAAGTACATGATTACTTTTGGCAAGTGTTGTACATATATGACTCACTAGAAGTACTTGTAAAAGCTAAATCAACAAACCGTAAATATTGTTGAATCAGAAGGATCAAGTTTTGATGAGCCTCCACCTTCAGTGGAAATAAGAACCCAGGTCACCAAGAAAACATAAATGTTGGATGAAACTGTGCAAGCATATCTGTGAGAGACAAAAAAGGACATAAAGACAGAATCCATCAAGAAATTGAGTAAAATTTAATTTTCAGTGGACAAAAATCTTGTTCCAGAATATTTTAAATAATAAAGCATTCTTTTTTATAACTTTTCAAGGGCTGTAGAAGTAATAATTTATTAGTTATCTGTAATAACATCCAAGACAATTTTTTTAAGGGGGCCCGCAAAAATAAATACCAAATTTAACAAGAATTGAGAAAACACAGTTAAAATCGTCATGCATAAGATTTCATCTTGTGAAATTAGAAGCTTTTGAGGTTTGTTTTTTCGAGCTCTTACAGTGTGTAAGAACTTTTTTTTGGAATTATTTCATATAACTTATTACATTTATAGCCCTCAAAAAAAGTAAAAAAGCATGCAGTATGCTTGAAATTATGAATTCTGGTACAAGGTTTTTGTCCACTGAAAGTTAAAATTACTCAATTTCCTAATGCATCCCGTCTTAATTTTACTATAAAACTACTTTCTAAAGCAGATAAACAAAAAGAGGAATGAATGAACAATGTAATTTACAGCACTACTCGATCTTAAATACTTCCCTTGGGTTTAACATTTATTTAGGAGACACAAATGGATTTAAAGACCAGCTTCAATGTTTCATCAGAATAAACAAAATATGCAATTTTGGGGAACATTGGACCAGTTGCTAGGTAATCCAGGGTAGGGGTATTCTTGCATATTAAAGACTTTGAGTATTATGTAATGACTAGGCCTCAGGGTTTGAAATTATCAAAACTTAAAAATTTTACTTTACAAAACCAAATTAAAACTTTTCGGGACAACATTGCACGCGATTTAAATTCAACGGCGATTTCACAATATGCAACACTGAAGATGACTGATGTATCGTCGAAACATGTCTGGTAAATTAAAGAAAGTTGTTATGTTTATGTGGCTATCTATATTGCTGCTGTTATCTAGACCTTTCAGGATATTCAGAATTCGTGCCTAAGGACTTCTTCAACACTACTGCCAATCAGATATCCTCATCTCACTTTTGGTGTGTTAAACTCTTGGGAAGGGGAAGAGGAACACTTAATTCACATATAAACAGGGATGTGACACTGAAAAGGGTACATAATTGCACTACATAGGGTCATGAATTGAATGGTTTTGGTCTTAAATAAGGTCAGGGTTTAGGGGCTTCAGCGGCATACACAGTGCTCAAAGCTAACTAGAGATAAGTGTATTGCAGGACCTCGCAAAGCTCAGGACTGACTCAAGACAGGGGCCAAAATAAGGTTTACTGTAAGACACCCATAACCAGTGACTATGAGCATTGCTCCAACAAGAGGGGCTGGTGGGGGGGGGGAATTGGCGGCAATAACAGCTGTCTGGGAATGCAAGCCAATTATCATGTTCCAAAGGGGAAGGAGGCCACGGCTTCTGATAGGTGGAGGGGAAAAAAGTCAAATTTCGAGGGATTTCAAGGACAAATTCGCGGAAAAATAGGCCGATTTAGCGGGAATTTTCAGCCACATTTAAGTTATCAACTATAAAGACATGGTTTACTCAAGTAAACTATTTAAATTACCTAATAGCATTTAGGGTGACTTTCTCATTTTCTTTATCAGTAAGTTCTGGAATCAAGCTTAAATGAGAAATTTGCGTAGATGCCCAGCCAAACTGGAAAATCACAATAAATGGAACATAGTAAATAAATAGCGCCCAGGTCGATGAGTTTTCGCAGCCAATGCACAGATTGAAAACGAACGGAAATGAACACGCTACGCACGAAACTCCAACAAGGTGCCAGATTTTTCTTCGGCCATATCTGCAGTCCCCAGTTTTATCGGATTCTATTCCAACGAAAGGCGTGGCGAGGGCATCGGCGATTTGTCCAATCAACAGCAAAGTTCCTGCAGCCACGTTTGAGAATTCTACAACCTTGTGAAGGTAGACTAGCAAGTAGGTAAACCACATTGAGGCACACAAGTCATTTAGAATATGGCCAACCCCGTAACAAATTCTTGTTCTCCATGTCATTTTTGGTTTTCCTTCGATACAACGGGCCATTGTAACTGAAGTCTATGTCAAAAAAGGGTAAGACGAGTTAAAGACCTTATAAAAATATATGAAAACACCGCATTAAAGCTTACGTAAGAAATTCTAGATCTGTACGTGTCACGGAAATTATAAAACTTAAGTCAAATGTGTGGACTGTCTCACCTGTATTTAACGATCGCCAAGGAGTAAAATGTTCTTGTATTCTTTTCGTTTCAAGTAATCAACTCAACTACCCTCATTTCTCTAATTTAAAAACTTCATTTCCTTCGTAGAACTGGTCAATCACAAACTCTGAACTCTTCAATCAAATGAATTTTATTTATAATTTCGCACCGAGATCACGTGAATGTGAGTCATATGATGAACAAAACCTCCCCACCGGGCTATGGTGGGGAGCCTGTCTGTCAGTAGCCATTCAAGCAAAAATCAGCTCTTGCTTTTTGCAAAAACTGTAACTTTAAAAATTTCACTCTGATTCCATTTACTCGGGCAAATAGCTATTTTCCCTTTTTTTTCTTATTTGTACCAATCTCACATCCCCATCTTCAGAGGCTTATAATATTCATTGCACCCCGGGTATGTTCGGTTATGACCATCGAGTTTTCAACGCACGCATCGAATTGCCATCGAACATGTTTTTTCATGCAGCTGAACAAGATAAAAAGCAAAACAATAATCTTTCTTTTTATAGGCCTATAGTTATTTGTTGTGCAGATGGAGTTACCCCACGCTAAAAGTTATTCAAAACAATGTCCCCGTCTAAATTACGGCTTGCGTCACTTCGGCTCACATGACCAGCACCCCAGAAAAATCTTTTTGTTCGGAAACCGCGTTGGAGCTCACATACTGAACTCGTGATAGCAGCCTGATCGTACGACCTCAGTTACCAAAATTGGATGCGATTAATATCTGTTTTTAAGAGAAAATTAAATAAATACGTGCATGCGTGCAAAAAAGGAATGAAACCTCGTTTTCTTTTCATAATGCAAGTGCAAGCCGAGGACATGTTCGCCTGCAAAAAAGGAGTGAAACTTTGTTTTCTTTTTATATTGCAAGAGAACGTGTTCACCTGCGAAAAAGGGATTTAACTTCCTTTGTATAATGAAAGAGAAACGTATGTAAAAAGTGAAAAAAAAAAAGATAAAAAAAGTAAATGAATCCAGTCAAGCCGAGTACGAAATTGAAGAGGTATAAAATGTCTAACCTTTGAGAAAAGGAGACAAGTGTGAACTATCGTAATTGCTGGAGAAAAGCGCCGTCCCCTGGAACATTTGGTTTGAATTTCATCTATCTGCGTATCCGGCCCTAGGCTTCCACGCTGGCGTTCTTGTGGCTCGTCACGTAATCCCCCTCATGGGGAAGGAACGCGTGACAAAGCCCTAAAAACGTCTGCGTTGGAGGCTAATCCGGAATGAATCAAAATCTGGTACCAGGAGCCGTATGGCGCGGCAGTTAATTAGGTAATATGTCACGTAACCATTTGTCTGAAAATCTAAAGCCCGTGCCATGCTCTCAGATATCAGGGAAGTCGCGAAAAGACAACACGAAAACAAGGTCACTGACGCTGGGTGGTGAAAGCCAGGGACGGGCGGCGACGCCTTCTCTCTCCCCAGACCCCCGCGTGCTTCTCGCACCAGTTTTAACAATCTCTTGGAGTCTGGAACAAGCTAGCAAATCTTAGCTAAAGGGAACCCATTTGCTGGACTCTGGGAACGAGAATGCTGTCCCTGATGCTAAAAGTTTTTGAAGTTTGGGTATTCAGAAAGCAAACATTCGACCAACAACCTCCCGAATTTCTTGCCACGTTCTCCGTTTTTTCGCCATTAGCTAGGCAATTATTAGGCTTCTTTTCGATGGGAAAATTTTGAGGGAAAACTTTAAGGAAGTGGCCGAGGTAGTGGAACAAGATTTTCATTGGAATCTTTTGGGTCAACTTTAAAGACTTTGAAATAATGATTCTATGCGTTCCATGCGTTCAGAATATGCAAAGAGAGCGAACTTGAGACAATGAAGGGTACTTCTTTCTTACTTCTATTTTTTCCTCTGCAGAGGATAGAGGAACTATCTTCTCAAAGGTGTGTTCTGAGCATAAGACTGATTGGCAATATCTGTCGCTATGAGACCTAGAATAAAATGAATGTTTCCCTAAAAGTATATCTTGAGGTTTTCTTAAATATGGTCACGTGACACCAAAAGTTGAAAATGAAGGAAATTGGCAAATTGGTCGCGAATTTACTTTGTAAGGATAAACGTCTGAAATTGACATTTCTAAAAGAGGATAGACTTACCTAGAGTTTTAAAGTTTTGAATAATTCAAGATTAAATTTAGACATTGAAAATGATGTTCTTTCTCATAGTTTTTTTTTATTGAAGTGCAATGGACGGTCATTCTAAGACTTTTCCAAACTTGAAGTCTTAAAATATTGATTTCAATATGAATTAGAAAAATGTTATTGCTGGATTTCTTTTCTTAAACCGGCCACTAATTGGTCAATAATCTACGATTTTTAGCTAAATGGTCACGTGACAAATCACGTGACTTGTTAACACACTATTTATACTTTAAAATATTAAGGACGATGAGTTCTTTATGTGTGCCAAATTTTGATTTATCGCCATCATCTATGCCAAAGTTATAGCCATTAATTCATTCTCCACCGGTAAATTCCTTAGTCCCAGGCATTAAACTACTTGAGTTAATAAAGAGATTGTCATTAGGACTAAGAAGTAGTTCGACTTCACTTTCTAGCTATCCTCTCTTTTTTATTCATTCTCTGTTGGGATTCTGTCACATTTATGGCCGAACTTTAGCTAGGCTAGTATACTTCCGACGACGACGTCATAGACTGCGAACAGTCTCTCCTCTTCTTCAGATTTAGTGATGGGAGTGCACACGCGCGCGAGCGTCGATGACGAGCGGCAAATTAAAAGCTCTCGCCTCTCCCACCTCGAACCCTCAGTCACGCGGCCGCGTGGTCATTTTCGTCTCTCGCGCGTTTCGCTCGACGTACTAAAAAAAAGAGAGACTGCCTCAGTCTAACGACGTCATATTCTCAGAAACTTCACTCATTGCGTTAAAAAAGCAAATTTAATCCTTTGAACCTCGTTGAGTCCACTGGTGTCCAGATAAAATATCCAATAGTAACGTCTTTTATATGTTAAAACATGTTTTTCTATCAGTCTTTTAATTTAATCTTGTGAACCTTATTTTGTCCACTGGTGCCCGCCACTGAGATAAACTGTCCTTTTAGAGACGTCTTAACATGTTGTTTCGTAAGCTTTTTAATTTAATTTTGTGAACCTAATAATTAAGTCTACTGGTACCCAGATGAACTATTCTGTTAACATTTTAATTCCTGAGAGTTGCTCATTCATGTAAATACTGTCCTTTTAACTGATCACAATCGTCTTCGATCCTAAAATCATGGACTAAAGTCCTTGGGACAGTAATACAGTACTCCTAACGGGTTTCTGGGTTCCCTCATAAAAAAGTGCATCCTTTTCGGAATTTTCTAGCAGTTCTTTCTTACTAAACAAAGTTGAAGCTTGGAAAAATTGTGGATACTCGCGTAAAACGTTGTTTGTGGGGTGAAGGGAGGGGTTGGGCATGTGTGAATTGGAAAACGCTCCAGAAATGCAAGTGTCCCAAGAATTTTGTCCATGATTGTAGCCTTAGAAAACATTCGACATTTCGCAACATCACCGGTGGTTTCCCCCTTGAAATGACTTCTTAAGAAAGACTGCAGAAATTCAATACTGATGACACGTCACTACCCAGATATGAGTAGTGCTTCTGATTGGTTGGAAATTTGCGTCATCCAATCAGAAGCACAAGCAGATCTGAGTAGTGATACGTTCTTAGTATTGAACCTCTGCGCTCGTTTCTCAGACGACATTTCGCGGGGAAATCACCGGTGGCGTCGCGAGATGTCGGTTGTTTTCTAAGGCTACTTGGATCCATATTCGTGCAAGATTAGTCAACGGCACACGTTTTTGCAAAGCACCGGGAGAAAATAACAGCCGATACCAAGAGAGTCACATCTTCCCTCGCCTAACCCATGCAACGAAGGCCTAATGTTCAAGTTCCTTATGGCCACCCTACGTGATGTGTCCCCTATAGTTCCAGAAAGACCTGGGCTATTTCTTGTTGACAAGGTAGTTTCTTTTTCTCTATTTACTTGAACAAGCTCTTCGTGTTTTCTTCCAGACAAGAAGAGCTTCAGTGGAATCTAATATATACTTTAAAATATTTACACCTGTGTTGCACCAAAGACTTGACATAATTACTTATAATTATATAAGTTAATAATATAATTTAACAAATTAAAACGATTTTTTTGTTTTTAAAATTTTCTCGCCGAACTGTTCCATAACTCTGCTCTAATGTATTTTACGTAGAAAGTGTTGGTCATTACAACTATGTCCTTTTTAAGGTGATCTTGTATTTAAGTTACGTGTATTTTCGTTGTTTTGAAACTAAATGGAATTATTAAAGGTAATCAGGTAATTAGTAATTCCAGTATGAACACAAAAAAAAACATTAAAAGGTATCCGTTGAGCGTTGATCGTGTTGCTGCTTAGTTGTTCTTTTAAATTCGGTTTGTCGCACCATACAAAGGTATTGATTCTGGAGTCATTGCCTCTCGCCCGGGGAAATGACCTGAGGACTCGCACGGAATACAGGGCCCTCTAGAGCAAACCAAGGACCATGAGCCAGATGTAAGTAATGGACTTTCTGTTTCTCCCTGTTTTTCTAAGGAAGAAAAGGGATAGAGATGAGCACCACCTATCGTAAGCGTACCCAGCAAAAACAGCCATTTTTCCTCGCTCCTCGCCGCTTAGGACGTTCCCCAGCGGCGATGACCGAGGAGAAACGTCCGTTTTCGCAGACTATCGCAAGCGATCCTCCATCCAAATATCAAGTCAAATTTTCCATTCAAAGCCTCATAATAAGCAGTTTGAATCTCTCGTAAGCGGCCATCTCCCGCTGATCAAGGGCGAATTTAGAGGGGAGCCGAAGGGTTTGAATTCTTTTAAATTCTGTCTGCCGGATCATTAATTTCTGGACATAAATGCTCTAAGATTTCTTCAACCAATGAATAGTATCTATAAAGTTGGCACACTTTAAGCCTCGGGTCCCTCTTTTTGAACTCTCTGGATCTGCCCAGCAAGCGATCACCAAGTTTGAGTGGCATTTTGGGTGTTTGCTTAAAGGAAGTTAACGTTGTAGCAAAAAATGATTTCTAAAACTAAAATATCGCAGAATTAAATCTCTGCCATTTTTTGACGCCACTGAGGGTAAAAACTGTTTTTATAGTTTAGTACTGATAACTATTATATGGTCTGGTTCTCAAGCTAAAACGCCAAACTTACATTTGGAAAGCATTAGGCTGCCTTCTCCTAACGGTAAAACAGCGGTAAAACTGAATGGCTATGTTGTGGTTCAATTTTATCCTTGGTTTAAATTTTATTTTCCTTTGTTTTGGGGTTGGTAATATATGATAATAAGTTTGAAACAAAGGAAAATAAAATTTAAACCAAGGATAAAATTGAACCACAACAGCTACGTTTTCAAAAGAGGCATCGCTAACAACCACCTTGTTAAACAAGATAACGTAACTTGTAACACACCTTCGCAATCCTCGCCTACGTCTCTCTTTATCAATGTGACCAAGGTTAAAAGAGCAAGAACTGCTGCGACTCCCGACGCGAAAACCATGACCTCCCTGTAATAAAGACCTCCAGCGTTGTCCCTATTAAATAAAAGAATACCTTTCAGTTCTTTCTAAAAGCCTATTTATCGTTTTTGAAACTTGGCGCGACCAGCTCGAGAAGTGCGCGCCAGGGCCCGGTTGCATAAAACCTGCACTTAAGTGCCCACTTAAGGTGACTCGACCCAGTTTTTTTTAGGGGGTACCATCCTACTTTGAAGCTCTCTGGTATCCCCACCTTTACTTTTATCGTAAGTCTAACACATAGAATGGATAACATATAGATCAATCTACAATATAACATAAAATTTTTGGCGATCGGAGTAAATGTCACGTGGTTATAATGCCACGCCCCTTTAAGGTCTGAGTCGAAAATCTGCTGTTGCCGGCATTTTTTCGTGAAAATCTCTCGGCTACACATAGTGCGCATTAGTGCCTTGCGCTGAACAGAGTTTCACCAAAATCGCAAAGACCCAATTCGAGAAATTCAGCGGTTTCCAAATTTAGGTCATAATTTATGCTAAAATGATAAACAAACTTTACACGGATTATATCTAATAAACTATGAGATTCATCTCTTTATTTTGGGCATCCTTATAACAGATGGGTCCTTGCAAGTCAGCAAAACGTTTTAGGGCCTTGTAAATGCGCGCGATTTCGAGCAAAGCAAACATATAGAAATTATAGTTTTCGCTATTTGTTGACGTTTGTCAGCGTTTAAGAGTCAATCTCACGAAAAAAGCATTTTCTTAAAAATTCGTAGTTTTTTTTCCTTCAAATTTTTTCAGGGCCACAATTGATTAACTAACTACCCGGACTCTGAATTTCATGGTCATTGAAAAACTGTGACATTACCTTCTATAAGCCCAAACTTGAGTAAACATTGAAGATTTTTAGCGTTTTGGCTGAGTTTGTGCTTTGGGAGTTGTCTATTGTTTCTAGTCTGTCATTATACAGCATTCTTGTCCAGCACGCGTGCAATGACCACGCTTGGCTGACTTCCGAATGCTCATCGAGATATGATAATTTAGTATAAGAAAATAGAAGGGATTCCCGTGGCTCACATTAAACCTATGAAAAAATGATATTTTTTTTAATAGTAAGTAGATTTAGTGTGTAGCACTTCTTGATTTTTTTTCAAAGGCACAAGAAGCACGAGAATTGATGAAAAATTGTGAGTTAAACCTCTATGTATCACGCGATGGCCTGTCTCACTGTACCAAAATTATCATATTCGGAAGTCAGCCAAGCGCGGTCATTGCACGCGTGCTGAACAAGAATGCTGTATAATGACAGACTAGAAACAATAGACAACTCCCAAAGCACAAACTCAGCCAAAACGCTAAAAATCTTCAATGTTTACTCAAGTTTGGGCTTATAGAAGGTAATGTCACAGTTTTTCAATGACCATGAAATTCAGAGTCCGGGTAGTTAGTTAATCAATTGTAGCCCTGAAAAAATTTGAAGGAAAAAAAACTACGAATTTTTAAGAAAATGCTTTTTTCGTGAGATTGACTCTTAAACGCTGACAAACGTCAACAAATAGCGAAAACTATAATTTCTATATGTTTGCTTTGCTCGAAATCGCGCGCATTTACAAGGCCCTAAAGCGTTTTGCTGACTTGCAAGGACCCATCTGTTATAAGGATGCCCAAAATAAAGAGATGAATCTCATAGTTTATTAGATATAATCCGTGTAAAGTTTGCTTATCATTTTAGCATAAATTATGACCTAAATTTGGAAACCGCTGAATTTCTCGAATTGGGTCTTTGCGATTTTGGTGAAACTCTGTTCAGCGCAAGGCACTAATGCGCACTATGTGTAGCCGAGAGATTTTCACGAAAAAATGCCGGCAACAGCAGATTTTCGACTCAGACCTTAAAGGGGCGTGGCATTATAACCACGTGACATTTACTCCGATCGCCAAAAATTTTATGTTATATTGTAGATTGATCTATATGTTATCCATTCTATGTGTTAGACTTACGATAAAAGTAAAGGTGGGGATACCAGAGAGCTTCAAAGTAGGATGGTACCCCCCCAAAAAAACTGGGTCGAGTCACCTTAAGTAGGTCACTTACGAATCCGTTATGGGTACACTTACGTGTGTTGCATGGAACGCACTTAGCACTCTCGTAAGTTTCTGTTTTACGTGGTAACTTACGAGCTCACTTAAAGGCACACGTAACTTTGATATAGTACTTCATTGATGACTCACTCTTTTTTTTAAGGTAACCATGGGTGAGTGTAAAGAAAGTTTTAAGTTGTTTCGAACACTTTTAAGCCTCTCAAAAAAAAAAGAAATTTGCATGCAGACGTTATTTTTCTTCTGAAATATCTACTGAAAACGATAGTTCTTCTTCTTTTTTCACCACGTCGGCTTTAAAGTGTACATCAGAGGTTAACAAAGCGCATTAGAACGAATAACGTGAAGAAAAGTACTTTTTTTCACTTCTCAGTAAAAGATCTCGTTAAGTTTAGTAAAAACAGTAACGATACGGGACCTACATAGGTCTCGTAAATTTACGTGCTATTTTTCCCGTAACAAAAGTTTTACGCAACACCCGCAATTTCTCAGTGTTGCATAAACGACACTTAAGTGAACACTTACGAAAATCGTAAGTGCAACCACTTAAGTGAATTCCCTAAGTGGACCACTTAAGTGATTTAATGCAACTCCCTTAAGTTACGAGTGCACGTACGTATACCCGTAGTTGTTACGGGCGTTTTATGCAACCGGACCCAGGAAAGGATGCGACAAAGCCTTTATTAGCATGGGTTCAACAGGTAGAGGTCAACAAAAATTGAAAAAGCCAGTAAGCGGATAACCTGCGTTCACTGTTATCTTTCATCACAGTCCGTGATCTATAACTGAACAAAAACAAGGGAAAGTGGAATTTGTTCCTTTTGAAGACGATTGCAAGTAAGCGCGAGGAAGGCGAGGGAACGTACTAAAGAGGTCATACCTAAACCAAATGGAAGTTCAGTGAAAGATGCTCTGAGCCCTATATCATTTATGTGCGAATAGAAGGCATTTTAAAAGTTTGTTTGTCTTACTTTGGGTGGCTGTTCTTTGGACAAAACACTTGAATCACTTGTATAACGATTCCGTTGGACATCTTGTCCATAAAACTCATCGCTCCATAGACAAAGGCCCCGGTTTCCTAAAATGAGAGCAGTACATTTGATCGGTTCATTAGATGATCAGCAGGATCCTATATTTGGTTCTCTTATACACAATACACCTATACAGTGGTGGGGGCATTCCGTAGCCTGCGTAGCAAGCGTTTTCGTGTGGTTTCGGAGCGAAGAAAGTCCGAAGAACGACGAGGAATGGGATTTTCGGGTTTGGCCGCGCCAAAAATGGGCTTTGACAAACGTTCCTCATTCTTTGCTCAGAAACCGCACGGAAACGGAAGCGGAAACGCTTACTAAGCAGGCTACAATTGTAGGCGTTCCCAGGAGTGTTTATGACGTTTTTTTTTAACGGAGGGGAGTTAAATAGAGCAGTAGAGCTGTTAACTCCCGGTCACCGGAACGATTCCAGAATTCATTTAACCAACGTTGCAGCTGGCCCACGCATCACTAAAACCTATATTCTGGCCGGTGTAGAGTGTCTACGAACCTACTGCGAATTCTCTAAGCTAAATTGTTACTGTTGCTGTTTTGGTTTTATATAGTTCATAAATCATCTGTATCAAATCCCTTAAGTAGAAAACGCGAAGGACGCAAAGTCCACGCCCTCCAAGTTCCTGGGCACGCGCTATGCGAAGGCCTATCACGCGGGCTATAGCCTGCGAGCTGGTTCACTTGTGCGTTTTGGGGTAAATGCCCCGAAACTCGCACGTGCAATTAAGCCTGCTCATAGGCTACACAGGTTAGATTAAAATCAGAATCAGGTTCGCAATTGCACGTTTGATTTGAATATCTCGTTTCACGTGATCCCTTCAAGACAGCATACAAACACACAAAAGTCGCTCATAGAGGAATCTGTGGTCCCTCTTAGTTCTCGATTGATGTTCTGGTATTTATCTGGGAGGAAAGCTGTTTTATGTTTCACGTACTTGCATTCAAGATGGAGGTATTAATTTAAGTTAAGGATTTAAATGTATAAATGCGATAAAGCTCTAAGCCATCGAGACAAAGTGAGTGAAGGGGAACTAGTCTCCTTTGCAGCAGCCGTTCTTTGTGTCGTCACGCAACGTTACAGAAGAGGGAACTAAAATCACTAGAAACTCCGGTGCTGTACCGGCTAGGAAGGAAAAAAAATTGATGTTTTCAACTTAGTTGACAAAGTCAATTTAATTATCACCGTTAAAGGACTGAAAAGCTGACGCCATGTTCGAGCACTCAGTGTATCCTCCGCAGGAACTTTGCAGAACTGCTGGCAATCGAAACGTCAGCTTTCAATCCTTTCAAGGTGGAAAATTAACTTTATTAACTCAGCTGAAAAAAAAATAAAGGAAGCAAAGTGAACTTGTTTGTCAGCTAAGACACGCGCTACCGTTCTATAGATTTAAATTCAAAATACAGCACGCAGGGGCGCGAAACTTATCGTTACATTCGGCATGAGACAGGCTTCTATAGGTGGGACTTGTAACGAAAACGATTTATCTCTTTTCGTATCCTCACACGTGCTAGCACAACTTTCTTTGCAGTGTTTGATACTAAGACTTTCTCTATCCCAAAAGCTCTTTAACTTTTATACCACAATGATATCATTTCGAAATGATATTCTTCGCAGCGAAACAGCGCCCCCCCACCCCCCCCCCCCCCCCCCAGAGCCCACCCCGAGTTCTAAGTGAAAGCTTTCTTACCACGTTCTGTCCAATAAGATCAGCTAGCATTGTCAACACAGTAACCAATAGCATTGATCCGCCGAATCCCAGGGCGGCACTGGCGCCATACATCTGTGAGTTATGTGGGGGTATCAGCCACAGCCAAACACTGGATAAACAGATAACACGGAAATAAATTCCGTATCACCCCCAGAATCAATTGGGATCATCAATCGCTAATAGGGAGCTTAAGCAACTACAACGACGACAACGACGACAACTTCAAGAAACAATTGATTTAATGATCAAAACAACAGCTCTGCACGTGCATCACCGTGCTTTTAGCACATTTCTTTGACGTCCACCGCACGACTACGACGTGAAACCTCCTAATTTGACGTTTTATGGTGGTCGTGGACATACCACCACGAATTTTCTTTCCTCTTTTTGAACTTGAATAAAATCCTTATGAATTCAACTCCAGGAAAAGTCGCCTACATTTGAAATATTGAGTGGTTCCAAAAAGACGCGATTAAGTTTGAAAGAACGCAAATTCATTTTCTAGCGACGTTTTTCACTGCCGTCGTCCTCGTCGTTGCTTAAGGTCCCTACACAGTGAAAAAGTACAAGCAAGCCACAAAAATCTTCCTCTCTGAGTAAAAATTTCGCCAATGTCTGTCAAGGAAATTTGTAACTTTGACGATGGTGTCACAATAACACCATTTACTGAAAATCCTCAGTTAAGCCCCGCCCCTCTCAATTAAGCCCCCTTTTCTATGGAAAGACAGTTGTTCAAAACATCCCCTAAATTTCCTTCCCCGACATCCACTTTAGTCTAATTTACTTAAAAAATACTTTTCATCACAAATGAATGATCGAAGATTAAGACTTTGACTGACCACAGCACGGTACGTTCCTACAACCACTGCCCCCCCTCCCCCCCATCTTAAACTTGCTTGTCAAAACCAGTCTCTCAGTTACAAAGGGATGAAAACATAGTTCTAACTCTTGCCATAACTGAGAGAACCACTTTTAAAAAAACGAAAAGAAAAATCCCTTATCAAAGAATTAGCGAAAATCCACTGCATACATACTGATTACCCTGCGATCAGGTTCCCCTTGGTTATAGGGCGATCGGAGAAAAAGCGCCCATGATCGCAGACTGCGAAATGAACCGAGGCTATACCTATGGTACATATCGTCCGGCTTACCTGGTTCCCATTATGATCAACAGGCCTATAAGAAAAACAACCTGCAAAGTGACAAAATAGAGGGATTATCCAGTTGTTATGTAGAGCCACGGTCTTCCGCCCACAACAGGTGGCTCTGTAAATAATTTGTTTCGGTTGCATTACTACGGTTGAATTCGCGGGGTTCAGGTGCGTTTAAAGTAATTCCCTTGAAAATGATGTACCATACAGATTTTTTTCAAACTTGGCACAAAAGTCAGCCATGTATAGGACATTCAAAAACTGCAATAAAAAGATGGGGTCATCGACTTGTTTTCGCCCTGTGTGCCTGTAATTCTGAGTGTTTTTTCCTAGTTGCGCGCGAAGTGTTCGAAACTTAAACAACCGTCAAAAATTCTTATTTTAAAGCAAACACTATAAAACCTTACTAAAACCTTAAGAACATTTGGGGTATATGTTTTTGCAGTTGAGAGACCTCAAATTACCAGATCTTGAAAAAAACCTGTAGAGAAATGGACAGTTTAATCATTATCTCGTAATTCTCTGTGGCTCTGAATGCGGAAATTCGCGTCATTCATAACTAAAAAAAAAACTGTTTCTTTCCAGATTTTTTCTCCCTAATATATATTTTGTGTGGCCATAACGAGTAAAAAATACAATTAAAAAAGGGAAGCCACCGTTCTCGTTTCACAGCAAACCGACAACGACGTTATAATTTCGGCTTCAAATTATCATTTTGCGCGAGAGGAATAGGGCGAGTTTCAAGACAGACACCTTTTTAGCCAGGTAGAATTATCAAAATCGCTATTAAAAGAATTTGGACTACAAATGGGGCCATAATTACATCTTTTTAGGCGACCGGTGAAAATCAACACCACCTCAGTCTCGACACCAGAGCTCTGAGTGAGAAGCGGAAGTACTAGGGTCGAGAATGAACGCCACCTATGAAGTCGCAATGATTTGCGCACTAGGTGATGCGCAGTAGAAAACAAGGAATTAACCTTAAAGACGGGGTTTTTGTGCAATTAGTCACGCGAAAAGAGTTGCAACTTGCTTGCAAATTTCCCAACCCTTTCACGAACTTTCACTAGTGAAATTCCTACCCTTCGATACACTGACTTTAAGCCTGGAAAAGGTACCCTTTACAGACGGAGCCTTCCCGTTTAGGCTATTAAGGGTAGTACGCCCTCGGGATCCGAGGACACCGAAAGGGAAGGCTTTTAAAGCAACTAACCTTTCTGCCCAGATACAAGTTTAGTGGCTTTGTGAAAAACGTAGACAACAGTCCACTTATGTAGACCACAAGAGGCATTATGGCGATAGTTTGCTAAGAAAAACAAACAAACAAAATAGGTTCATGAAGCTACATTGATCTAAAACAAAACATAAAAGGACACACCTGCATTAAATTCTTCCCAGATTTGTGTTTGTGTTTTAGTCATACTCGTAACGTTTATTTGGGAACTTTTACTTATGCTATGTATTTGTAATTTAAGCGCGGAAATTCAGTAAAGTGCAGAAAAATCAAACAGCAACAACAACAAATAAAGGCAAACTGCAACATACGAGGAAAAGACGCTAAACAATTCATGATAGGCAGAGCCAAATTTGCGCGATTTTTCGGCCACCACAAAACCGTAGCTATACAAAACTTTACCCACAGGAATCAAGAAGTTACCTTCGACAATCAAGAGCACAATATTCCAACAGTACATTATACAATCATAACAAACCTTCAAGTCTCCACCCTGTTCAAGTCAGGTTTCCTTCCTCTTATATGGAAGACTAGACTACGAGTAGTCCCTATTTTTCCTCAGGGACAGTATAGCGAGCGAAACGCGAGCGCGCGTGAAAATCACCCCACGCGAGAAAGGCGAGACGCCGCGTCCCGCCGTACTCGAGTGGGGTGATTTTCACGCGTGCTCGCGCTTCGCTCGCTCTACTATCCCTGAGGAAAAATGGGGACTACTCGTAGTCTAATGGATGACGTCTTCCTCATTTCCCCCTGAGAATACCCTGTTTTCTGTCTTAGAAGGTGACGATTTCTTCTTTCAAGATCACTTCTAAACACATATAAAACGGAAACCTTAGCGTCTAGCAGCATATTTAGATGCACATACCTTGGAGAGGGTTTAGTGTCTCTAGAGTGTACATCGGAATGTAAACCTGTGTGACATTGATGATCAAACGGACACTCATGTACAGCATTCCTATCTATAAACAAAGAACAGTATTAAGTGCACTCAATAACTGTACATGTATTACTCAGTCAAAATATAACTCTTTTCGGAATGGCTTCAATCCCCCGATTAATTCTTCAAAACCAGATAGCGTTCACCAAATTTGGAAGATGACGTCAAAAGTAATGGTTATCAACCGAAAAGGGACACGCCAGCACCTCAAGCAAAGAGGCAGCTCGCTGGCTCTGCTGTTTAGGAACAGCAGAGCTGAAGAAAAGGCGGAAGATTTCCACGTTATATGCAAGATGAAATAGCCGAACTACTGACTAAAAAGATGGCGAAAAAAAAACCTTCGACAGACGAAAACTGCTAAATGAAGAATATCAGCTATAATCAGCATCCCTTCCTTGACGGCCGGGGGTGGGCAAATGTTTTAATGTTTTAAGGGAAGTATGTCTTTCGTTCTGAGCTTGGAAATATTTTGAATAAATAATGAGACGATAATCGGGTTTGGCTGTCGTATGATAAGAAGAATTATGTAGACTTCCGGGTTTACACCGAATGAACTTGCGACCGGTTGAACATTTCGTAGGTTCAGGTGCTCGGTCTACACGCAACCACGATAACTATAGAGAAATTCAGACGACTATAAACCGTTCAAACATTTGACCGCCAAACTCGGGGTCAAATTTTCAGCCGAAACGGCTGAAAATCCACCAACCCATGTCCACGAGGAGTACCAGCAAACTATTGCGACAAACGTAGAGCAACACTCTCACTTCTTTGCCCCAATCTACCTGAAACATCGCATCGAGGGATGTTACTAAGATGGGGATTGGGGAACGGGGGATTGGGGAAGGGGAAGGGGAACAGGGAACGGGGAACGGGGAACGGGAAAATGAAAAATGGGAACAAAACCTAACTTGAACCCTCGCCCTATCAGTTATTTCATTTTCAATTCTCTCCTTTGTTCGCACTTTTCAATTCCCGCCTCCCTCTCCCCGTTGCCCATTTTAGTAACATCAGCACCGAGTAGTCTCCCTCGCAGCCGCGTTTGTCTCATCAAGCTACGCTCCTCTCCGTGACCAGACAAAAACGGCTGTTTGGGAGACTAGGCACCGAGCTGAGTACATAAATAAAAAATAACTAAGTAAATCAGCACCTGATAAAACCGCGGCTCTCGGAACCAGGCTTTCCAATTAGCAGCTGATCTCTTGCAGGAACTGGTGACAAATTCAACGCTACAGTCACGTGGGTGTTCTTTTACTCCCACGTGGAAAATAATCGAAAGAGAATGCCAGTGCCAATTACAATGAATACCACATACTGAAAATAAGGAATAAAAAATTCAGGGGTGAGCAACTGAAGTCTTTTAGATGACAAGGGCACCCACTCAAGGGTAAGAGATTATTAAGTAATTATTTTGCCTCACAAGGCTGTGAGACAAAACCCTTAGGAAAAATTATCCACAGACAAGAGGCTTTAGCTGAGCTGTCCACCCCTTAGCGCTCCCAACGAAACGCCGGGGGGGAGAGGGTGTGCTCTCCTATAAAAAGGCGAGGCTACATGCTGGTTGGAAAATTCCCAAAAAAAAACACTCAAGTGTACCAGAAACTAGTTATATTACGTGTGTGGCTCAAAGTCATTTTAACCTGAGTCTATAAAATTAGGGGAGCAAAAAATCAACTAGTTTTCATCAAATTTTGTCTCGACAGATTGAAGAAACCACCATGGTGGGCAACCTAAGCAATAGCATTCCACAGTAGTTTAAATCCCTTAAAGGCATGATTCGCAGCAGTACCATTTTTCATAGTTAAGTAACCTGCCCCCAGCTCTACTGCCAATTTTGCATTCTGTTTGATTTCATATGGGGTTCAAGGGAAGTTGTCCAGGTCACCACAAAGAGCTCAGAATGAGTTGTTTAATCAGCTACTGAAATCATAGAAGAATGACCCAAATAATGTCTCTAGCTCTAAAATCAACAATGGGTGTGTTTTCAAAGGCCAGTGAGGTTTCTGACAGCTTCATGGCTCCAGGTTAATTCATCACAAAGTTGAGGCAAAGAACTATGAGTTTGATACTCTAAAATCACAAAAAAGAGGCAGTCAGATTACAAAAAAATATTTAAAATAGTTGCGATTAAGCATGGTGCATTGGGGTTGGGGGGGGGGGGGGGGGGGGGGCAAAAAATGGAATTGTTCATGAACAAAAGGTGAAATGATATTAACTTGTGCCTGCCTTGTTCAGCAGCTGTTACTTACAAAAAAGAGATACTACTTGTAGCCCACATGTAAACATTTACATTCCATTCAAGTATTAATCATTTATCTTTACCATAAATGAGGAAGCATCAGAAGAACCTAGCTGGTTTGAGCTGGTACTGGCTTCACTTGTCCCCAGAAAAACCCACGTGATAACAAATACAAAGATGTTACAAGCTCCAGTAGCTGCATACCTGCAAAAAAGTGACTTGAAGTTTATATGGGATTCTGCTAAAGAGTTTGGCATGGGAGCAGCTAGTCTAAAATACTATAAAGGAATCAGAGAAGTTTGTCTTAAAAGTAGTCAGTGTGGAATTTAGGGGCTGCTTATATATGAGCGAGATTGGCTTGATTTGCTGCGATCTCAGCAAGTTAATTAAAAGAAATGAAAATGAACTTCATCATAGCCTGCATTATAGCTAGCCTGAGAACCAGCTCTCCAATATTTTTGTGGAGAGCGAGTGGTGAGGCCACAAGGACTCATGTC
>NC_133205.1:16547937-16565437 GCF_958299795.1 Porites lutea | reverse complement strand
AAGAAATGATTTTTTATTTTATTTGAGTCCGGTTCTAAAAACAATCTGAACTTGTCCTCAATTGGAGTGTGCGGGTCTCTACATCTCCACATATTTCAAATTTTACTCTGTAAAAATTAAAGCAGGGTCGATCACGATTTCAAAGTCTCCGGCTTAGCTGCCCCGGGCTAAATATTGGGTGAAGAACTGGTATACTAAGGGATGGACCATTAGAAAAATGATGGGGAGAACAAACAAACAAAAAAAATATGCCAGGCAAGTCGATGAAAAAAAAAACATTCCCTTAACCCAAAACTGAAAAAAAAAATTCTTGCAGAAGCATTGTTGTATATGTTGTAGATACGTAGAAAAGCTAGCCCTTTGCGATCTCAATAAAAAAAATTGGCACTCAAGAAGGTAGTGTAAATGGCAATTTTTTAATAACATGTTTTTTTCTGTCAATCATACAAACTTTATCATTTGGTACAGAATCATACTCTTAAAACGCTGGGTTTTTAAGAATTTTTTTAAATCAATCATTGCTGATACATACTCTTCCGTATTTATCAAAATAACACGCATTTATAATAATTATTGAAAGTACAATTCTGTTGATATACTTATTTACAAATACCTTTTTGGTCAAAATTGTTCAGACGTTTTTCAAAGATTATACAATAATGTAAAAATTCACTCTAAAATGCTAACAATTATAATCATTTCTACCTACGCGTACGAAAGATGTGTGTATGGGAGACAATCCGAATGTTAGGAATTTATACAACGAATGTACAAGAGTTACTTTTTAGTAACAAAGTGGTGATTTTGAAATTGCACTAAAATTTGTTTGACAAATCGTTCTTCATTACTACCAGATATCACTAAATCTATTGATTTCTGGGGAGTTCAGTACCCTCTTTAGTTTGCAGATTTCGGATAATTCCGACCTCGTCGATTTGAAAATTGGATCACCGCTGTGTTCCCTGTTGAATCAACTCAACACTACTGCGTGGTTTTCACGAAGCTCAAGCTGCTGTTGACATAAAAAAGGAGCGTTAGTTCGCTAGGTTCTCTCCTCAAATTGTAAGTATGTTAGAAATGTTAAGAGATCTGAGAGCGCTGGTTTAGCGTATGGTAAAGCTTGCTCAAATCTTTTCATCATTTTTAAACATCATCATCATCTTAATCATAATCATCATAATCTTCAACATCGCCTTTACGACAATGCTTATGCTACGAAAACTGTGTGAAAGCAAGTCTCCGTTTTGGGGGAATATTTCAATCAGTAATGCTTCTTAATTCAAAAGCTCTTATGTGGCCTAGCCAGCGTACGCAGACGTATTTGCTTCTCTCCACCAGGTGGAGAGAAGCGACGGCCGGAAATACGTCTGCGTTCGCTGGCTATATATGACCCGTTCCCAGCACTTTTCCTCTCATAAATTCCCACTTACTGAGGGAAAAGCCCTGACAACGAAGTTGGCTCTTATGGTCCCCAAGCGGGCATGTCTGCTCTAATAGCGTCAGGCGTTTGTGTGCGAGATTCCGACAAGCCTTACGCCTCACAAAAATGGTATATTAATCAAGCGTATCAACAAGTACCTTTAATCGCAAGTTGTTCGTAGCTCCCCGAGCTCTCTGCGCTTTAGTTGATCTGAAAACAGTAAACAAAAGACAAGTTAGTACTACAGAACGACTTTGGGTAAAAGATAAAGGGACTGTTACTAAAACAGAGTTAACTGGGTGTTAAACATAACGGCGTACTGAAGTCGTTTTTTAATTTTACCAACCGTGATACTACCTACGTAATGAACACATCTAGGTTTACAGCCCGAGCTAAAACAAACATTTACACTGTATCTGTTTAAAATACGGCAGTTATGAACAACTTTTGGGGTCACTGATTTTCATAAACAGCGAGCTGTAACTTAGACTTTGTTCAAACAACCGACCGACCCAAAATGTAGAGAACGTTAACTATAAGTTGGAGGTAAAACCATTTGCACTGGAGCGATCTTTACACACGCCAAACAATAATCACACGCAAATGAAGCCAAATATGCCTAGCTCCCCCGCTAATCTCAACAATGTATTAAGGATATTGCATTAGTTGGACGTTATGTCCACCACTGTAGTGGTTAGGTGCTCTCACGGGAGAGGTTTGAATTGGAAACTAGAAGAATCAACGCATTTGCAAAATAATTATTACCCTCCAAAGGGATTATTTTTTTGACTCTTGCGTTCCGAGAGCAAAAGTTACTTGTAGTTCTAATTTACCTCATAAGTCCAGAAGGTGATGGTCCGATCCTTTGTGTTGAGTCGGCGTGTTCGCTTCCCACACCAGCTTGACTCGGACGATAACTTACGGGCGCTGGACCAGATATGACAGACAAGTTCATTCCATTCTGAGGCTGCGGCGCCACTTTAAGTACATTAGGAAACGTGTACATTGAACACATATACTGTTGCGCATGCGCACCAGGGGTAACACCACCTGGACTGGAGAGATTAGTCTGCGATCCGCCTGCAACATTCGTGGCTAACACGCGAGGATTCACCGCGCGTGCGCCATTCCCTTGAATCGAGTCCGGGCATGTTTTAACTCCTGAAGCGCTTAATGTCCGTCGCCTTAGAGTACCACTGTGTTGATTGTCCAGTCTGGGATCAATCATACCATACGCATTATCGATGCCTGTATATGAGCCTGATTTCCAATCAGAATCCGCATTGCTAATCACAGTTCTCGTATTTCCCGCAAGTTTCCTTGAACCATACCGGTGCTTCGGTAAGCCCGTAGGTGCCGTCGGCACTATACCAAAGGAGGCTAACGCCCGACGGTCATTTCGCGTTAAAGTCGGAGGCGCTTGTTGATTTAAAGAGTTCATATTCATTACAGCTGAAAGAGCTGCGGGTTGATAGGTCTGGAACCGAGACAACTGAGACGAGACTACGCTGTTGCCAGTGGTTACTCCGCCTGTTGTAGACAACAATCCCATTGAGCCATACATGGAAGAAGCTCCAACGCCGCTGAACATTTCACGATAATTTCCAGCGCTACTTTTTGACGGTGATTCTTTTGGGTTGTAATTGTTGCTCTATGAAAAAGAACAGGATGATTCTAATTAATTTTTCCACTGAGAAAGTCATAACGTTACCTTGGCTCACTTAAAAGAATACCTTTCAACACGGAAATAACCGTGACAGAAAGTTTGGGGAAAGATTCGAAAGAGGTAGTTTCTAATGGTCCGTCCCTAATGCACTCTGTTTTGACAGGGCACTGCTATCAAAGGTATTCCAATTGTTTCAGGCACCCTAGGTTAACGTGTACCTTACACAGTATATATCTACGGCCCCATTCATTGCACTGTTAGAGACCTTTAGATTCGAGGACCAGAACGACCAAAAATACGAGATTTCACTTGCAGTTTTTTCGCCTATTGTAAGCAAAATAGACACCCCGGAATGCTTCATTGTACTACATTTCAAACCAGGAAAGTTAGCACTGTTATCTTTAGTGGAAGCGGTTACGCCCTCTTCTGATGGCAAAAAGATAACACTTTTAACATTCGATAACTCGTTTACATCGCTACGAGATTCTCGCTTAAACTCGTCGTAGGATGACGACGGCTACAACTTTTTGATGAAGCGGGTTCACGCGCGTGCACTTCTTAGTATTGAGAAAATGTCGTACTCGTAGTCGTACTCGTCTTAGAATCTAAAGGTCTCTATTAGCTCAGTTGGTTGGGTACCTGAATTCGGAAATCGTCCACCGCGGTTTATCTTGCCCGGGACTACATTTGGGTATTAACATAACCGCGCAGCCTTTGTTCTACAATAGTTACATATCATTCTAGTCTTCTCGAGCCCTTACGGAAGCAAACTTCTCTGGCAGTGCCCCCTCCCTGGCCGCCCGCTTCCCACGTAGTGTCTATCTCTCTAAAGTTGTGTGGCAAATGGGTAGGCAGGGTACGGCACCGCGCATGGGTCCTATGAGTACCGTTTATACTCAACCCCAATGGGCAGGTCTTTGCCGAACTTCAAAAGTTCTCTTTCATTTTCACAGAACAACTGCAATTGCTACAATGTGCTCTGGAGATCATCTCTGCTAAGTACCCACCGAGTGATGTAAGGAGCAGTTCTTTTGTGGGCCCCCAGTGCCTGGGGTACAGTGTAATAGTTTGTACACGAACTCGACCACGCCCAGTCCACGAATGAGATTATCTCGCTGAAGAAGACATGTTATTCGCTCCAGTTCTTCCTCCTCGGAGATGGTCATTGGTTTGGTGGTATCTGATTGTTCATGGCTTGCTCTTCTACCCTGAAATAAACGTGTTCACAAAATAGTTAGTTAAAGAAACACAGTGAAGCTTTCAGTTAATTATGCGAGCATGCTTTCCATGGCGCTCGCTCATGACTTCTCGCGATATCCCTAGGTTAAAGATGAGATTACTCGACAACTTGCGTGTAACCTCTCCATTTCGAGGGAAGTGACCAGCCAGAAAACGTGTCTCACAGAAAGCTGAATTATTTCGCTGACAAGGAAGCAAACATAACTTACATCAAATTTATTTTTATTAGCTTGAATCATCTTCTTTACTGGGGGCCTTCGTGGCCGCCGGCTATGAGGGCTCTCGGGTCTGAGTCCATCTTTTCCCTTTGGTGCTCTCCCACTGTTTTTCAGTCTTGCAGTTTCCAGTTCTTGTTGCTTGGCTATAATTTGTTCACGTTGAACTCTACAGGGAAGGAGAACGGTAAGTCAATGAGCATACCATCATTTGAACAGCACATCAATCAAACCGAAAGTATGACCTGTAAAAATCTTGCTAATCATTCAATCAGTAGCTAGGTTTTTTTTCGTGACTACATAAATTTCAATTTCAATTGGCCTGCGTGGCACTTGCGCATTATCTATTTAAAATATTGTTCCCTCTTTTCCTTCAAGCGCCTTCAACGGACGCTAAATTTCAATGTAAATTTGGGAAATTGGATCTTGCATGTAAGTAAAGTATTGTTAATAATGTATCTGAATATAAGTGGCCTGCACACGCAGACGTTTTTCCGGGGATCGAGTCTCTCCACGCGTGCAGAGAATCGACGACCACAACTACCTCTGCGTTCGTAGGCTAAATATAAGAAATTGTAGCTAAAAGTGAAAATTCAGTCATCAAGACGACGCGCAAGTTGCAATTTGATTCTTTGTATCGCGCATTAGCGACAGGATTTTACGTTGCAGAGTTGACAACCTGCGTCTTCATGAACTGTAACTTGCGAATAGGCGTTATTTTTTCTTTTTTGCCTTCTATCGCCTGAAACACGCGACAAAACAGCGCCTGTTCCACATACCGTATTTATTCGATTAACCGCCCTGGGCGCTTATTAAATTTTTGGACCTTGAGAGTGGGCGCTTATTCGAGGTGGGCGCTTATTAAATTTTCACCATTTTCAGCAAGTGTAGTAAGTTTATTTTGCAACAAAACAATAAATGCTAATAACAAAACGCGAAGAAGTAACAAAGCAAGGTTTCTGTAAAATACTCTGATAGGAGCCGATTACTTCGGCTCCTGACTCTGAAGAAAACTCCGTCCTCGGGGAAGTCTCTTATTAGTACTTATTCAAGTTCAATTTCAATCTCATTGTCACTCAAGTCAGGGTGAGGTGGGGGTGGGCGCTTATTTGAGTTTGATTGGGAGGAGGAGGAGGGGGTGGGCGTGGGCATGGGCGCTTATTCGAGGCTGGGCGCTTATCAACTTTTTCTGCCTTTAGGATGGGCGCTTATTCGAGGTGGGCGCTAATTCGAGGTTGGGCACTTATTCGAATAAATACGGTATGTACCGTATTTATTCGAATAAGCGCCGAACCACGAATTAGCGCATATCCTAAAGGCAGAAAAAGTTAATAAGCACCCTGCCTCGAATAATTTACCACTTGCGGCCATCAGCGATCAAAAAGAGCTATGATATCCAAAGAAAAATTTCTTGCCAAATCTCACCTGGCACATTCAATACGAGCCTTAGAAGCTGCAGTCTCCTGAAAGAGTGAGCAACTGTTCTCAAAGAAAACAGCGTATTTCTCTTCATTTCCTTCGGGATAAATACGCCTACAAAGCAAAATAAAATAAGGCGGCCAGTGATCTGTCTTATAACCTTCGTGTAGCCGCACCCTTCCCCTGACAAAGGAAAAACGGGGGAAGGGTGCAGCCACACGTTGGCTATCTGTCTCATTGCTAAAAAAAGTCGCCAAGGTTCTTATCTATCAACAAAAGTCAGGTAATAACGACACCCAGTAAGGTGACATGAAGCTAAAAGGGATGGCAAAGGGAAAGAGCAAGGTGTCCACATCACAGAGCTGAGGTGCCCAGATTCTCTGCACACACTTTAAGGCCCAAAAGAACTGTCCGTGATAGAGAGGTATCTGTAACGGAACGTTTTGACTGCAGAAATCTTTTGGTGTTGAGTGTCAAAGTAGTTTGTGACTGTTTTTGTTTTTTTCACAACAAAAATGTATGGTTGTACGAAAATCGGCAATTTTCAAAGTACCTGTATTTTCCCAGGTGGGTATCTTCATACTTCTTTAACCATTCAGTGTACTGTGACTGATTATCGACATCATCTTTCCTGAAAACAGTATAACATAAGGGTAATTAATTGCGGGCGACAAGAGGCGCCTACAATCCTTATCACCGGCTTGCTATTACACATGCACGGCACGTATGTAGCCAGCTTCGTTTTTCCTGTTCCAAGCTCTGAGATAGTGCGGTCCGCTGAATTGAGAAAGCGCGAACATGAAAAAAAAAGGGTGGAAACCAACCCGCCCCGCCAACTTTTCGCGTACCTTTCACTTTCACATCTTCCCCACTATCTGAGAGCCTGGAACAGGCTAGCTTTGTTTGGACTTCCACTAAGAATGAATCAAGTGCACAGAACACAATCTGATCACACGTGTTTGGACCTTCTATCACTTATAATTTGATCGAGTGCTTTTGGAAGTAACGCAGGAATAAAATAATAAAGAGAAGAAAAGGAAAAAAATTAAAGGCTTTGATAGAAGTGTAAGGTGGTCCGTGGAGCTTAGCATTTGAGCTAACCACCAAAAAGCTATCCAGTAATGTGTGAACATAACAACATAAGCAGCAAACTGGTATTTCACATACTTGTTTTCTCTTGGTCTCTGCTTTTGCAAGAGCCTGTCCTGCACTCTTTTTTTGTCTTCCTCGAGTATTTTGCGTCGATCACAGGCCCCAAAATTAAGAAGATTAAGAGCATCATACATCAATCCGTCTTTGATTTCCTTGTCAAGAGGCGAATCAGTGGTAAAACTTGGTGAGTGGTTAACCTGAAAATAAGAAGAAAAATTTTGAAAACTGAAAGGTGAACATAGAAATCGAATAGAATAGCATAGAAATACAGCCCAGTGATGTAATATTTAGTGGGATTATAGTTCATCCATTTATTTTTTTGGTCAATCAATATTAACACTTTAATTTCCTCATAGACTGTCTACAGTCCCCCATTTTTCTGTAAGATGCTGATTGTCAAGCTCAAGCACTCCCCGTCACTGGTAGTAATTTCATAATTGATTCAAATGTCAGGGGGAGTAGTGTCGAGGTTATTAGTGGTAGGGGAAGGGAGGCGAGTTGCTTGCCTCCTCCCAAAAGGCCCCTGCCCCCTAAGCAGTTCAGAAAGTCACCTTCAAGATGGCCGCCTGTAATGCTCGTTTTTGACCCTCTTAAGGAAAAATAGAGGACTCTAAACAGTCTTATTTTTCTAACTACCCATTAAATACATGAAGTAAAAGTTAAGGTGGACAGAGGCTATACATATTATTACATGCTCAAAATTGTGTTAAATTTACAAGAGTAAACAAAAGTAATAATTTAATACCCCAGAGTACAAAGTAAATAATAAGCAAGTCTACCCATGCAGTGCTAATTGCAAGCGCTTTAAAAGATTAGTTTGATTTTGGGTCCATGCACTTTATGGTGCTTTTCACAAACATGCGGACTCTAAAGTTCAAAAGCCGCCTTCACAATTGCTTTTTTCGCTGCTGTCAATCATAATTACGATTTCAAGCAACGAACCTTGAAACACAGAAACACACAAAACGGATCCAAATCCACCAATCACAAATCACAAACCTTGACCTTTTGAACCCGTTAAAGTAAAGTTTTGTTTCCTAAAAGGTCCGTTAAGATGATTGACGGCAGTGAAAAACGCAATCATCAGTTGGCTTTTGAACTTCAGAATTCGCACGATTGTGAAAAGTGCAGTAAAATTCTTTACCTCTAAAACCCAAGCTTTCAACTTCTTGTCAAGAAGAATATCAAAACCTAGGATTTCAAAGCAAGCACTGCCTTTGTTGTGGTTTGGAAAGCAAGTCCTGTAATTGTGCTTCAGTATTGGATGGGCAGTGATCAACGTCTTGATAATCACATCCTGAAAAAAGACATCAAGTAAACGTGCGTTTAATCAAATAAACAAATAAATAAGATTGACATCAATAAGGAGCAGTCCATATTACATTAGGTCATGATGTCATGCACTTAATTAAATGGTTAGTTTAACAAACACTGTAAACATTCAGATATAGCCTCTTTTCAAATAATGATATAATATTTTTAAAAAACATTATTAACTTTTAAAATTTGCTTACGTTGAAGCACTTCACACTGAGCAGTGGCCTTCATATTTAAACTTACAGAGTCAATGTAAAAGTTTGCGCTCTTTGGGCTCTATAAGCTAGATTACAAGTTCCTCTGGAAAGAGGAACCTTCCGGGACACTGCGGCTACCCTTTTTAATAACCTTCCTGATATTCATAAGAAGTGTGACAATTTTTATTTCGTCTGTGCATTTTTAAATTCTTAAAGAGCCGGGCATAATTCAAGGAAGAGAGGAAAACTGCTGTCTCTGATATTAGGTTATCTCACTGCCTTGTGATATATTTTACAATTCTGTTATCTGTAATCTAGCCTTACCTCTATTGAATTCCATATCTCTTTAACATTGTAACCATTATCTTCAAACCATTTGTTCATTGTGGTGATTCGTCTGGAATGGCAAATATTGACATCAGTTGAATTGTGGAGTATTTTGAAACATTATAATTCTGTTACAGTTAAAGGTTCTTTTCATACATATTAACAGAAAATACCAAAACTCTACCTTTTACTACCAGTTTCCTCATCTCTCATGAAATCTTTACTATGTTTGTTTACAGCATAATTTGTAAGATGCATGCAAATATCATCCTGAAAAAAATCAATGAAATATTAATAATTTAATAAATTGTATTAAATGTAAAACAATAATATTTAGAGGTAGCACAATCACACAGTTGCTTTTCTGTCTACCAATTTCACATCAGTTTCTGTCATCAAACTGACAAATGTAGGAAATGCTGGTTTTTGGGGATAGGGAAAACTGGAATACGCAAAGCAAGCCTATGCTCTAAGAAAAAATTGGAGGGAGCCCAGTGGTATGAACTCGTGAAATCCAGGGTGCCTAGCATATGATTTTAATAAAAAAAACTATTATTTTCTTAAGTCCCCCCAAGAGCCTCTGCAGTGCTGATAAACAAAACATTTTCACTGGGACAAAACAAACAAGCTGAAACAACATTTTTAAAAATAGCTATGTGCTGTTGCATTAGATTTGTGGGCCTATAGAGGTTAGGTTGAAAAACCAGAATTACATTTATTTATTGTATACTCACTAAGTTATTGGCACTTGGATCCAAGTATTTCATTGTTGCAAATCTTCCTAAACCATCCTCATACACAAAAATCCGAAGTGGATCACAAGATGTCACCAGCACGTACACACGCAAGTCAAACTTAAATCCATCAATAAGAAATGGCTTGGAAACATACTGCTGACAGACCATATGTTCTCCAGGCTTCACATCCTGTGTACCAAAAGATACATACTGTCAATATTCAGTCTACTAGCTATAGCTCCCACAGAATCGAACATTCCTGTGACCGTGAGTATAAGTGTCCTACTGCCTCATAAGTTTTTAATTCATCCATGGGAAAAGGACAAGTTGAACAAAATTATTTTTTTCAGGGAGAGACTGTCAATTGCCAGACCCAATTAAAGGACTGGTTCAGACACCAAACTGAGCCAAACCCAATACATTGAATTAAGTACATGAAAAGTTTGGCATCAGAATCAATTAAGAACGCCTGTTTCAGCCGTTCTTTTCGCAGTAGCAGGGACGGAAATTTTGCGTTTTGAGCGACTTTGGAACGACTTTAATTCAGCAGACACCAAAATTTTCATGTACTGAACCTAATGCATAAATTATTATAACATATTTTGTAAACACTTTGACCGAAATGGGCAGTTTTTGCCTTTTGATCTTAGTTCAGCAGCAATTATAAAGATTGGCATCTGAATCAATTCAGCCCATCTAAATAATTTGGGTCAGCCTTTCAAATCAGGGTCAGCTCATAAAAAGTTCGGCATCTGAACTGGGCCTAAGAGGAAACAAAGAGGAAGAAATGATTCCATGAATTTCCTTTTTATTGGTAAACAACATTGAAGAAGTGACTGTAATACACCCATCCGGTGGACAAGGCCCCTCAGGCAATAAGGAAACAGAACTTAGAAAATGTAGTTTTTAATACAATCAAACCAAAAAATTAGGTTAAAAAATGAAGCTCAATGTGTTTTATAATGAATACAACAGACCCTTTATTTAAAATAAAAACAGATTCAATAATTATTTGACTTGTACAATAATATATTGCATATTCTTTTAAGGGAATTGACAAATGGTTTTATCACTGAGGAACTCCCTATGATCCTATAACAACCTTTTTCTTTTTGCAGCAAAAGGTTTAGCCTGTGGTGCGGCCGGCCCACGTATCGCATATAGTGTGGATATAGTCCTATAAACAAGGTTTAAAGTGTCTGCGCGCAGGCTACAAAAGGTTCAAATTGGAGAAAACACACAAAAAATGAGACTCGATCTGTTCTTAGATTTTAACATTGGGTCAAAATTTTCACTGATGATTTCCAAGTTACACATTGACCATTTGTCACCCCTAGTCTAGTAGATAAAACTATAGGACAATTACCTTTGGATTTTTAGTTAGATAAAACTATAGAGACTGGGGCTGGCATGCGTAGCGAGTAGACGTGTTTTCGAGAGCTCTGCTCTGGTTATTGAGTTAATTTTCTGGCAGCCTGCATTTCTTGTATATGGAAACCATCCTTTCTTCTTTGAAACGTACAATATCAGAGAGAAGCAATTCAGATTCGTCTGAGTCAAGTTCTCCGCAGGAAAAGCGTTCAAAGAGTTTAGCCGAGGAAGACGAGGTTCTCCAAGCCTTAAACATGGCCGGTAACATTAGTGAAAAACTCGATAAAATTCTTGGGGAACTTAAGAAACTGGAGAAACTCGATGCAATTGAGGCAACGTTGAAGGATTTAACAAGCAGATTGGGGAACGTCGAATCAACTATCGACAAGATGAAAGAAGACGCACGTGCTGTGGAAAGTTCGATCAAAGGTATGGATAAGAGTCTTACATATCTCAACAAAGAAGTTGAAGAGCTTCGTGGAACGGTAGAAGACAAGGATAAGCAAATAGAATATTTGCACACGCAACACCTTTATCTCGAATCGTACAGCAGGAGAGAAAATCTGAAATTTTTTGGCATACCGGAAAACGAAGCCAGCGCTTCGCAGGGGAAAGATGCGGTTGGCACAATTGATGTTTTGTGTGAGTTTCTTCATGATGTCCTTGGCTTTGGGGATCCAAAGAGGAATATGGAGTTTCAACGAGTGCATCGGATCGGTAAATCCGTACGTGGAAAGCCCAGGCCGATATTAGCCTGTTTTTTACGCTATCAAGATCGCGAGACAGTGCTTCGTGCTGGGTTTGAATTGAAAGGCACTGAGTATATGATTTTGCAAGACTTCCCTCAGGAAATCATAGAGAGAAGGCGCAAACAAATGCCTAAATTAAAGGAAGCTAAAAAAAGGGGCCAAAAAGTATCCTTTAGTAAATCGGAACCGGATAAACTCTTTATTGATGGCAAGTTCATTTCTGCGTAAGGGTTATATTATCTGTGACCTTTATTTGTTATAGCAAGGCTGTAAGGTGTTATCGTTTGGTTATTGTATATTATAACCATGCAGCAAAAGCTCTCTAGGAGAGATGTCGAATTATTTAATTAGTTCCATCCTCAAGGGCAGCGTTAAGGATATTTATCTTGCTGCTCTTTTAAGTTTTGTGTTTTTCAGTATCTCGTTGAAATGTAATTTTTTCGTTTTTGCTTTTGTAGATGTTCTGCTTTGCTTTTACTATGTTTTTCAAAGCTATTCTGGCGCGTTAATGAGGATATATTCTTTAAAGTTTGAAGGTGCCAAACTGACGCTTAACTTTTCCCACCTAATGAAGTTGTTTTTCCCTTTGGCGAAGTAGGGCGTAGTAACGTTGATTTTAGCCTTTTGTCACTAAATGCTCGAGGGATTCGTACTTTTGAAAAGCGGAAAGCAATTTTTAGCTGGCTTTTAAATTTTGGAGCCGATATTGGTTTTCTGCAAGAAGCCTACAGTACTCAAGAAGTCGAAAATATCTGGAGAAAACAGTGGAAAGGAAACATGTTCTTTTCGCACGGGAGAAAAAACAAACAACGCCTACTGCTAAAGTAAAGTTAGCTGCAAAGTATTCAAACATTGATATTGATTGGAAAAGTGTTTATTCGCTACCTTTTCGCACAACATTAGAATCTAAACTTAGAGAATTTCAGTTTAAAATTTTAAACCGTATTGTCTTTACAAACGAAAAACTGTTTCGTTTCGGCTTGGCTGAGTCCCCATCCTGTGCTTTCTGCCAAACAGAGGTTGAATCCGTAGAGCATTTACTCTTTTCCTGTAGAGTATCATCTAGTTTTTGGAAACATGTCTTGTCCTGGTTGCGCGATAATAACATCTCTGTTGATAACCTTAAAGAGGAGGACGTCATTTTTGGTAAGTTCGATATTGCAGAAGATTTTCTCCTGTTTAACCATATGTTGCTTCTGGGTAAGTTTTATATTTACTCTCGGAAATACCAGAATGGTATACCTTCTCTTCAAGGTTTTATAGCCAGGACAAGGCGTATTTATAACATCGAACTCCATATTGCCAGGAAAAGAGACAAATTAGACAATCATTTTAGAAAGTGGGAAAAGTTAATAAGCGTTTTTATGTAAAAGTGATGTTATGATTAATTTCAACAATTAGTTTAAAGTGAGGTCATTGTAATTTACATGCTAAGTAACTGTATTGCTGTAATAGCTTTGTTTAGCTTTGTATTTTTTTGTTTGTTTGTACTATATATATGTGTGTGTGTGTGTGCGTGCGTGTGTGTGTGTGTGTTTTTTTCTCTGTCTTAATTTCTATTTTGTATGTAAACGTAAGAAATGCTTTAATTAAAAAAAATATTAAAAAAAAAAAAAAAAAAAAAAAAGTAGATAAAACTATAGGACAATTACCTTTGGATTTTTAGTTAGAAAGATCCCTTTTCCTTGGCTACCACTCTCAGGTTTGAGAATAAAAGTTTTATTCTTTTTCTGCCGGCAATAAGCTTGGAATTCTCCATAACTGAGAGAACATGAGAAGACAAAGAGGGGATGTTCACAAAAGATCAATAATACACGACTACCTGCATTAGGAAACATTTCAACATTACAAATGATTATATCATCATATGAGACAAGGGATAAACTATATTTATTTATTGTTATCATCATCATCATCAACATCATCAACATCACGATTATCATCATCATGGTCCTGGTCATCATCATCATTACTATTGTCGTATTTCACAATGATGAATAACAATAAGAAATCTGTTTCAAAAGTAATATACTCACTCTGCTGGAAGGCACCATGTTTTTGGAAACACAGCATAATCCTTTGGAAATTGCTTCCATAAACGATTCATATTTCTTGCAAGCAGATCCTTGCGGCAGATCTCACTCATACCAGGAAAGTGGTTAATTTTCTGTTTAATGAATGGCAATGAAAAAATTTATTCACATGTACTTACAGTAATTTTCCACAAACTTAATAATTTTGATATGTAATATTAACAACTCCTTTTTGTTTACACAGTGATCTACAAGCATCAATTATGTGTCAAAATTCCTTCAGAATTGTCATTATCAGAAGATGAAATTAAAATTTATATTTTGAAAGTGTAAACATGATTTGTCCATACATATGATGCGCTTTTCGTTTCGTTAGTCTTAATCTTTTTCGTTGCTTTTTCTTTGTTGTTTTTCGTTGCCCATGTACATGTAATTCTACACGCACAGGAACTTTGCAGTCTCCAAGGCTTACAAAATGAACAATTTTTTTCGTCTGTGCGTAGAAAAGAGGTCCACTTCGTAGTTTGCTGTGGATTATCCAAACACAAGGTCTTTTCACGTGTTCTAGTTAAGAAATTAGGTTATCATATGTGAGAAGGAAAGCTACTTGAAAATCAATTATTGGTTCTTGTGTTCGAACACAATCACGCGTGTTCCCCACTTCACAGCTCGAGAAATAACAGAAATCAACCAGGAAATCAACGGATCTCACTCTGACACTCGACTTTTTCATAACAATCCAATGAGTAGACAACTCAGCTGATAAGTAAATGTATCTAAACTGTTTGTAATATGATTAAACTAGTATATATCTAACCTGATATCGACGCATGTCCATGCATCGTTCTAGAGCGACAGAACAATCAGTCCAAAATAGAGTCCAATCTTCGTCCTCTCCAACTTCCTTCATGCCAAATCGTTTGGTCACCCTACGAACTAGAGAAATCGAAGCCGATTACAAAAACCTGAACAATAAGTTCATCTTATTAAAGGCAGGTACTTGAATATTGTTCATAGCTTTAACAGCTCGACAATCTTACCGCTTTCATACTTGCAGTTTGTCAAGCACACGCTCAACCATCTATTGATGAAAGAAAGAACGTCGGTATGTTAGTCTGTGAATCGGTAGTCAGAGTTTCCCTTTAGAAAATGTATCAGAGATATTAGGTATATTAATTTCACTGTCAGTTGTCTTACTTCTTTTTCTTCTTTTTAACTTTGCCTTTCCTTGGTGTAACAGGTTGCTCGTCAGTTGCCGTTGCAGCAATTTGCTCGCGGACATCTTCTCCTCCGCTATCTTCACCTTCGCATTCGCTCTCGCCATGCAGGCTTATATCACTCTCATTTTCACTGATTTCTCCCTCAACTTCATTATCAGCCATAACAAAAGTCTTATTCGTTCGATCAGAGATAAAGTAAGGACCGAAATTATTCACACCTTTCTGACTATGGAAGCCATATTGATTGTCGTTTGTGTTATGTCGCCAGGTTTCAGATAGCAACTATCCTTCCTTCTGATTGGTTCATCCGTTGCTATGAAACTTGGTAACTCTCATTCTTGGTGCCCAGTCCCTGCTCCTACACCATTCGGAGAACGAAACTTCGAGTGCGAACCCTAACCCCAAGTGCGTTTTGTCGTTGGAAGAATCCAAAAACGGATTTAAGATCTCGGATCATGTGGATTCTTTACTACCAAACAAAAGGAAGATCCGAAAAAGGATCATTTACAATGATAAAGGCATGTCCTCGTGCTCCTCGAGAGGAAAAAAAACAACAAAATGATCCTCGCGGCCAAGACAAGAAAGAAAAGTAACATATAAAACTGCGTATGAATAAACGAAATGTATATATTTCGGGTTTGATACACAAACGTTTCTCGAAGAGAATATACTCCTTAGGATAGTAAAATTATAAGAATTTAAAACTGAAGCCAATAAATTGTTTTGTGTTGTTTTTTAATTACTTGGAAAATAAACCGGCGTAAGCAGACTGTGACATCACGGAGGTACACAACCTCGTCCCCAGGGCTTTTCCCTTTTTAAAGGGAAAAGCCCTGGGGACGAGGTTGGGAGGTACAAAAAACATGACAAGTAGGGATTTATGTATCGGTCAAATCGAAGCTTCAACATGCCCCCCCCCCCGGGCAACCCCCCGGGCATTTGACTTTTTTGAAAATTATTGTTCAAATTCCCCCCTACCCGGGCCAAAATGCCGTTCAAATGCCCCACACTAGGGTCCATTCAGGTGATCAAATGCCCCCACCCCGGGGACATTTCACAGACACAAAAATGACAGAAGGACGGCGGAAACGCCTTCAGTTGTCGAACAAAATCTTTATGAATATAACAAAAACTGAGAAACACTGTTAGCGTATTTACTACGAACAAAAGTCTCGTGCAAAGCGGCGGAAATTGCTGCTACAAGGTCACTGAATGCTCAGCTTCTCTTCGTCATGCAACATACAAAGCGTTCTATAAAAAAAGATCCCACCTATTGAGATTACTACATCATGACCATTTCACTGACATGCATCATCGCTCACCTTATTAATTAACAGTAGTCAAAATAGTTGACCGGAGCTTTTTATTTTATTTTATTTTATGTTGTTGTATTGAATCGCCGGTGTAGGTATTGTATTTCATTGTAAACACAACAATAAAATACTTTCACACATTCAAAGCCTGAATCCAATATTAAAATTTTTAAAATTTAAATACTTCAAATACGGCATAAAGCTTGTTTAAGCCCTTTCCTTGTAACCAATTGGCCACAAAGGCACAATCTTTTCCACGAAAATCCTCTAACACCGCGTCCGCCATGATAGCTCGCCACGCCAAAGATTTTACATGAAATCGTGGGTGAAGTTCAAATTCCCTACCCCTAAGGCATGGGTATCAAATTCCCCACCCCCTGGAAGACTCTGATAATCAAATTCCCTCCTCCCAGGGACGGCAAAGGTGTAAAATGCCCGGGGTATGCCCGGGGGGGGGGGGGTATGTTGAAGCTTCGATTTGACCGATACATTAGAAACAGTCCACGAATGTAAATAGATAACAAATACCACATTTGTTGGGAAAACTGCTTAAATTCGTGATGGTCGATTCGAATGGAGATCAAACCGCTCCAGTTACGATGTCAGCCATATAATCAGTGATAGCAAACGTTTCATGCGTAACTTATCCAAGTGAGTGATAAAAGGGCATTCCGGAAGAGTAATTTTCCTTTTTGACCTGTTTTGATTTATTCTGTTCAAAACAGTAACGATCGTGGGGAGTGAGCTCTAGTCAGTTTCTTTGTTATCAAAAGGAGAAATAACCAGCCTTGGGACTGAATCACAGAGGTATTCGTGTGACTTATAGTTTTCCTAGAAACTTTATTTCACATCAGTTAACATGGTTAACATTCTATAATTGTAGCCGGACAACAAACGTAGAACTTTGCGTAATTTGCATAAAAACAGTTTTGAACATTTTGGTGTACTCGCCGCTACACTCACGCAAATTCTTTCGTTCTTTCTTATAACATTATTAACAAGGAGAGAGGAGAAGGAATAAAATAATTATGAGCAAACCCTTTCACGATTTAAAAGGCAATTTCCAGGTATCGGCTCATAAATGACCAGGCGTGCTTAAGGTCACGATCACGGCGGTATTAGCGT